>NC_137671.1:4752924-5132924 GCF_963422515.1 Blennius ocellaris
TGTGTGTGTGTGTGTGTGTGCGCGCGTCACACAGCGTGACATCAGCCACCGTTTTCAGCTTTTTGACTAAGAAGCAGAGAAAATGGCTTTAACACAAATGCACATACACACGCACACGAATGTCACAAACCATTTTCCCTGCTGCCTCACACTGACGCGCATGCGCACACTCGCACATACACACACACACACACACACGCACACACACACACACACACACACACACACACACACACACACACACACACACACACACACACAGTCAGTGTCCTTTAAGAGGTGCTGATGTCAGAACTCTGCTCATCTTTGTCCCCAGGATTACTGAAGCAGACTTCACTCCGCGTGTGTGTGTGTGTGTGTGTGCATGCACGCTTGTGTGTGTGTGTGTGCGTGTATGTGTGTGTGTGTGTGTGTGTGTTAGCGTGCACGTGTGTGCCGCAGAGTGTGTTTACATCCATTTTCCTCAGCTTAATGTATTATCCCTATCGTCTCTGACACATTTTACCAAGCCTCTCTCTCTCGCGCTCTCTCTCTCGCTCTCTCTCTCTCTTTGTGTCTATGTCTCTCGCTCACCATGACTCTGAGGAACAAACTGCTGAGTGTGTGTGTGCCTGTGTGTGTGTTAGAAGTGGCTGCACAGACCTGGATGTGTGTGACAAGAACATGATTTGGAAAAAAAATACACATTTTGCCTCGTTTTGTACCCGTTTGGAATCGGATTACTGGAAACTGGTATACTGGTAGACAAAGTAGTATAACAACTTGGTTTGGATGTTTTGTTTTTTTAAACGAGTTTGAGTGAATTCTTAACCGAGTCAGGCCTATGTTTTTCCACAAGTTATTTGGACTCGTTTTTAAACTAGTTTTAATGGTTTTTACACTACTTTTAACTGTTTTTTTTTATGAGTTTGAAAAAAAATGTCATACTAGTTTTTACACTGGTTTGAACTCATTTTAAACTCTAGTTTGAACTGGTTTTTACTTGAGTGTGAATTGTTGTTTTTTTTGACATGTTGAATCTGGTTTTTATGAGTTTTGACTGTTTTTTTTTTTAACACGGTTTTAAACTAACTTGCACTGGATTTAAACTAGCTTGTACTGGTTTTTCCACGAGTTTGTTCTCTTTTAAAAAAAAAAAAATTATATTGTGGATTGGTTTTACACTCGTTGGGATGGTTTTCACTCAGAGCACCACGACTTGCTATAAATGTCCATAAAAGTACTTTCCAGGTCAATATGCAAAGAAACGGTATCGGTATCGGGACGGTATCGGTATCGGTATCGGCGGATGCTGAATCCCAAATGCCGATCAGCATTCCTCTGTAGCCGAAGAGTCCAGGTGAGGACGTGTGGTCAGATTCTGACCGCGACACAAAAGGGAACACAGAGCTGCCACGCTGGATTCCCTCCGGAGAGAAACACATTCAGGATTGTAATCTGCTCCACAGTCCTTCATCTGTTACACTGCGACACACACACACACACACACACACACACACACACACACACACACACACACACACACACACACACACACACACACACTGAGGGCTCTGGGCGTCGTCCAGGTGGACTGCCGAGCTGCTGGCATCACACACACTCACTCATTTTCCACTTGGATAATCCCACAGCATGAGTGGACCAACACTAAACGCTCATTAACATACACACACTTACACACACACACAGTATCAGTGTGTGTGTGTGTGTGTGTGTGAGAGAGAGTAAAACCTGCAGAGGGGAGTGTGTGTCTCTGCTTTTTTTATCCTCCTTTGTCCTCTTGTGTGTGTGTTTGCCAGCTGCAGCCGCCTGATAACTCCGCATTTGAGCTCTGCAAACAAAACATAAGCCGCAGAGTGCCGCCTGTCCTCAGTCCACCTTAAATCAGCCTGCCCTCAGTCCACATTCAAGCCGCTGTCCAGAGTCCACCTTAAATCAGCCAGCTGTCAGTCCACCTTAAATCAGCCCGTCGGCTCGTGCTTAGTCCACCTTAAATCTTCCTGTCCTCAGTCCACCTTGAATCTTCCCGTCTTTAGTGCGCTGTTAATCTTCTTGTCCCCAGTCCGCCCTAAGGGTTCCTGTCATCGGTCAACCTTCAATCTTCCTGTCCTCAGTCCACTGTAAATCTGCCTGTCCTGTCCATTTTAATTCGGCCTCCTGTCCACCTGTCCTGTACCACTTTAAAATGACTTTTCCTGGGTCCACTTTGAATTTGCCTGTTTCCAGTCCACCCAAACCAGACATTCCCAGACCACCTTAAATCAGTCATTTGCTGGTCCTGTTAAAATCAATCATTTGTCAGTCTACCTTGAATCAGCTTTTCCCAGTCCACCTTAAATCAGGTGGTCCGTTGATTTTAAATCACCCTTTCCCTGGCCTCTCCACCAGCTTGTTGTCAATCCACCTTAAATCAGAATTTTCTCGGTCTGTCGCCCTACATCTGTCCAGAGTCCACCTTAAAATAAACTATTCCTCAGTCCACCTTAAATTAGCATGCCCCCATTCCATCATAAATTAGTCATTTGTCTGTCCACCATAAATCAGTCATCTCCCGTCCACCTTTAATTAGCCTGTATTCGATCGGTCCACCTTAAATCTTCCTTTTCTTGCTCTATCTTAAATCAATCTCAGTCTCTCCACTTTAAATCAATGCTTGAGTGTTTATTGATTTTATTTATTTATTGGTTTCTCATTTTGGTCAGTTTGAGTACATTTTATGTCAGTTTATACTCCTTTTTTGGATGATTTTTCTTTTTTTTTTTGCCCCAGCAACCCCTCTGGTGTTGACCTACCCTCAGCTTGTGGAGTTCAATGTGAGCATTTGTTAAATTTCACAAGAACATCTATGAAGTTTGTAATTCTACAAAGTCGGAGACAAATCAGTGAGTTTGAAATGAACTTCTTTGTCTTGTTATGCATGTTTCTTATGCTATTTTTTTGTTTGTTATTTTTGTCCCCACTTCTGTTAATTTAACATCTCTTTATTGACATTTTTGTGTGTCTTCATGTATGTTTGTGCAAATCTTATGTCACTTTTTGGTCTTTTTTTTTGTGGCCAGGTTTCATCATTTTTCCTGTATTTGTGTGTCTCTGGTCTTTTGGTGAACCATAAGATGCAGTTGAACCTTCATATCTGTCGTCGAGCTGTTTGTCCGTGTGTGTGCATATGCGTGTGCGTGCGTGTGTGTGTGTGTGTGTGTGTGTGTGTGTGTGTGTGTGTGTGTGTGTGCGTGTGTGTGTGTGTGTGTGTGTGTCCATTAGTAATCAGGGTCAGTCACTCAGCAGTCCATTAAGACCTCGGCCTCCCTCCTGTCTCTCGCCGTCTCCCTCAGGCTTTATCAATCACTGCCTGTCTGCACGCCGCCCCACTGCATCCTGGGTAGTTTTTGTCCACATTAAGAGCCCCCTGTTTCAACCTTTGGGCACCTGCAACTTCTGGGAGTGGCCACCAGGTGGAGCTGCGGGATAAATGCAGTGAGACGCTCTACCAGAGCATAGGAAGGTGTAAATGATCTCCTGTACTACCTGTCAGACGATGTGCAGGGCTGCAGCGCACCAGTTTCACATCGATGTGGTGAAACCGCCTCCTACACCCGCTACATGCCCTTTCAATCCGTTACTGCCCCTCTTAAAACCCCTTACAATCACCTACTGCCCCTTACAGCCTTACTATTGCCCTCTACCCCCCCGCCCCCCCACCCCACAGGTGCCTCCATCCCCTCATACCCTCCAGGCCTCAACCGCCCTCTAAAACCTCCGACAGCCCTGCTACACCATCCTACGTCCTCCTACACCCCCCACATCCTTTCAAAGTCTGCTACACTCGCTAACCAGCCCCCTACATACTCTAACACAGTGTTTTTCAACCGCGGCACACTGGTGTTTCCGCGAGATATCGTCCGGCATGCCGTGGGAAATTATCCAATTTCACATTTTTTTCTAAAAAAAACATTTGCTCTCACAGCCGCTGTGAGAGCAGTGTGTTGCAGAGTAATCATGTATAAATACTCTTCGCCAATAGATGGCAGCACAGAACTTTGCCGTTGAAATCGAAACCTAACAGACGACAGTCTGGTTAATCTCCACCACCTGCGGCTGCTCCCATCTTGTACCAAAGTACTGTGTCAGTGACGGTGATGGAGAAGTTTTTGAAAAGGAAGAATGCTAACCAGGATCTCAGCTCTTCATCCGTCAGGGCCAGGTTTCACACTGAGTAAAAATAAAAAATAAATAAATTGGGAAATACTTTTTTTCTGCATTTATTTGATTCCTGTTGATAAAGCATTGATGAGAATGACTTTATATTGTTAATAGAGGCTACAGAGTTTCACATTTGAACATTTTCGGGTGGTGGTGGTGTTCCTCGAGATTTTTCCATAGAAAAAAGTGTGCCATGGCTCAAAAAAGGTTGAAAAACACTGCTCTAACAGTCCATTGCAGTCGCCGACAGCCACCCCCCCATCCTCCTACAGCCCCATACAGCTTCCTATAGCCCCCTACACCCTCTTACAGCCTCTTGTGGCTCTCCGTGGTGACGAGCTGTGTTGTTTTCGCAGCGTCTCTGTGTAAATGATGCCCCGTTAGCCTGAGCGTGGCTCGCTGGCTGCAGGTTAATATACAAAGTCATGATATGTTGGGTGACACGGCTGGCATACTGCCTGGTTTTTATTTTCTAAACTATTCGGATAAGCCACGGTGGTTTAGTGAGACCCCGTGTCTCCATTTCTCCATTCGCTCAGTACCTCCGACTAGTGGCGAAGAGAGGGTATGAATGAAACACATGAGGTTCGTTCATTCATGAATGTTCTTTTACATTCTGGCTCCTACTATTTGTTGGTTCGCTGGTACTCGCCGCTAAACTGTGTGTGTGTGGGTGTGTGTGTGTGTGTGTGTGTACGCGGACCATCATATTTCCGTCAGCAGTTTTAGGGTGTATGTGTGTCAGGACATGACAGGGGTCAAAGGTCAGAGGTCAGAGTTTCCTGACAGAGCAGCTGTCAGTCAGAGGTCGATTTTACTCTGTGTGTGTGTGTGTGTGTGTGTGTGTGTGTGTGTGTGTGTGTGTGTGTGTGTGTGTGTGTGTGTGTGTGTGTGTGTGTGTGTGTGTGTGTGTGTGTGTGTGTGTGTGTAATGCGTGTCCGGTTGCACCACAAAAGTGGAACTAAAAATGGAACGAAAGTTTATTAGCAGCATTTCTCAGGACAGACTCAGTTTGTGTGTACGTGTGCGTGCACGTTTCTTGTTTCCTTTACTTGTTTCCTATTTCCTCTCCTCGTTTCCTTTCGTATTTCTTCTTGTTTCCCATTTCCTCTCCCTGCCTCATCTTTTTTCTCCTGCTTTTTTTCTTTTCTTTTCATCCCATTTCCTGTTTTTGTTTCCTATTTCCTCTCCTTGCTCCTTTCCTGTTTGTTCTTGTTTACTATTTCTTCTCATGGTTTCCTGCTTCCTTTCCTTGTTTCCTATTTCCTCTGCATGTCTCCTTGTTTTCCCTCCTTCCTTTGCTTCCTCATTTTGTCTTATTCCTTCCATCTCCTGCCATTGCCTCTTCCTTTTACTTTCTTTTCGTCCCGTTTCTTCAAGTTCCTTCCTTCCTTGATTCTTTTCCTCCTTACCTTGCTTTCTTTCCTCACTCCATCACCCCCTCGCCTCCTTTCTTCACCTTCTTTTTCTCCTGGCTTCGCACCTCTCCTCCCCTCGTCACCTCCTATCCGTCCTCCCTCTCCTCCTCTCATCTCTGGTCTCCTCTCGCTGTAATTACTCCGCACTCTGAATTCCCGTCGCCTCCCCTCCCCTCCCCTCCACTCCACTCCCCTCCCCCCCGTCGCCGCGAGGACGAGTGTGTGAACGACGACGAGGAGGAGATCAGAGGAAACATCAGGGCGACGTAACAAAGGAGAGACGGAGCCGACGGAGGAAAAGGAGGCGCACAATGGAGGGCTGAGCTGGAGGAGGAGAGGTGGCGTTAGGGGAACAGCGCTGCTGTGCACGTGTCCGAGTGTGTGTGTGTGTGTGTGCACGCGCGTGTGTGTGTGTGTGTGCGGCGAGCGAGCCGCAAGCGCTTGCGATTGGCCGAGCCCGGCGAGATGCACCAACAGCCGAAAGACGGGAGCTGAGGAGGAGGAGGAGGAGGAGGAGGAGAGGCTGCAGAGAGACGGAGCATACAAAGAGGCAGCGGAGCGAGTGAATGGACGAGTGTGTGTGCTGGCGAATGTGTGCGGCATCCAGAGGTGTGTGCAGTCGCCAGCGAGGAGGAGGAGGAGGAGGAGGAGGAGGAGGAGGAGGAAACCTGATCCCACTCTCTCCCGCTGGCTTCGGCTCTCCTCGGCGTCTCCGCTTAGCTTCGCCCCGGCCCAGGCGGCACCCCGGCGTTTGCCCGTGAGCTGCGGGGAGGGATGGAGCGGTTCATGGCCCTGCTGCGCCTCCTCAGCAGGAGGAGGCGCGGGAGGAGGTACCGGGCGGACGACGACTACCAGGAAGGCTACGAGGATGTTTACTACTACACCAGCAAGTACAACACACACCTACTGAGTGAGTGAGTCCTGAGAGGAAACCCCAACACGCCGCTTTGTTTCAGACCGGCTTAGCTATAGATTATCAGTGTGTGTGTGTGTGCGTGTGCGTGTGTGTGTGTGTGTGTGTGTGTGTGCGTGTGTGTGTGTGTGTGTGTGTTGTCTGTGGGGACTGAGGCAGGTCACAGGTGACACTGTGGACGTTCTCAAAATGACAAAACCACGATTGTGTGTTTTCATGGGGCTCAGGCAGGTGTGTGTGTGTGTGTGTGTTTATTTGTGTCTGTGTATTATTATGGGAAGCCGACGTGGTCCGAATGAGAGCAGTGGTCCTCACACGGCGTGTTCAGGCTGTATTTGCGGCGACTTTTTACCACAGAGGGGATGTGGAGTGACAATAACGCGATTGTTGCCGGCGTGTTTTGCACCATCGGCTCCCGTCGCTCAAGGAAACAATAGAAGCTGGCGTGTTTTATATGCGGGGCAGATCACACGTGAGCGTCTGCTCAGTCAAAAATAAGACGGCGTGTGTGTGTGAGATCACACACCTTTTGAGGTGTAACCTTGTTTCCGCTGATGTACCGAAAACAGAGTGTGAGGTTCTTGTTATTTTACAACAAACAAAGAACCACTGCCATTGTGTGCTTTATTTGCTTGAGGTTGAAGGTGAGCGTGTGGGTCCTCTGAAGTGACAACAGAAAAACCAATGGCGTGTGTTTTATATGTATCGACTTCAGTTTTTTGTCCTCTGATTCAGTGCTGAACACCATCGTCAGAAGCCATCGTGCAAATGTACCCCAACAGTTTCAATTGAAAGCTCGTCATTGTAGAAAGGTTTCACGTTTTCCAAAAACGATCTCCATTTCCAGGGAAACGGCCGAAACGCTGAGAATGAGGTTTTAGTAATGAAACCACACGCAGAGAACAATATGCTAGAAACTAACAGTGGCAACGATCACGACATTAACAACAAGATTGTTGTTTATGTCCATCTGCATTTGCAGAAGAACTATTTATTATGGCCGGGCTGCGTTTTCAAAAACGTGCATTTTTCAGTGGCGCCAAACAACCGTCGTCGTGCGAACGGACATCGAGTATAAAACGTAGCAGAAGATTTCCGAAAAACAACCGTGGGCTTTAATTGTCGGTGTGCAGGCAGGTGCGAGTGACGATGTGAGTCAAGCGATTAAAATGTGAGACTATTTTGTCTCCTGAAGTGTCGTAAACATGATTATGTCTTTTGTTTGTGGCGCCTCTTTTATGTGAGTCTTGGTCCTTTGAACACATTGCGAGATCAAAGCAGTTGGACCCCTCAACTCTCAAATACAGGTGTGTCTGTGTGTATTTCATGACAGTGTGGGTCCTCTGAAATCACACAAAACATCATTAAATGGGGGTATTTTTTTGGGGGGGGGGGGACTTCCACAGATGGAGGTGACACACGGGGGGCCCACTAAAGCATTATAAACATGAGAGCGTGTTTTATTTGAGGAGACTCCAGCGAGCTGAGGTCCTCTGAAGTGATATAAATATGAACGCGTGTGTTTCTGCCGCTCTATTATAGATGAAGGTTGGGACTCAGTTACAGCTCACACACAGACACACACACACACGCACACACGCAGGTATCCAGGTGACGGGGTGGGGGAGGGGTCCGGGTTGTTTTGTGGGTAATGACAAGGGTGGAAGTGTGTATGTTTGGAATGTGAAAAATGTGGGAAAATAAGACGAAGACGAAGCGTCGCCGCTTCTTCTCTCCACCACAAAACCTGTTTCATTTCCGCTGAAGACACAGAGAACCGTTCAATAAACATTAATAAACATCGGCGTACCTTTTAATTCGACGCATTTACACTAACAAGCTTTATTCTACTATTAACGGTAAGTTTTAGCTGCCGCCATCACAGAACACCTCTTTTAATGTGAAGGTGAATTTGTGGGGATGTTAATATCAGCAGGTAATGACATCAGGGGGAAAGTACCCAGAGCAAAAAACGTCGTATTAACCTTATTAACCTTTAATAAGCACGTCCAGATGTGGCCTGTTGTCATGTTAACTGAAATAGTCGCTGTAGCGTCTCGTCAGTTTTTAGCGTTGACTATTCGGTCTTCCATCCCGATGCCTTTCCTCTTGTGTGGTTAGACGTTAGCCACTCACATCGCCACCACGTGGTACACATTGGTATTGCACCACGCTTTTCCACCACGAAGAAGAAAACGCTGTCATTGTTTCAGCTCGGACAGCCGTACGTCAGCAGCACTGAAGTGACACTGTCTTGTCTCTTGTGACTGTTCTGGCTTCTTCTGAGAGCCTCATCTACTGAAACGTTAGTCTGAGTCTTGTATCAAGCAAACGACATCAAATCTAAGCGCAGAAGTGCAATATTTCCAGCTGTTTTGCAATCTGAAACGTGATTTTTATGCACATAAAATGGTTTATGATTTCTTTTTAGGAGGCGGTATTTCTTGAAAGTCCCATTTCTACTGCTCTTTTCCTCACTTACACCGATAAAACTATAAAAGGCAGCTGGTTTTGGTTAAATTGGCCACAAAAATCTCGATATTCACCAGAAACGCAATGAGACCCTAAAGCTTTTTAGGAGGCTGTATAAAAATAAACATTTTTCGTCATTGCCCAAAATCAATCCCCCCCCCCAAAAAAATGCAAATATTTACTGATTGTCTTTACAAAAGTATCATGGCACTTTTATTTTAATTGATCTTTTTTCTTACTTGCGTCTTGGTTTGATTTATTCTGTGTTTAATCGCGTGAAGATCTTCAGCCGCCCGTTTGAGAGCTGCTGTAGGTCCGGGAATTTTTTCCACTTAAAAAAAAAAATCCACATTTTCAATATTTGAATCACGTTTTGATTCCCAATGATAAAACCAAAAAAATTGAGAATATATAGGGTGAGTTGTTGGGAATACATCAAGACACTGTTGCGTTGTTGGGAATCTGTGACTATATTGACAAGCTATCGGACGCCTGTTGGGTTTGTGATTTCAAGCTGAACGATTACTCACGATTGAAGCTGCTCCCGACTCAAAAATCACGGCTGCTGCTTGATTCACGTCCCCATAAAATCACCACAAGTTCACCACAAATAAAGCAGAAAGTCACACCGAAAATGTCAAAATGACCAACTGCTCGAATTTGTGTTTAAAGATGGAAAGAAGCTGGTTTGTGGGTTTTTTTTCTGTGTGTTTTGATGGTTAAACTGATGCAGAGCTCCACTGATCCTCTGAAAATGGAATCTCTGTGCTACGAGCTCACTATGAGTGTGTGTGTGTGTGTGTGTGTGTGTGTGTGTGTGTGTGTGTGCTTAGTGCAGCGTGTGATCGTATTTGAAGGCACTTTAGGGGCCGGTTGACTGCGTGACCTCCAGACACTCCCCCCCACTTTTTGTTCCTCCGACGTTGTCCGGTGTGATTTTGCGTCCCGGATTTTTTTCTTCTTCTTCTTTTATTTAACCGTTGTCAGCCTCATTAGCCTCGTTAGCCTCATTGGCCTCGTTCGCCTCGTCGCTTCGAGCGTCTTCACGTCATGACGAACGTCAGAACTCCTGGTAAGTTCAGATGATACCTGCTAATATCAAAAGCAAATATGCTAAAGCCAGTAGCACATGCTAATCAATGCTTAAGCTCGTGTCATCACATCATCCACAGGATCCTAAAAAGTTGTGGAGCCCCAAAAGTTTTTTTTTTTGCTTTTTTTAAAAAACTGGTTCCGAAATCGAAGAACTTTTAAAATGCCGCCTCGACTTTGCGATGCGGATTGTGACTTTTCTGACACTTCAGGGTGAAAAAAGTGTGAGATCATTTCAAAGAAGCCTCAAAGTTTCAAACAGAAATGAAGTAAGCAGGAAGAAAGAACACGAGATGCTGCTAAATAACATCCCTCGCGAAGTGGAGTCGCGAACAATCGGGTGGGAAACTTGACGTCCGAGGGCCTGAAGCCCCCCCCCGGTTGCTTTTTCCCCCCAAGCGTCATTAAAGAGTCGCCTGGTTCGAATAGCAGCTCCCGTGTTCGACACGAAGAGAATTAAAGAGGAGCAGCAGGACGTTAAGCCCGATTCAAGAAATCTGCTGAGATCACAAGCATCTTTTTTTCTTCATCTGTTTTTCTCGGGCCTTCTTTTTTTGGCCGCCGCCGAAGCGTCCACGTGCTCCCCGCTCAGCGGGCCAATCACAGCCCGGCTTCGCAGAGCGGAGCCGACTCACCTTTAATCAGCGCTCAGCCTCCCGGGAGACGCAGCGGCGCTATCTGTGATTAATTCTCCTGAATTAACGAGCGAACGCCGGCAGTTAGCCTTCCTCTCCTCCGCCGGCGGCGGTGTGGGAGCAACGGTCCAACCTGGTCGTCTGTCCTTACGGATGTCCGTGTACCCTCACCTTTAATGTTCATAGCGTATTGTTCTCCGCGCGCATCCGTGTGTAGTTTCATTACAAAAACAACCAGCAGTTTTTCGAAATGTCACGTGAAACTATTCAGAAGCGAAAGTGTTAAAATGATGCCTTTTCACTTGAAAAGTTGTGTGAACGGGTGCTAAAGTAGCATGCTACTGTAACTCCACTACTCCCAGCAGTGATACTGACTGATTACTTTTGTAACTGGCTAAACTGACTAAAGGCTACAGACTGTTACGTACTTTCCGCAGACCCACGGATGGATGACGATGTTCTCGTCACAGCGACCCAACGTGCTCGGTGTAAATGTGGAAAGTATGAATTGGCCTTTTAGGGTCATTAGTTACAGGTTAAAAGCAGTTGCAGAGCTGCTCTCTCTCTCTCTCTCTCTCTCTCTCTCTCTCTCTCTCTCTCTCTCTCTCTCTCTCTCTCTCTCTCTCTCTCTCTCTCTCTCTCTCCTCTCTCTCTCTCTCTCTCTCTCTCTCTCTCTCTCTCTCTCTCTCTCTCTCTCTCTCTCTCTCTCTCTCTCTCTCTTTCCTCAGTTGACTTTTAGCATTAGCCACAACAGCGTGGCTCATAAAGCTTCCTTTTATCTGTAGCATTTGCAACGTTGAATTTCCCACTATGCAATGCTTTTGGCCTCTTGGCTTACTGTTCGCTTTAGCATTAGCGTCAGGCTAATGCTGTGGTATGTAGCACCTCCTGTAGTACTTCAGTGTTTATGATGAAAACCTGTTGGATTGTACAGCTCCTGTAGCCAGGATTCAGTGATCCACTCGAAGTAACTTCCTCTGTGTGTGTGTGTGTGTGTGTGTGTGTGTGTTGTGTGTGTGTGTGTGTGTGTGTGTGTGTGTGTGTGTGTGTGTGCGATGATTACAGCGTGTCACTGCGTTCCATCTGTTGCTCGCTAACATTTCAGACCACGAGGAACTAATTAAAGGTTCACACATCCGTCTGTCCTCTCCCCGACTCACCAGCCCTGTCATTATCACTCTCTGTGTGTGTGTGTGTGTGTGTGTGTGTGTGTGTGTGTGTGTGTGTGTGTGTGTGAGTGTGTGTGTGTGCGCGTGTGTGTGTTCGTGTTCGTGTTCGTGTTCATGTCAACACCCACTACCCCAAAGTCACACGTGGGTTTGAGTCACCGTGACATCGTCTTACGTAAGTGCGCACACAACACGCACACACACACACACACACACACACACACACACACACACACACACACACACAGGTGCAAACACTTATTTGTATGTATACAACAAACACATGCTATCATACAATGCAAACACACACTTAGGTTCTCATGGCCACACTTCAGAACAACAAATGAAAGTGTGTGTGTGTGTGTGTGTGTGTGTGTGTGTGTGTGTGTGTGTGTGTGTGTGTGTGTGCGTGCGCGCATGTGCACACGCTCTTCATTTCCCAAATCGGTCTTTGTGTGACGTGGGGTCGCTCTCTCGCTCCCCTTCAATTATTCATCAGCCTGTTTCCATGGAAACAGCTCCAGCCGTGTGTGTGTGTGAATCTGTTGGTTCTAGTTCTTAGGTTCTTGTGTACCTCAGGCTTTTTTTGGTTCCTGTTCTAGTTTTTTTCCCCCTTTAGATCACTTTCTATTTAAATTTTTTTTTTTTTTTTATCTTGGTTCAAGATTGGTTCGGTTCTTTATCAGAGTGTTGATTTCAAATGTTCTGGTTCTTCTGGTTTTCTGTTGGGGCTTTTCCACCAGAAAGAACCAGGTGCTAGTTCGAATCCAGGGTACAGATTGAGCACCAGTTCTTTGTCTTTCCACCAGGTCTTGTATCACGTTATAGCCGCAGGCTGAGGGCTGCGCTGCTCCGCTTACAGAACGCTCAATTATTAGTTTCTACTTTATAATGAAGTGATATTTTAGGTTCATCAGCAACTAAAAGACAAACTCTAGACTACTGTAAATGAAAGCTTGGATTTTTTTTAGCCATAAAATGTGCCTTTTAGTGGCGCTTCATGTGAAATAGAATTTTCACCTCCATTCCTCCTGATGTTGAAGCATTTGATTCAGACGCATCCAGAAATAAAGTGAAAGGAGCAGAAATTCACTATGTAATGACCACATGTTGAAAATAAGCCCCAAGCTCGTTATTATAGTTTATTTTCCACTCCGGGGCTCTGGACTAAAGCAAGACAGGCGTGAAACAACACCAATTAGGCGGCGGAGAGACGCAATGTTTTCTGGCTCTTTGGTCTGAATCCCAGGTTCGGGCCAGACAAGACGCAGCGACCCCGGACCAAACCGTCCGGCGCTACGTCAGCGAGGCTCTCACTTGGCTCTGTGAACGGTGGAAAAACAACCGGTTCTTTGGCGGTGCTCGTTTTAAAAACCGGCCCTGAACGAGCTCCTGCTTCCTTCTGGTGGAAAAGCCTGATGTGAGTCCGCTGGTTCTGGTTCTTTTGGATTTTCATTAATATGACGGTTCTGGTTGTGTTGATTCTCTGATTCTGATGGGTTTTCTGTGAATCTGATGGTTCTGGTTCTTTTGGATCATTGTGGATCTTGGTTGTGGTTTATTTGCTTCACTGTGGATCTGCTGGTTCTTTTGGTTCTCTGTGGATTTTGGTTCTGGGAATCTACTGGTTCTGGATGTTTTGGTTCTCTATGTATCTTGGTTGTGGTTATTTTAGTTCCCTATAAGTCTGCTGGTTTATCTGGTTCTCTTGAGGTCCGCTGGACCTGGCTCTTTGGGCTCTGATGGACGGTTGTGATTCTTGTAGTTCTCTGTAAATCTACTGGTTCTGGTTCTTCTCGATTCCCTGTGAGTCCGCTGGATCTGGTTCTTTTGGTGTGATGTATCTTGGTTGCGGTTCTTCTGGTTCACTGTGGCTCTAATGGTTCTGATTGTTCTGGTTCTCTGTGAGTCCTACATTGTGAGTTTGACTCTGAGCTGGTTCTGGACTTTACACTTTGAGCTCAGACAGGCAGTGATGTCCAGACCGGGTGTTTTGGGTTCTGGTTAATTGTGGTTCGAGTGAATCTGGTGCTTTGTGGTTCTGGATCTTGTATTTCTGGTCTTTGAGCTGTGTTGAACCGGCTGTGCTGCAGTGGAGGCTCCAGCAGGGGGCAGCAGAGCTCAGAGGCAGCCTGATCTCATGAAGTGTGCAGTGATCTGATGATGGGGGCTTATGGTGGGGGGGGTGGGGGGTGGGGTGGGGCGAGGGTGGTGGTGGGGGGGGGGGGGGGGGGGGGGGGTAGAGAGGGGCAGTAGTGGTAGTAGAATCACAATTAATCCCTTTAAAGCTGCACGATGACACTAATCTGCTCTAATCTGAAACACTGACCTACATGTTTACCTGCTGCAGGAGCATCAGCCAATCATGGCGCAGGCAGCAGGCCAGCCAATCAGAGCGGTCCAGCCCCTCCCACCGTGCCGACAGTGGCCCACCTGGGAGGGGGAGGGGCTGCACAGAAGACACAAATCTCATCGGCCAATCAAATCACGTGTTTACCATCACCGCGGTAACGATGGCAACGAGCTCGCAGGTGGAACACACCTGCTGAGGCAGGGAGGGAGGTGCATCATGGGAGCTGTAGTTCTACCTGCTGAGCTGAAGCGGGGATTAAAAGAGGGGCTTTCTCCTTCTTTTCTCCCTTTTTTCATTCTTCTATCTGTGGAATGTTTCATCCCTCCTTCACTGCCTTCTCCATTTCATCACTTTTTGTTTGCATCTATTCACATCTTCAGTTTATTCGTCTTTCCCTTTCTACATTTCTTCTGCTCTTCCTCTGTTCCTCTCTTCTTTTTTGTTCTTACCATTTCTCCCTATTTTTAATCCCTTAAATATTTCCTTGTGTCCTTCCCTTCTTGTTCACTTCCTACCTTCCTTTGATTCTTTCCTTCCCTCCAAGTTCCCTTACTCATTTCTTTCCTTCCTTGTTTCTCCTCTTGTTTCGTTCCTTCCTTCAATCCTTGTTTCCTTCCTTCCATCCGTATATCCTTCCTTTCCTTGTTCACTCTCTTTCCTTTCCCCATCACCTTTCCTTTCCTCACCTCTGATTCTCACTTCCTCATCCCTCCATCCAGCTGCACAAACACCCAGCAGAGATACTCCCCCCTCCTCCCCCTCCTCCCCCTCCTCCTGATTCCCCCACTCGTCTCCATCCTCCCATCTGCGCAGACTCTACCTCCCTCCGCCTCCTCCTCCTCCTCCTCCTCCGCCTGATTTTATGGTGGAGCTTCACATCTGCAGCGCTGCCTCTCTCTCTCTCTCTCTCGCTCGCTCTGTCTATCCTTCACTCGCTCTCCCTCGTCTCTCGCCTTGATGACGGTTTGTGTTTGAGGAGCTCGTCCGCCGCCACTCGCCTCGCTCGCAGAGGAGACGAGGACGAGGAAGAGGAGGAGGAGGAGGCGTAGTTTTTTTTCCTTTTTTTTTTCTTTTTTTGGCGGCTGCATCCTCTGCATGGCGGCGGGGGGGGAGGTGACGACGGCGCCCGGCTCGGCTTCACCATGATCGCCGTGTCATTTAAATGTCGCTGCCAGATCCTGCGCAGGGTGAACAAAGGTAGAGCGAGGGGGGGGGAAGCGTGTTTTCTCCGACATACGTTACATATGTTACGTGTGTGTGTGTGTGTGTGTGTGTGTGTGTGTGTGTGTGTGTGTGTGTGTGTGTGTGTGTGTGTGTGTGTGTGTGTGTGTGTGTGTGTGTGTGGTCAAGCGTCGTTCACTGTAAACTGCTGACATTGAAAAGAGAGAGAGATGCGTGCGTGCGTGTGTCTGTGTGTGTGTGTGTGTCTGTGTGTGTCGTGTGTGTGTTGTAAATGATCTCCTGATGGATTCATTCAGTCGATGGCTGCACCGGACGAGAGACCTTGAGAGTGACTGAGAGAGAGAGAATGAATGTAATATTGATGGTTTGTATAAAGGAGGAAGAGAAAAGGAGGGCAGTGTGAAACAGAGATTAACCGTGTGTGTGTGTGTGTGTGCGTGTGTGTGTGTGTGTGTGTGTGTGTGTGTGTGTGTGTGTGTGTGTGTGTGCGTGCCCTGATGGGATGTTTCAAAAAAAAAAAAACCCACACGAACAGAAGCACCTGAAGCATCCGCTGCCGTCTGAAGCTCGGGGTGTTTTTTTTTGTTTTGTTTTCCTCGGCGACTTCCTGGTGTTTACGTCTGAATCCGTTTTTTGGTTTTTTTTCTTGCATAAGAAGCGCAAATCACGCGGCCCGCTGGGTCCGAGTAGGTTCAAACCATTCAAATGTGAAGAATCGTCTTATTAATGACCTTAACCTACAGCAGCCTGGTCACAATTGTTTCCGAAATGTCTCACAGTCTCAGACAGCTGTGAGACACCACAGGGTTTTTTTTTTCTTCATATTTTGTCTCCGAAGCAGAGTTGGCAATTCACAATTACCTATATAGTTTATTAGGATGCCTCACCTATAGACTGTTTGGAAAGGCTTTCTATTCGTCAGAGTCCACTGTACAACTTACCGCTGTTTCCGAATGTGAGAGCTACAATTTGCCCAGTTTTCTTGACAGTACCATTTACTGATGTTTCCTGAACATCTCACATGCAGCCTGTTCGAAAACGTATTTGTGTTTACTGAACATCTGACATACATTGACGTCCATTCATACGGATATTATGTTAATTCAAGGTTAGAATTATAACTGCAAAGTAACGGAACAGCCATAGAAAAACAGCTGAAATAAATTAATGTTAAAAATGTATTATTGGACTATTGGATGGCCGATGCTACGTTGACTGTGGATACCTGATCATTTCACATGCGGAATGTTTGTAGATACTTGAGCTCACCTGTTTTTCCTGAACGCCTCAGTGAAGAAATAACATTAAGTAAATAAAACGTTTTTACTTTTGTCACGCGGGCGCCTCACCTACGGGCTAATGCGACAGTTGAACATTTTTCTGTCAGTCAAGAGGTTGTAGAGGTTTATTTTTGCTATAGCAATATGTTGGCGGACGTTACAGTTCCCAGAAGTTACTAATGTTCCCTGAACGCCTCATAATTCGGCGGTTGGGAAACGTTTTTCCCGCTTTTCTAATGTAAACGTTGCTGCCGCTGGTCCTCGTCTGGCCTGTAGGGGGTGCTAATGGCCGGCCGGGTTTAGCCTGCTGGTCACAGGTGGTTGACATTCGATATGTGTATCGTGACCCGATTCAAGCTTCAAATAGCAGCAGTTTGTTATATAACAGCTCAGTGTGCAGTCACTGTATAGTATGTGTGAGTGTGGATGGGGGCAGAACAGAGATGCTGCTGTCCTACATCTGGAGGAGGAGGGAGAGAGGAAGAGGAAGAGCGAGAGGAAGAGGAGGAGAAGGCTCCGCTTTCATCTCCACTTAGCTCCACTTAGCTTCGCTCTGTGTGTGACTGCGCTGGCGATACTCGCATTGTGAGGACCCCCGAATCAGCCTGAACGGCCACTTTGCTGGCAATTTCAGGGACGGGAATCAGGCATGCATGAGGTCAGATCGTACAAAAGCCTCACTTTGAGGTCGGTTTACGGTTGGCAGTGAGGAAAGTGGCGGTTCCAGTTTGGAAGAACCTTTAAAGAATCGAGACGAAGTGACGAGAACGGGATCAAACGGAATGTAAAATAAGATGATTCGGGAGACGGAGAGAACAAAGACACAGCAGCAGCCCGAGATAAACATCAGCACGGTTCCAATACTTCCTGTTCTCGCATCGGTGATAAATCTAATCTAACGTTAACTATTAGTTCTGCTCCCGCCGTCTGCTACGTGGAGCTGAAGTCGGAGCGTCACAAACACTGGCAGAACCCAAAAGCAGACACGGAACCAAGGATCCAAGAAAATGGGTCTAAGATCCAAGAGGGGTCCACAACATGGGACACCCAAAACCCACTGGAAACGCAAGGGAGGGGCTCGATGTCCTGGCGAGGACGTACGATGACAATCTGGCACTGAGGCGTGAGGAAGAGAGGTTTAAATCCACAAGATAGAAGGAGACGCCGTCGAGACACATTAGACACTAATCGGATGCACTTGGAGGAGACGCACAGGAAGGACAAGCGAGACGAGACAGATAAGAACAAAACAAATCAGGCAAAAGAGGCAGATTTTACAGACGGAGGAGACCTGACACAGAGACTGATAAATGCTTTAAGTTTCTGAAGTACCAGATACGTTCTTAAAGCACCTGAGGTATTTTGGTAGGAAACATTTAGTGGAACTTCTGAACGAGTCCCGGAAACTGCGAGAACATTTGAACCAATTAAAACTAGTTCTAGTTCTTCAGATAGAAAATGCTTGTAGAAGCCAAATAAGGAACAGCAGATTTCTTAATATGACCATGGGGTGGCGCTGTCGCGATTTTAAGGGGCTTTCCTGTCGTGACGGAACGTTAACCTTGTAGCACAAATAGGTTTTTGGCCGCTGTTTTTGGATGTATCACAAGCTCATTGTTATTGTTACCAGATGTCCATACCGGTAGACCGTAGAGCGCGTATTAAAGTGTGTGTTTTCTTTGTGCCGCAGATGAGGGGCCGTACACCAAACACTCAGCCGGGTCGCGACCTCCCGATGGAGCGCTGGCCATCAGGAGGCAGAGTATACCAGGTAAGACACACCCTACGCCCTTTGACTTTGGTTCGGGTCCGTTTCCGTCCACCGACCTGGAGCGCCGATCCAGCTGTGAACATCGCAAACTCTGATAACGGTCGCTTCTTTCATCGAGACAATGTGAGAGACCAGCTTGACCAGTTTTATGTTCTACTGTCTATGTTTTTTGTTCCAATTCCGTCAGTTCCTCGCGGCGGTGAAGTCGGTGACTTAGCCATTGGTAGAGCTTTGAGGAAACCAGTAGAGCTTTGAAAGTTTTTCGATTAATCTTAAATAGACTGGTAAACGTTTAAAACAAAGGTGAAGAACTTAAGAGGAATGATGGAACATTTTCACATGGATCTCAATGGTCCAAACAATGTTGTATTCAATGTGTATTGCCATGGAAAAAATGGCATCATAGGAGCTGCATTCAGAATCTGCCGTGTCTGTGTGAGCTGGACTGGCTCCGCCCACACATGCCCATCTTGGGAAGAGGAGGAAGTACTTCCTCTCGTGGTGCCATGTGCCAGAGCAGAGCTGCATTGTGAGAGGGGTCAAAGGGGAATAGCCTACCTTGATTGAGATTGGCTCAAGAGCTTCAGAGATGGAAACAAGTACACCTTTGGTTCATGGAGCCTCCGAGCTGCTTGGTGGGTATTTAAAGCCAGTTGTAGTATGCACTTGTATGTCTTCAGAGACAAATTGAGAAGCAATTTATGTTTTCCAGACAGAGAGACCAGTGCATCTTTGGACAAACTTGTCAAGCTTTTTTCCTTAAAGAATCTTTCAGAGCTTTCAAGTCGTTACAAGAAAGTATTTAAGCCTCCAAACCGTCGTCTTCATGTGAAATGACTGCTCAGGCTGAGACGAAGCCGTTTGAGCGTGATTATAATACGACAAACCGTCTCCTCCGCGCGGAACTCTTTGTGTGGCGCTTCCCGAACGACGCCAACAGTCGGTTTGTGAAGGAAATTGTTTTATCTTACGGTTTCATCCCAGATGGAGGAGTTCTTCCGTTTTAAAGGAGGAAGACGAAGGAAGAAGAAAAGTAAAAAAAAAAACAAACAAAAAAAAATACAATATTGGTCGGCTTTGTGAAGCTTCAAACCATTAATATTAAAATCTGACATTTTAATTAGACGCTGCTTCCTGTTTTATCACCTGAGGACTTGGTTACATCACAGTGGAGCCGGTCCGGCTTGAAATATCCTCCCCTCCCTCCTCTATCCATCTCTTTCTCCTTAATATTTCAAGACTTTCATGAAATATAGATGGACGACAGAATAGAAGATTTCTTCCCCCCTGGTTTTTGTCGGGATTTATTTCACTGCAACTGTCGGAAACTGTAATAACTCGGCAGCAAAGCAACAAACTTGTTTCAGCCGTCGGACTGATTTGGGGCTATTTATGGACAGACGAGTTCCGGGGCTGTACGGTGGTGGAGCTGATGAAGAAGGAGGGCACAACGCTGGGACTCACAGTCTCAGGAGGGATCGACAAGGATGGGAAACCTCGAGTCTCCAACCTGCGACAGGGAGGCATCGCCGCCAGGTGAAAACATCATCCTGTTGGAATTGAAGCCACAACATGTCAATAAAGAGTTTGTCTTAACGGTGAAATATGGTTAAACCTTCAAGGATATCTTATAAAGGTTGAAAACTAATTTGAGATTTCCAGATTGGAATCAAAACCGGAAAAAGTTACAGCTTTATTATTGATATTATTGCTTTTTTTTTTTTTCATAAAGTTGGGATTTTTTTTTTTTTTTAAATGAAGTCAGAATGTTCGACATAATTTGGAAAAAGAGGTTTGAATAAAGTTTTTTTCTCTCGTCGGTAGGAGTGACCAGCTGAACGTGGGCGACTACATCCGCTCGGTGAACGGCATCAACCTCGCCAAGTTCAGACACGACGAGATCATCAGCCTGCTGAAGAACGTCGGAGAGCGCGTCGTGTTGGAGGTCGAGTTCGAGCTGCCGCCCGTCTGTAAGTAAAGTCCGGCCACGCTGTGACATCGCCGGCCTTCATGTGTGGTGCTGGTGTGTGTGTTGTCACATTGGGTTTTTGTGTGTGTGTTGACATGTCACTGTTAATGTGTGTGTGACGATGATGTTGTTTTGGCGTGCTGATGTGTTAATGTGGTATGTTTATGTCTTTATGTGATGTGCTGATGTATTAATGTGATGTGCTGATGTATTAATGTGACGTGCTGATGTGTTAATGTGGTGTCCTGATGTATTAATGTGATGTGTTAATGTGGTGAGTTGATGTATTAATATGATGTGCCGATGTGTTAATGTGGCATGTTGATGTGTTAATGTGGTATGTTGATGTATTTATGT
Organism: Blennius ocellaris; assembly: GCF_963422515.1. Taxonomy (NCBI): domain Eukaryota; kingdom Metazoa; phylum Chordata; class Actinopteri; order Blenniiformes; family Blenniidae; genus Blennius; species Blennius ocellaris. The sequence continues at coordinate 4,773,736 of NC_137671.1, forward strand.
GACGTGCTGATGTGTTAAAGTGACGTGCTGGTGTGTTAATGTGACGTGCTGATGTGTTAATGTAGCGTGCTGATGTGTTAATGTGACGTGCTTATGTGTTAATGTGACGTGCTGATGTGTTAATGTTGCATGCTGATGTGTTAAAGTGATGTGCTCATGTATTAATGTGACGTGCTGATGTGTTAATGTCGCGTGCTGATGCGTTAATGTGACGTGCAGATGTGTTAATGTGACGTGCTGATGTGTTAATGTAGCGTGCTGATGTGTTACTGTGACGTGCTGATGTGTTAATGTGATGTGCTGATGTGTTAAAGTGACGTGCTGATGTGTTAATGTGACGTGCTGATGTGTTAATGTAGCGTCCTGATGTGTTAATGTGACGCGCTGATGCGTTAAAGTGGCGTGCTGATGCGTTAAATTGGCGTGCTGAAGGTGATGACTAATGTTTGTTGCGTTGTAGCCGTGCAGGGTTCTGGCGTCGTCTTCAAGAACGTGGAGGTCACACTTCATAAGGAAGGAAACAGCTTCGGCTTCGTGATCCGAGGTGACGCCGCCGCCGTCTGACTCCTACATTTTTTTGCTCAAAATGTAAAAAAAAAAAAAACCTAACCCGACGTGGCGGCTTGTTGGCAGGCGGCGCCCACGAGGACAGGAACAAGTCTCGTCCCATCGTCATAACGACCATCCGGCCGGGCGGCCCGGCTGACCGGTGAGTGTCTCCGCCCTCTGACGTCAACGTAAGAGTTTCAGTCCCTCGGTAGCTGCCATACACGCGGTTTCCTGTCTCGGAGCAGAGAGGGGACGGTGAAGCCCGGCGACCGCCTTCTCAGCATTGACGGGATTCGTCTCCACGGCAGCACGCTGTCGGAGGCCATGAGCATCCTGAAGCAGTGCGGGCAGGAGGCCACGCTGCTCCTCGAGTACGACGTCTCCATCATGGGTCAGTTCACTACAGGCGCAAAACATTCAGCACTCGAGTCGAGCTCCGACCCCAGCCGGTCTCGTATTGACTTGATTTATCGTGGAATTTAAATTTCAATACAGTTAAAAGGCTTCATTCTGACCACCAACAACATTTTTGCATTCTGCTGACAGACTTAATCAAACAGAAACGTAAAAGAGTGACACCAATATGAAAATATGAATTATGTAAAGGTGTATAACTCGTGACAAAGTTGTGTTTCACCTGTATAATAATGGTCTGAAGTGAATAAATGTCCAAGTTATAATATCTCATATTGAAGTAAGACTGTCGAAGACCCAGTACTGGACCCTGTGGAACTCCGTCTGACTTTCTTTAAAAATAACTAGAGAATCCATGTGGAACGCCACCTGTCATTCTTGAAATGCTTTTTTTGTTCTTGCCCCTCAGATTCGGTTGCCACGGCGTCGGGACCGCTGCTGGTGGAGGTTGCCAAGGCGACGGGCTCCAGTCTGGGTGTGGCTCTGTCCACCTCCATGTTCTGCAGCAAGCAGGTGATCATCATCGATAAGGTGAAGCCGGCCAGTATAGCAGACAGGTACGAGAGCTCTGAGTTCATTTATCTGTTTATTCCCTGGTGTGTTTGTTGGTTTTACTTGTTTGTGTTTTGTTTCTTCTGTATATATTTCTTCTATTTGTCTTATCAGAATAAGAGTCCTGTTTATTACGCATGTTTTTTGTATGTTCCACATTATTTTTTGATTATTTTATGTATAATTTGTGTATGTTTTCTGTGTGTTTAATGTACTTCTGATGTGTTTCTCTCTTTTTTTTTCAATTCTGTGCAGGTGCGGCGCTCTTCACGCAGGCGACCACATTTTATCCGTCGACGGGAAGTCGATGGAGTTTTGCTCGCTGGCTGAAGCCACTCAGCTGCTGTCGGCTTCCTGTCAGACCGTGCGCATGGAGATTCTGCCGCAGCACCAGGCCCGACCGGCCCTGAACGCACCGCAGCATGGTACTCACACACTCCACTGGCCCTGAATGCATCTCGCTCTCACACACACTCTCTGACACACACACACACACCACCCAGACACACGTGTGTGAGGAAGTAGGAACATGCATGGTTTGATCTTACCTTTGACCTCTGACCTCTCCTCTTGTCTTAACCTAAACACCCTCCTCTGTGTGCGTGTGTGTGTGTGTGTGTGTGTGTGCGCGTGTGTGTAGTCAAGGTGCAGCGTAGTCCCCGCCCCCTTCCCTGGGAGACTGGAGGCTCCGCCCCTATCCTTCCTCCCTACCACTACAACACGTACCACCCCGACCAATCAGGGGCCAGATCGCACAACCGCCATACAAACAACCCTCGTATGTCCACCCCGTGTCTCTCTCTCTCTCTTTCTCTCTCTCTCTCTCTCTCACTCACTCGCTCGCTCGCTCTCTCTTGCTCTCTCTCATCACCTGTTTCCCTGTCTCTCTCTCTCTCTCACCACCTGTCTCTCTCTCTCTCTCTCTCTCTCTCTCTCATCACCTGTTTCCCTGTCTCTCTCTCTCGCTCTCTCTCTCTCTCTCTGCAGCTCTCAGTCACTCCTTCTCTCCCGGCTCCATGTCGGCGTACAGTCTCTCGTCCCTCAACATGAGCACACTGCCCAGGAACATGTATCCCACAAGTCCACGGGGCACGCTGATGAGGAGGAAGGCCAAGAAGAAGGACTTCAAGAGCTCCCGTGAGTCCGTCTGTCTATTCTAAACCCCCCCCAAAGCTTGAAAACGGCGAGGAATCATCAGGAGATGCATGCTGCTCGATCCATAAACGCAGGAAGACTTCGACTTTCCAATTTGCAGCAAATTAAACGATATAAAATTTAAATTAGAAGGAATAAGTGGCAAACCCTACAGAGGAGTACTGTGATTTGTTGAATGAACGAACACAAAATCCTCAAGAAAGACACGAAACAGTGGAACGTCATTATAATATACAAGAAAAATGATTTACGAGTCGAAATGGTCACTTTTATTCAAGTAGCTACCGACACAAGAAACATTGTCTTGATGCCCCATCAGTGTCCCTGGCATCCAGCACCGTGGGTTTGGCCGGTCAGGTGGTCCACACCGAGACCACCGAGGTCATGCTGCTTGGCGACGGCATCATGGGGTTCGGCCTGCAGCTGCAGGGTGGCGTCTTCGCCACGGAAACGCTGTCCTCGCCGCCGCTCATCGCCTACATCGACCCGGACAGCCCCGCTGAGAGGTAAACACTGACAGAAGTTAAATCTGTGTCAGACTTTGTTTCGCTTTCACGAACTCCACTCGGCTGCATATAGCAGATGTCCTGGAGGTGTGACCTCTTGTCACGTTTGCTTCTGCAGATGTGGGATCCTGCAGATCGGCGACAGGATTTTGTCCATAAACGGCGTTCCCACCGAGGACTCCACTCTCGAAGAAACCAATCAGCTGCTCAGAGACTCGTCCATCACTGCTCAGCTGACACTGGAGATCGAGTTTGATGTGGCCGGTAAAAACACACAACCCACCAGACGCCTATTATAGAACAGTATATCATCAGCATAGCATGTAACCGTGGAAAATACACTGCTAAAACTCCATAGTTGAAAACGATGTGAAGACAAATAAAACTGATGCCACGAAAAGCACTTAAATCACAAAACTAATATCAAGGATTTTATTACAATTAAGAAAACAAAAGGGAATCTACATAAGAAGTGACCAAAATCTACATTAACGATCTGGAAAGATGTAATCTGACTTTTGGTTTACATACTTTATATTGAAAGTACAAAAACGGCCTAAAAAAACCCCCACTGAAAATGGAGAAAATATCAGCAGATTTTTCCATTTCATAAAATCTATGGCGCGTTAACGTGATTTCATTCAAAGAGGTGAGTGGGACAGGCAGATTTGTTACGACTGCGGCAAATCGTCTCGTCTCGCCTCGTTCACCAACGCAAAGTGGCGGCAGTGTCTCTTTGTTGGAGTGGATGGGACGGTACTGTGTTGGTGTTGTGGCTGACTGGTCGCCGTCGCCAGCCTTCCTTCACTCTGTTCCTCCGTCAGACTCTTTGTAACAAACTACCGTCTGTTTTAAATCATCCGCCCACACCCGAGTTTTACAGCATTGCACGCTGTCGGGCTGACTCACTCACACACACACACACACACACACACTGTGAGAGTTTTTATCTGCAGAAGACGACGCCAATCACAGGACAAATATCCCAAAACATTCAGACACCAGCCTGAGGCATAACTTATATTTAGAATTGAACATATTGACAACCACATTTACTACCATTCACCACACCATCGTCTGCATACATGGGTTTACACTGTATACGATGAATGAGGACAGTTTTAAGGAGCTGACATGTCTATATCGTATTTTCCTCATACTACATTACAAAAAAAACAACCAAAAACGATACCAAGTATCCAGTAGATTCCGAAATGAAAATATTCTCAGTTGGTCCTTCCAAATACATCCTAACTCAAGATGCACCTGCCAAGTTATTTCTCTGTTGATCAAACAGCTGATAGGTGCAGGTTGTCCTCCAACGTTCCAGGTTTAAAGAAACATCTCTTCGTTTCGCACCAGGCTGTTTTAAATCTCCCGTCCCCACGAGCACTGCTTCCCGTACCTGCACTGACGTGGCTCCGCCTCTTGTCTTTGTGTCGCAGAGTCGGTCATCCCCAGTTCAGGAACGTTCCACGTGAAGCTGCCCAAGAAACCGGGGGTGGAGCTGGGGATCACCATCAGCTGTGAGTAACCGCGGGAACACGGAAACAGCGGGTCGACTCGCTCCAGGGCGAAAGACACCACGCATTAGCTTGTTCCTGAGCTCCACGCTTGTTTGTTCTGACACGGTGTTTCCTCGCCCGGGAGCCGAGACATCGCCGTCTTACATTCGGCTCAGAGCGACTCGTCAATATTACATCTCCTGCTCTCTCTCTCTCCCTTTTAACGTGCACATCTTTGTGGCGGGCGCCGTAAACAGGTTCAATTATTTACATGTTTTTCGTGCGTTTGTGTGTCTTGCAGCTCCGTCCAACAGGAAACCGGGAGACCCGCTCATCATCTCCGACATCAAGAAAGGCAGCGTTGCACACAGGTGACCAAACCTTGGAACCAACCTTTAACCAAACCGTCATCCAATAACCAAACCTTTTCCTATCGACCAAACCATTAACCAACCTTTAAACAACCAACATTGAACTTTGAACCAACTTTTGACCAAACCTTTGAAAATGCTTTAACCAACCCTCAACCTAACCGTTAGCCGACTTCTAGAAGAAATCCTTACCCCTGAGTAAGACTCATTTGAAATATGCGATGAGTCTTTACAGCCTGTAACTATTAGTTTCACTCTGAATGTTATTTTAGAATCAGAATTAGTCTCAGTTACATTGAACACGCCATTATCACTGTTGTTATTAACATTGCGTTTATATCATTATTTCCACTTAAAAATGAAGGAAAGGAAATCATGCTGGGAAAGGCGTCGGCCAGACGTGTCCTGGTGTCTGTATGTCCCAACACTGATGCTTTCTGAAGCCCCGCCCACTGATTCAGACTCATCTTTAAGCAGATCGCCGTTCATTCTGATTTCAGTCTTAAACTGTACGAGAAGATAAAATTAAACCGTTAAAGCTCGGTCAGCCGTCGGTCTGTACATGGCTGGTTAATTAGGCTAACAGTCCTGTTGTGTGTGTGTGTGTGTGTGTGTGTGTGTGTGTGTGTGTGTGTGTGTGTGTGTGTGTGTGTGTGTGTGTGTGTGTGTGTGTGTGTGTGTGTGTGTGTGTGTGTGTGTGTGTGTGTGTGTGTGTGTGTGTGTGTGTGTGTGTGTGTGTGTGTGTGTGTGTGTGGTGGTTTGTAGGTCATGTGTGTCGGAGTGTACAAAACATGCCGGCCAACCGGCAGGTAGCATCTGTGTTCGCTGTCCCATTTCTTTTTTCAATCGGGACAGTCAAATAAAGCCATTCACGCTTGTAAATCATTTTATTTATTCAACAACAACGTTGCTCATCAGTTAACTGGAAGAAAGAAAAAAAAACCCCAACAACCTTGTAAATTAGCCAAAAGTAGCTCAGACAGGCTAGTTTCCATCTGCTTTTGCCTGCTCAGATCTTACAATTGGCAACCTGAGAGGAAGCGAAAGCTTACAAGCTTTCTCTCATTATCCCGACAAAAGGTAATTAAAATGAAAAGACTCATTAAATGGAAATTGGCCGCAGCCTCCACAGAGTCTGGACCCAATCCAAGAGTTGAAACGGGAGGAAGAGCTCATTCAAGATTCGCCCGTTGGCATCAGTAGCGCCAACGTGTCTTCATGTTCCCTCCGAATTCACGCTCATGAATTAAAGACGCAATGCAGGCGGAACCCACCGACGGTCTGGTGGTTCGCCCGGACCCGCCAGTTTTAACGACCCCCCCCCCCCCGTGTCTCACGTCCAGGACCGGAACGTTGGAGTTGGGCGACAAGCTGCTGGCCATCGACAACATCCGTGTGGAGAACTGCTCCATGGAGGAGGCCGTCCAGATCCTCCAGCAGTGCGAGGAGCTCGTCAAGCTCAAGATCCGCAAAGACGAAGACAACTCGGGTAAAACTCCGCAGATCTGGTCATCGCAACAATACAAAACAAACTAATCTGAGAAAGTAATACTCTGCTGAAGACTGGTGGGTTTGTTAAATCTGTACCGAGCCTTTGAATACCTTCAAGGTCGACCTGTATTTGATTATTATTATGGGTTTTCTCAAAGTTATTGCAAAAAAAAAAAAAAAAAGGAACATCTGAATAATCGAAAACCTTTTCAGTATGAGAGCCTTCATGAAATAATTCACGTTATTTAGGTTTCTGAGTCTGTTACCACTCTGGAAGTCATTCCGAACCTTCACGACCTTCTCAATAGTCGTATCTGACAAACTCCTTAAACATTACAAGTGTTTATTGGTGAAGCTCCTGAATTACTTACATCTTCTACTTCCGGCTCATCGACTTTGTTAATGACCCATTTGGGAGCTTTTTTACTTTGTGGGCTGTCAAGAATACCGAGAACTTTCTAGAAGGCCTCCAATTCCATTTCTAGAACTTATTCAGGATTCCAGAGAAGCTCATGAATAACATGTATTAAAAACTTCTGCCCTGCCACTGGAAACGCAACAAAAGTACCTGAACATCATTCGCCGTCTTCCCTCCGATCTTCTTGACTTGGTCTTTTGGGTTTTAGACGAACAGGAAGTGTCCGGAAGCATCATCTACACGGTGGAGCTGCAGAGGTACGGAGGCCCGCTGGGAATCACCATCTCCGGCACCGAGGAGCCCTTCGACCCCATCATCATCTCCTCGCTGAGCAAAGGAGGGCTGGCCGAGAGGTACGAGGGCCAAAGGCCACACTCATTAGCGAGGCGTGAATTCACATTCAACCTTTAAAGACGACTGAATGCTTTCTGTGTCTGAATGAAGAGAACACTGTTGAGATGGAATCAATGAACTATGAAGGGAAATGAATCAGCCATATCAGGGTTCAGATCCGGTGGAGGGTGGCGCCCTCTGCTGTTCACAACTAATGTTACCTCTTAATTCAATTTCAACGCTGCCACTTCAAGGCACTTTAACAGAGAAAAACAAACAATTAGACATAAGAACCAGACTCAGAGGTTGGAGACTTTCTGCTTCTCGTGTTTGGATCAGAGCAGAGGAGGAAACACAGACGACAGGAGAGAAAGAAATGTCAGTGACATGTAATAGTGGAACATGGAGAGTGAGAAAGGAAAGAAGCTCAGCGCAGGTCGAATCCTACAGCAGCTTCACGAGGAAGATTCTCCAGGGTGTCCTGAACTCAGCTCACAAGTAGTTCTGCTGGGTAATACGGGACTTACAGCTCTTTGAAGTATGATGGAGCCTGGTTAAGAGCTTTATAGGTTAAAAGAAGGATTTTTTTTCAATCCTTTTTTTTTTTTATTGGTATTTCCGATGGTTCACGTACATTGTCAACATAACCTTTTTCCTTGTTACAGTTGAATCTCCACAAAACGTCTGAACCTATATAAATAGTACAGAGATTAATAATTGTTCCTTCCACCATATTATAATTCACACTCTTTACTAAGTCTGTAAGGGTGTGATCACACCTGCTGGTTCTTGTCAGTACTCTCGCTGCAGCATTGTAAAGCAATTGAAAACTGCTTAAACAGCCATTAGGCTGCCCCGATAATAGAGGATTAACAATAGTTCAGTCTGGAAGTGGCCAATGCATGGATTGATTCAATTTGCAGTATCACTTTGAGTCAACATGTTGCGAGAGGCAGTCCTGGAGACCGGTTCAATGCGGGAGTGGAAGTCCTGCTTTTAGTGATTTATGGCTAATTTGACAGCCGTTTCTCTGGTTTTGTGGCGTGTGACCGCAGGACGGGCGCCATCCACGTGGGCGACCGCATCCTGGCCATCAACAGCAGCAGCCTGAAGGGGAAACCACTGAGTGAAGCCATCAGTCTGCTGCAGCAGGCCGGGGAGACGGTGACGCTCAAGATCAAGAAGCAGGGAGACCGTACGTACGCTCGTCCAGAGTGACGCTCTCGGGGCCATATTTTGGTCCGCGAGTGAAGTTCTGACGAACGTCTGTCTGCAGTGTCCAGCCCAAAGTCCTGTGTGATCGGTCCGGGCATTGGTTTGGGGGCGGAGTTTAACCCGGACAGCCAGGACGGAGAGGAGGAGCCCATCATCCTGGTGGCTCCGCCCACGGGTCAGCGAGCGTTCAGCACGCTGCCGTCCGTGGACAGCGCGGTGGAGTCGTGGGACGGCTCCAACATGGACAGCAGCTTCACCGGCCCCGGTACTGACCTCTGACCTCCAATGGCCTGGATGCGACCGCCGCGTCTGCTTGCTAACGCTCATCTGCCTTTGTTCTGTTGGTCTGCACAGCGCCGCCTTTCCAGTCGTCACCGTACAGTTTCCACGAGTGGCGCAACGCCAAGACGGTCAACAGCCAATCGTCTTCCTCCGCTCGCCAGAGAGCCAATCCACTGTCGGATCTGGGGCTGAGCGACGACGACTGGGACCGCGCACCGCTCGGAGGGTAAGACGAAGCACGGGTTACACCGAGAGGGCGTTTGACCATTTTGACGCTTCCTCACTCGGCTTGCGGCTCGCGGCTAGCGGCTAGCATTCCCTATTCAAAGTGATGGGAGTGAGTAGCGTGGAGCTGCAGCAGTAACAGCAGTGTATCTCCTTCTGCAGAGGCTGTAATCTGCCCAGCGGTCTAATTTCTGACAGCAGGTACCGCAATGTGTGAACTTTGACCTTTAACCTCTCCCAAACCCCCACACAGCCCCTCACCTGGTGACCTTTGAACCCCTCACTCCTGTCCTCACTGACACATACGGCTGGCGGGCGCGTATGTGGTCGCTGCATATGTGACGTCCTGTGGAGCAAACTCACCAGCATGAACAGCCACCCCCACGTCTGTGTGTGTGTGTGTGTGTGTGTGTGTGTGTGTGTGTGTGTGTGTGTGTGTGTGTGTGTGTGTGTGTGTGTGTGTGTGTGTGTGTGTGTGTGTGTGTGTGTGTGTGTGTGTGTGTGTGTGTGCGTGTGTCTTCCTCTCTGATCGGCCGACCTCTGACCTTCCCTCCTCCAGGTTCACGGTGGGACACGACGGGACCGAACCAGACCAGGAGGAGAACTTCTGGTCTCAGGCCCTGGAGGACCTGGAGACCTGCGGTCAGAGCGGCATCCTGCGAGAGCTGGAGGTGAGAGACAGCCTGTGCTGCAGCGCCCCCTGCTGGCAGTCCCATTACATAGAAGAGACAACATCGCCTCGCCAGCAGGGGGCAGCGTGACGGTGTAGTGTACAGTTCAGGGGTCTGCAACCTTTTAACCCTTTATCTGGAGCTACAAAACATATTTATCTAATATTATATTCAACTAATAAATATATTTAACACATGTAGCATAGTGTAAATGTTGTTTTGATGTAATTTAACATCCACAATGAAAGGAGGACATGTTTTTTTCGGTTAACAACAAAAAAGGGAAATTACTACTTTTCTTTCAGGATTCTGGAAAGGAGACGCATCTCCTCGCTCTGGTACTACCCCTCCCCCACCCCCCAACCCCCACTAACCCTCAACCCTCCAGGAGTGTCAGACGTGTTCTCTGGTTTTCAGTGTGACTCTAACTGCGCATGGCAGCGTAGAACGTTTGCGGTCGGGCATGTGCTGGGAAGAGTTCATAGTCGGCGGTCATGAAGCAGATGTGTCCGTCGTGCATGCGTCTGATTGAGTCCCTGATTCTGATTGGTTGATAGTATAGTATAGTATAGTATAGTATAGTATAGTATAGTATAGTATAGTATAGTATAGTATAGGTAAAGGCCAAGTAACAATACAAGGTCACATCAAGCTGAATGTAAAAAACAGTAGCAATAGATCTTAACCTGCCACTGGATCATTCCACTAGAAACAATAGATTCCATCCGTAGACACAAGTACACCCCTAAATAGACCCTGTATTTTAACTTGTTTCCAGCATCGGAGACAAAAGTTGAACCTGTGAGTACTCTGCCATATAGAAGTCATCAGTCCATCCGGCTAATAGAAGAAAAATCTAGGTCTGGTTGGTAAACAGCAATGGATTCTGCCGGTAGAGACGATACAGATGTTTGTGAAGCCCGTCCAGTAGAGGCAGATGACAGGAGACTCTGTCTGCTGTCACTAAAAAGCACGTTCCGTCCTGAATGGGTTGAAGAACCCATTTGATGCGCACGTTTCCCCGAGTCGTCTCAGATTAGATCCTTACTGCTGTTCCCTGATTGGCTGTCTCCAGGCGACCATCATGTCGGGCTCCACCCTCAGTCTGAACCACGACCCAACCCCTCTGCGCAGCACGCTGGGACGCCAGGCTAGTTTCCAGGAACGCAGCAACTCCAGACCACAGGTAGTCTGACCCTGAACAGAGCCCAGGCGAAGCACTTCGTTGTTTGAGTGTAATATGTTTCATTTGAACATTTCGAGTATGAAAGTATTACTCTTTAAATTTAAACTCCCACAGGTGACGCCCCGATCAAACACATTGCCCTCAGACCCTCAGCGCCGAGCCTTCGCCATGAGGAAGATGAGGCAGGAAGTTAACGAAATCCTGAACCAGAATCCCGTGGAGCTCCACAAGGTGACCCTTGACCTCCGTGGCAGCGTGCACCTCAGGTGCCTGACGCAGCTCTCGTGGTTTTAACAGTGTCTTTGTGTTTGTAGCTCACTCTGGATAAGGCGTCAGACCTGGAGGACTTTGGATTCAGTGTTTCTGACGGGATGTTGGACCGCGGCGTCTATGTCAACAACATCCGGCCGGGAGGTCCGGCGGAGTGCGGCGGTCTCAAAGCTTTCGACCGAATACTACAGGTGCAAAGAAGTAGCACACATTGATCGCCAAAACAACAAAGATACCTTCGGCTGAATGTTTAAGCCTTGACTGTTTCCACATTTCTAGATCAACCACGTTCGGACCAGAGATTTCGACTGCTGCCTCGTCGTTCCTCTGATCGCGGAGTCTCCAAACCGCCTCGACCTCGTTATCAGTCGAAACCCCTCCTCCTCGTCCTCCTTCCTGCTGGCCAATCACACTGAAGGCACCACCAACAACAGCCACTCCCCTCAGCCAATCAGCAGCGAGCTGGAGCCCTCGGAACTCTCCATCGGCCACGGAGACGACGGCGGCCCCATCAAGTGGAGTCAGCCCGGAGATGGCTTGGGGGCGGGGTTCGGAGTGGGGAAGGTCACCAATACTTCCTTATAGCAGCCGAGAACTGGATCAAACTGGGCTCAATCCGGTTCCGACCAGACTGAACTGGAGAGGTCAGTGAGGAGGGCAGAACTACAAAGTGGAATCATAACCCATTAAGACTGGTTCAGGGTTGACCGTCCATGGTGCGACACACCTTCTGGATGATCGCTGACCTTTGACCTCTACACGTTTGACCCCCGAACTGCTGAAGCAGCCTGAAAGCACACTGTTGGACCGGAGTAACTCCTCACCAGAACTAGGTCTGCACACTGGTACTTCTGGTATCACTGGAGCCAGATTCATTACCACTGATCCAGATCCAGATTCACAACTACTGTCTGATCGTTACTGGTCCTACAAGAACCAGAGCCATTGATTCGGGTTCTACTGAAGCAACAACCAATAGTCTTACTGGTCTATAAGCCTAGGACTGAGTCTTACTGGTCCTGCTGAATCTAGAGCCAATGGTCTCACTGCTCTAGGACCCATGGTTATTTGTTCTCAAAGTCTAGAACTGAGCCTCTGGTCCCACTGGAACTCTACCCACAACCTGGTCCAACCTCATCCAGGGTACATGGGGTAAGGTCTTGGTCTTAACAGAATCACTGCTTCTGGTTCCACAAAAGCCAGAACCAGTGGTCTTACCTGACTCAAGACACTGTTCTGGTTCATGGTCTCAGGTTTACACAGCCATGGGTCCTGATCCTACAGAGGCCACAGTCACTCTGGTCTCACTGGTCAATAGTGGCAGCAGGACCATGGCTGCCGTTTGTCCTGAAGCCAGAGCCACAACTAATGGCGTTAATGGTCCAAGGTGTGGTTCTTGTTCATGGTCTTAGTGGTCAGGGAACTATAGCTACAGATCCAGAGCCATGGAACGTTGTTCCTGGGATTCTGAAGCTTTGGTTCTTGGTCCTTTGTAGAATTATAACTGTGTTTTCTGGTCTGACAAGTCAAGAACCACAGCAGCACAAGACTGATGGGACTCGAGTCCAGAATCCAGAACCTGCTGATGGACAGAAAGCTTTGACAAGGGCGCTAGGGATGCTCCGATCAGGATTACCAGAATTTATGTCGTTACTGATTAGTTCCTCTGAAGTCTTCCTCTGGGTGTAGCTGGAGTCATTCCTTCAAAATGTGTGTCAGATCTGCTGCTATCGGCTTCAAAAGCTTGAAAAGTCCTAAAACAGCGAGGCGGTTTGAGCATTCAAAGGTGGAAACCAGGAAGAACCGACCTTCTGGAGGGTACAACCACTCCGAGCAAAACACCACTGATGGTAAGAAGAGCACAAAAATAGAAAAGTACTGATTGTGTGAAGAGTCTGACCATTGAAAAACTACTGACGGTACCAAGAGTCCAAATGTTTAAAAAAAACTACTGACGGTACCAAGAGTCCGAACAAACATAACTACTGATGATCAAACTATTCCAAAATGTCTCCTTTAACGTCACAGAGCAGATTTTAGGCTTTGTCATGACAAACTTGTTTTTAGCTGCTTGGTTTTAAGAGTTCTAGGAAAAAAGTTCCCAGCAAGTGAAGTGAAGGAAATTTTTGATGCGGATGTTGGGTTCAGATATGAGATCTCAGGTGGCACTTTTAGAGGAAAATTAAAGTGCATAGATGACAAGGTACAAGTAGATTAAGTTGAAGATTTCACTTTACCGAATGAAATCTTGGTGGCGAAGAGTTGAGGTACGGTTGAGTTTGACGAATGAAGGCAATGAGCCAAAAGCTCGCATCAATAAGTTAGAAACCAGATCATTTTACAGGACAATTAAACTCACAGATCTACTTGATAAGATCATTTAGATTGTAGAAACCCAAAGCTGCTGATGTGAGAGTCAACTGGGGATCATATCAGAAGATGAGGGAGAGTTAGAAAAAGGAAACACCTCCAGGAAACATCATGAATTATCGAATGCCTTGGACGTTTCAAAAATTTAATGATGCTCTAAATAGCTGATTTCCAACATTTCCCCTGCAGACCCCTGTCTGAAGTGTGACTCATTAAAGCCGAGTATTGGTAGAAAGAATCTTCAATTACTGGCCCCAAGGGGGTCCTGGATCCTGTGTTTGAGGCCGTTGATGTAAATAAGAGAAGTGATGCAGACGAAGAAGAACAGTTCAATTGTGAAATTTTAGCAAATACATATATGTACAAAAATGAAGATGAAGTCAAGAAAATATATTATTATTTCCATTATGCAATTTTCATGAGTAAGCACTAATGCCCCCCCCCCCCAGCAAAATGAAAGCACAAGCCAGTTTCCAGTAGATTATTTTATTTTCAACAGCATCCAAGTAGGAAATGTCCACTTGTGATCTCTGGCGCCCCCTATCGGGTTTATCTGACCTATTACACGGGTCAGACCCAAAGGAGAGAATTATAAACTGTAAAATAAATAGGTAATATATTTCCATCATCCAAAATAAGTATAGGTGCACCTTTTTTCTCTCCCCCCAGATATACGTTATTACCAGATATTTTTAACACAAGCTTTTACTTTCCGGTGATTTTTAGCCACGAGCGATCGGAGCATCCCTACTGATTCGGACGGTTCACTGTTAAGACTTTAGTTATTTTTGTGCCATGAATGAGCTGCAGACAGAGTAATAATAACCTAATGATGATGATGATGATGATGACGACACTGAGCAGTTCAATAAGAATCTTTTTCTACTGTTTACACCTGTCCGACTGGCCACACTGTGTACGTATGTGTGCGTGTCTGTTGTGTGTGTATGTGCGCGTGTGTGTATTAACGTGAGTGTGCATTAAAACACGAGGCCAGTTAAGCTCCTCCCACCTCAGATCTTGAGTCTTGGCTTTGCCCCCCCACCCCCACCCCCACCCCCCCCCTCCTGTCCCCACGACCAATCGGCAGCCAGGACACAATGAGGCACCTGGGCCCTGAGAGATTCAGCTGATTGGCTGGAACCAATCAGAGAGCAAACGTTTCCCCGACCGCCGGTCTGTGATTGGTTCTCCTCAACACACCCACACACAAAAGAACCAATCAACTCCCAGGAAGAAGCCAAGCATGACCCCTCCCCCTGACCTCCCCTGAACCCCCCCCCCGATCCCCGATCCCCGATCCCCGATCCCCTCCAGTAACAGTGATCTATTATGCTAATCGATCGGTGTGTTTTTTGATTGACTGTTGTCAGTTTTGTTTGTTTGTTTGTATGTTTGTTTCCACGATGACTGAACCTGATTATCTGTAAAATAGGTTTAAAAAAAAAAGAAAAAAAAGAAGAAGAATTACGTGGTTCAGTCCATCGCTGTTCACATTGAGAACCATCAGATCCCGAAAACATTCACGCCATGAACACGCAAACAAACGACGTTACACAAGGGAAAAAAAAAAAAAAAAAAAAGGTCCTGTCACAACGGGAAACTTGTGACGCGTGCGTGTGTGTATGTGTGCGTGTGGGTGTTTATTTTGGAGTGACGTCAACATCTTCCCGCTCTCACCTCAGTCTGAACTCACTATTGAAAACTGGGCAATCAGAACCCTCCCTCAGCTCCAGCAAAACCATTAAAAGCCCCTCGAAACAGCCCAATAGGATGAGCTCTTTGGATTCAGAGAGCTCTGATTGGCTGTGACCGCACGGCAGCTGCGATTGGCTTCTCCAATCGGTGGCGATCTTTGTGAAACTGTGAAGTTTAAGGGGTTTTAAGCACAAGTTTTGAAGAGCTTGGCTATCGCGCTAACACTTCGCCATCGTACTGTTGTTAGCACACAGTTAACTGAAGCACATAGCCAGGTTAGCACAGACCTTGCACAAGGCTAACACGGGGCTAACCTCTTGATAACGGAGTTTGCCGGTTGGCATGTGGCGAGCACAACTCTTCAACTTTCCACATTCTGTTTGCATAATGCTCGCATGTCAGAGTGCTAATACTTTAGCACTTGGGTAGAGTTCAGCATTCGCAAGATATTAGCATCGCTAGTATTTTAGGCCAAGGCAAACCGCTGGTAAATGAGCCACAAAGCTGAAGGGGGAGGGGCTTCGGGAGGGTTTGATGAAGCCACGCCCCCTCGCCTTGCTTCGGGGGCGGGACTTCAGAGGGTTTGATGAGTGAGATCTTAAGCCATACACACTGTGTTTGTGCGTGTGTCATAAATGTGCGTGCGTGTCTGTGTGTGCGTGTGTGTAACATTGCAGGGATTTGCACTCTAGTGATTCACCTCAACAACAACAACAAAATCCACCCACACACACACACACACACACACACACACATACACATCCACATACACACACACACACACACATTGCACTGCCATTTGAAATAGTGGGTCAGATTAGTTTCCATGTAGCTTCACCAACCAACCAAACTGTATTTTTCTTTAAAGGAACAGGGATGTTGTAAAGTATTTTTGTACAAATTTAATACTTTGGTAGCATGACGTTCCTGCTGTATGTCCTGTCGGGCTCCACTGCTCTCCTCCCACACCCCCCTTTGTATGGACGACTACTGAGCAACAATAAAGATGAAGACCTGCTGGGAGGCCTCGGCTCGGCGTGTTGTCTTCGCACAAACACTCGCACACCTTTGCTCTCAAAAGCATCACGCGACCTTCATCGTCATGGCAACAGTAGAATTAGTTAGCGCTGTCATGCTGTTTGATCAAGTTTGGGAAAACATCAACTTTGTGTTTTATTAATGAGGTAAATCTACGATTATTCAGTTTATTTTGATTCCATGAGATTCAGTAACAACAAAGATGACACAAGTTATCGATTTGTGGTAGATCAGTCGTTTCTCAATCAAAGGGTTGCTGGATTTATCCCCCCTCTCTAAAGTGTGACCACCCATGCCTTGCACGGCAGCTACCTCCGTTGCTGTGAATGCGTGTGTGAATCGATTGTTATTAACAGCATGAAGCATTAAAGAGTCTGTTTTCAATTATATTTCTTTGTATATGTACTACAACTACACGTGAGTGTATATATTAAAAATAAGATTGGAAAAAATAGGTCACTTCTGTTAAAAAAAAAAGATGAGGAACAAAAACTTTACACAAGATATTTTAATCAGTTACGTTCACTGGCTTTAAATAATTAAATAATACAATTCTTGCAAGGTTTTTATTAAATAAAACAACAGTGAAGAGAAAATAATACATTGAGTCATTTATAAACTCAAATTTAATACATTGATAATTAATACATACAAGGATTTAATTGCTGTAAATGCGATTTATTTTGATAAGACCTACGTCTTTCGGCCGCCATCTTTATTTTGGTCACAATGTTGCAAATTTATGGAAAACGATTAAAATACTTTTTATTGCTCCATTATTGGTTTAAACGTATTACTGAGAAAGCACATTGAAGCTCCTACACAGAGCCAAAATCTTAAGTAAATGTTCATGAAACTAAAATATTCCCATAATATAAATAATTTCACGCAGACATTTTCGTGACGTCACATCCGCCCTCAGTTTCGCTCTTCCGGCTGCTCGGTACTTCTTCGTGTGTGATTAGCTTCACCGGAATCCCTGCGGCTTCTTTTACCGATTCCCTCCGCTGAATCACCCGACCGGTGTGGACTTTTGCAGACTCCCTCCGTTGAACCGAGGAGCACCGAGCCCCGGGACGAAGCATGTCCACTGCGCTGGAGAGCTACATCAACCGTATCCTGCCGCCGCTATCCGGCTAACGTGCTAACGGACTCGTGTGAATGAATGGGATGTGCTAGTTAGCTTAGCTTAGCCACCAGTGATGTTTCAATGTTTTAATAATTTACATGGTTTTCGTTTTGAAATTGAAGTGCTTTTGAGTCGTGACAGTGGGAAAAAAACCTGAAAATCTTTATGTTTCGAAAACAAGCTTAAATCTGAAGCGACGTCATTAATTTACTAGATCTATTTAACCTTTTGAACATACTGGACTTAAATCACTTCAAAACTCAATAAGTCTTAATCACGTTTATTCAAACTTCAACACATAGTGCAATTATTCATTTAATTAAGTTTTAACCTCCATGCTTATATTCTAGCAACTATTCAGAAGGAATAATAAAACATCACAGACAAAAGGCACATTTGAATAATTTAAAATCTCCTTAGGCTTTAATATCCACATTAATGCTTTGGTTTTGTTTAGTTGTTTTTTTTTTTGAAGCGTAAGGAATACAAGATTCTTATTAATGTTGCGAAACCGCTATTTATTGTTTATTTTCTTTCAATATAATTTTCTAAAGCTCCATTTACAAATGTTTTAAAGTGAAAATGGAGAACTTCCGTGTCCGTTTACACAACAATGGTGCTCCAAGTTACTGAAAAAAAAAAAAAAGGCTTCCAGGCTGTAACTTTTTGAAAATGCTCAAGTTTCCAATGGAAATGAGAAAATACAACGTTTTGAAAACACTTGAGGAGAAACGTCCAGGAGTAAATGGACAATAACAACAACATTTTGCCTCCAGTGTTAAGACTCCCAGTCCAAATTCTCTTTATCCGCGTACTCGTCATTGTTAATGAGTGTTCTGTACTGTGTGTATGCAGATGTTTGGTTTCATTACAAAAAAAACAAAAACAAACAGCAACTGCGAACTACATCATTGTCAGCATCAGTGCCGTTTCAGTGGAGGCCACGCCCCCTCGCTCTGTCTCCGGGTTTGTGTGTTTTCTTTAACGGTGTCGCTGCAGGTACGGTGGCCATCGTCACCTCGGACGGGAGGATGATCGTGGTGCGTTCAAAGTCCTCGCCTACAGCTGGAATTTGGATGCGTTTCGTCACTCGCATTGTTTACGTGTTTGTTTGTTTGTTCAGGGCACTCTAAAGGGCTTTGATCAGACCATCAACCTGATCCTGGACGAGAGTCACGAGCGAGTGTTCAGCTCCAGTCAGGGGGTGGAGCAGGTGGTGCTCGGCCTCTATATCGTCCGAGGAGACAACGTGTAAGACTGTTTATTTAAAAAAACAAACTGTTTGTTTTCTTATTGACGCATCTCCTTTGTGACTCTCCTACTCTTTCACTTCCACTTTTCTTTGTTTGTTTTGTCGACCATCTTTGACTTGTGGTGTCGGGTTTATAGTTTGTTTTCAATTTTTTCTTCTCTTAGTCTCTGTTGACATTTCTTTTGTTCCATTGTTTGTTTTCCTGTTATTGACTGTCACTTGCTGTCTATTGTGTTTGTCGGACTCTGTCGTCTACTTTTATTTTGTTTGTTGTTTACCCTCTGTTTATTTTGTTCCACTGACTGTTGCTGGTTGACTTTGTTCTCTCTGTTAAATTTGTTTGTTGTTTACACTATTTGCTCTGTTGTTATCTACCCTGGTTGATAACTGGTGTTTATTTCCGTCGACTCTGTTTCTTGTTGACTGTTAAATGATTATTTTGTGGGTGGTTTATTTTAAGTTGTATTTTGTTCTATTGTTTACCCTGTTTGTTGCCTGTGTGCCATTTTGTTTATTTTTGCTCTTGTTATTTACTCAGCGCTGTGATCGGGGAGATCGATGAGGAAACAGACTCCACCCTGGATTTAGGAAACATCCGAGCTGAACCACTCAACTCCGTCGTCCACTGACCTCCGATCTCTGGATACTACCCCCCCTCCCCCCCCGTCTCCATGGCAACAGCAGTATGGCTGAGTGATGTTTTACTTAAGGTGTGAGTCATTGTTGATCCATGAAGCTCCGACAGTCCTGCTGTGTTTCTGTTCTTTGTATTTTTATAAATAAAGTTATACACGTTTAAACTTCTTTTTAACGATTTGTCTTTTTGTCAACAAAACTGTTTAATAAAGTTTTTTTGTGTACTCAGATCTTCTGACTGGTTTATTTATGTGTGTGTGTAACACCAAGAGTTGGAACACAAAATTGTGTGTATTAAAACATTTTATTCGCGTTTAAAACGTGGAATCTGAGGTTAGTCTGATTAAAAATGAACAAAATCTTTCAGAGCTTCAACTCTTTGAGTCTTGAGGGTGAAACTGATCTGTGAGCAGTTCATGTGAAGCTGACGTTCCCCAGCAGCTCTCGGACCAGTGGGAGTCTCTCCTCCGTCTGGGCGGCGGGTCGTTGTGTCAAAGCGCTCTGCAGGCGACTCGTCTGGTCTGGAGTCGGAGCCGGAGAGTCGTGGTGCAGCCGCAACCACGGGGCGCCTGGAAGTACAGGAGGGGGAGGAGGTCCCTGAACTCACCAAGCTGCACTTGTATGTTTGATCCATTGATACTTTGTCAAGCCCCACGGGATCATCACAATGACACATCATCATCATCATCATCACCACCACCTGTGTGCATTTTGGGCCTTTTCTCCTGATTTAAAAAAAAAATGAAGCATCTGTCCCTAAAGATTTACTATTTTAATATATCTTCTCAATTAACTATTCTGTTTTATAGATATATATACACACCACTTTCATCATCCCCTTTGTTATCCTCAATATTATCAACATCATAACTTTTATCCTCATCTTCATCATGATCCCAGTTGTCATAATCGCCATTATCTCCTTCATCCTCAAAATCATCACCATCTTCATTATCATCTTCATCGTGACCGTCATCATCACTGCCTTTGTCGTCATCCCCATTACGACCATTGTCATCCCCACCATCGCCGTCACCTTTTTTGACTCTCTGTCCAACCTCCACCAGAAGCTCCGCCCCCACGCTGTGATTGACAGGCTGTCCGGCCCGCGACCGTCCTGCTCCCAGTTGATGAAGAACTTCGGCTAAACTCAACCCGTCGATGTCCTCGATGAATCCTGCAGAACAGCAGGGAAAAAAAACCCACACAAAAAAGACGTTTTAAAACTTCAGTTTGTCCTTGAATGTGTCTCAGTATTTGATCTTCTTACCGTCTTCAGGAGCCTCCAGTTCCAGCTGGTGCCGAGATTTTCTCAGGACAGTGAAGTAATCTGTGTGGGCGGAGCAAAGGCTCCGAGCCGTCTCACTGGCCACGCCCTGAGCCTCCATCATGGCCTGGAACTTAGACAGGGCAGCTCCACCAATCACAGCGTCGCGAATCTTCTTCTCTCCCTCTGATACGTCAGAAGCCAAACCAGTCATCGTCAGCAGCATACCTCCTACACACACAACATGAACAAGTTGTAATCATCCCTTTTATTTCACTTTGATCTTCTCTTGGAAGTTTCGACTTTTGACGTTTGAAGTCGTCACCCAGAGTGTTGACCAGCTCCATCAGGTCGGAGGGTCCCTTCCCTTTCAGGGTCTCCAGAGACTCGATCACCTCCAGGCTGTTTCCCACACGTCGACCAATCACAGAGTCCATACAGCTGAGGACGGCTCCCGTCTGGATCCCCAGCCCGTTACCGGTTTCCACCTGGAAGGAACGGAGGAAGGAAAACTTTATCGGGGCCTAGCTCCAGGGATATTGGAAATTCTTTCCTCTTCCCAGAAACACTGGACACGATGGAGTTCACGTCAAAGAAAAGTTCCACCTTGGGAGCCGCTTTGAAAAAGTTGCAGTGGCTTTGAGACCCAAAATGCCACGGTTTCACTCGTTGTCACTGTGAGTCTTCAAAAAGATGTACTTTTGGAAATTTTTGCTGTAGATATTCTGCATGTGTGAATAGATCCACAACAATGGAGAATTCATAGAGCTTGTGCTGCTCACTGCAATTTGCCAAATGTGTACATTTACCAACTTTTACCAACATTTACTAAACCATCTGCATACAAGGAAATCTTTTGACTGGATCTATACAATGAAGACAAGGAAATAATGGACAGCACCACCTAGTGTCCTGGCAAACAGTCTTCACTGTTTCTATGTGTCTTCATCAAAAGTTTGTGCCTGAATGCAGCAGTAAATTAAGGTGTTTCGCGCTTACTAGCATCGTTGCTAACTCTTTAGCGCTCTCCAGGTCTTTGTAGAGAGCCGCTTGTCCAAACTTCACGTCCAGAACCAGAGCCGACAACGACTCCGCCCCTTTCTTTGAGATGATGGAACCTAGAAAACAGAACGCTGTAAACCCTGTGCGTGTGTGTGTGTGTGTGTGCGTGTGTGTGTGTGTGTGTGTGTGTGTTGGCACCAGTGATGAGCGGTAAGCTATCCACAGTGCTGGTGGCGTCCCGCAGGGCGTACAGGACCCGGTCAGCAGGGACCAGCAACTCCGTCTGACCCACAATGCAACAGCCCACCGAGGTCAGGATGTCGCGGATCTAACAGCCGAGAAATTCCCGCGTCAGGCTCCGCCCACGTGTCACAGTTTCAAACCTTTGCCACGCGAGCTGGATGTCACTGGCTGTAAGAAGAGGTGAAGCACCTGGGCAGCTGATTGGTTGACGCTGAAGCCTGGGATCGATTCCAGTTTGTCCAGAGTTCCTCCGGTGTGAGCTAAGCCCCGCCCACTGATCATCGGTACCTGGCAGACACAACTCGGGTCACGACAGCATGCAACAGGAAATCTCAAGCAGCAAGGCGTTCAGTTGTCTAACTGATCGAACTGATTGATTTACGCTAGAGGATTCCGGCAAGCGTCTGTGATCCAGTGTGATGTCATAGGTGGGCGTGTGCCTACCTTACAGCCGCAGGCGGCGAGCGCCGGCGCCAGCACCAGGCTGACCTTATCTCCCACGCCCCCCGTGGAGTGCTTGTCCACCACCAGACCGCTCCACTCCTTTGGCCACGACAGCACCTCGCCCGAAGTCATCATCTCCCTGGTCAGGGTCTGGGTCTCCACGGCAACCATCCCCTTCAGCCAAATGGCCATCAGCATGGCGCCTGAACACAGAGACGGGCGTCCGGGGCGAAAATGTTCCCGCCTTCAATTTTGGTTTTGGTTTGATTTCACGCCGCACGGTTAGCGACTGTTTTCTATCAAAACTGCAATTAGGTGTCTTTCCTGTACCGCTCGCCACACGGCCATGTTCCACCCCTCCACATCACAAAATTCGCTCTCTCTCTCTCTCTCCTGTAGTCTGTGATTTCGTGTTATTGGGTCTGTATGAATGAAAACACATTGACTTGAAGGGGATCTGAAGTGCGACTGGAGTGGTTCGTACCGATCTGAGAATCCTGGAGGCCTCCAGTGGCGACGGCCCGAACGAACGCCACAATCTCCTCATCGCTCAGAACCTTGCCGTCTCTCTTCTTTCTGATCAGATCCGGGATGGAAAACATGTCGGCCTGAATGGGAGAAATACAAAAAAAAAAAAAAAAAACCCAAGTCACACTTGTTTAATAATGAAAATCCAAGTAGACAAGCGTCAATAGTGATCAATCTTTATATGTAATCTTTTCACTTTTGACCACATTTTGTTGGGTTTAAGGCATTTCCCCTCTGGGAATTAGCATTGCAAGCTTTACAGAGAGTGGACCGGCTTTCACATCACGTCTCCTCCGGCTTCTCGTTTAACACAACACACGTCCGCGAGCATCGTCGCCATCGTTAATACATGGACGGAGTGAATAATGTTAAAATAGAGATATCACTGGAAACCCCCATACCTTCATCAGGATGCTCTGCTTCTTTCTCCCTTCTCCAGTTTCACTTTTGCTTTCTTTGTGACATCGGTCACATGACCCCCCCCCCCCCCCCCCCCCCCCCCCCCCACCCCCCTACTTTGTACTTTACTTTCGGACTCAACAAACAGGAGAATGGCTGGATGCTCCAACAACCCACAATGCACTGCTCCGGCCCACCACAAATAATGTTGTGGTCACAATATTGAACTGAAGTTTATTTAAAGAAACAAAACTCAAATGTACGAGTATGTCCAGTCCTGTAAATGCATCATCTGGTGCATCAGACACAACAAAAGCTGCTAATCTTGGAATTGATTCACTAAAAAAAAAAAAAAAAAACGACAAACTGACCCCAGAACGGCGGAGAAAACCCGCGATCTGAGTTTTTTAATGTGTCCCACAAACGAGGTTTCGCTTTAGTTTGGTTCCTCTCGTACTCACTCAGAGCAGCTCGGACCCTCGTCTGGCGTCGGTGGCACTTTGACCACGGCGGCCTCACATCCTCGGCGGGGCCTCAGACCGACCGCGGCCGTCCACCAATGGGAGCGCAAAGGGGCGACGCGTCGGGCCAATCGGGCGGCGGCAGCGGTTCACTCATCCACTCATCAAGAAGCGTTGTGTGTTTACCAGCTCAGAGGAGGTGAAGTTCACGTGCGGTCACTGGAGTGTTTGTCTTTATCTGTCTGCAGGTCCACACTCCACAGAGGTCACGCAGGGCGCCGCCGACTCGGAACGCGCCGCCGACTCGCAACGCGCCTCCATCAAACTCAGCCAACGAGGCCAAAATCCAACCAAACCACCAGGAAATACATCTTTTTTTCTACACCTACTGAAGGATTGGAGGAAAATCCGCCATCAGGCCTCATGGGAATCAAATAAATGTGTCTTTTTTTTTTTTTATTAAATTTTTTCAGGATTTACCACTAGAAAAAAAACTAAACTACTCAAAACGCATAAAAAATGCGTTCGTAAATCATCAGCATCACAGCAATTTTTTTCCTGGGGGTTTTTAACCAAATTTTGTTGTAAATGTTCCAAAATGTAAATGAGGCATTATTCAAATACTTAAATTTAAACTTCTGTATTTTTCACTGAATTTGTCTCTGATCATGATTCAAATTTTAAATCCACTCTTTTAAATTGAGATAATTGACCAGAAAAGTAAACGAATCTGCTGCTGATCGAAGCCAGAAGGTTCAGTTTGAATGAAACTTGTCACTCATTAACTCCACGTGAATCCACACAGGTCAGAGGTCTTGACGACCCACGTGCCCAAAGCTCTTATTGTGAAAGAAGTAGACGGGAGAAAGCGAGGATCTTTAACTTTGTAATAAATGAGCGTTTATTATAAAGGTTACAATCTGTAGTTACAGAGCTCATCAGTTGTCATCGTGTGCTCGTCAGTTCCTAGAAAAGGGAAGAAAAAAACTACAAGAACACGCACGCCACTCAGTCCAGAAACTACACACATACTGTAAAAAGAGGAAGCTAGAGAGGAGGAGGATGAGGAGGAGGAGGAGGAGGAAGGGTTACCATCAAACCATAAAACTAGAACCAGGTGAGTATCGGGAGGTTTGACACAGGTGAGGAGTCAGGACTTTTTCAGCCAATCAGCAGGAAGCTGAGGATTCATCAGAGACCCGGTGGCGGCCATTTTGGCTCGACGTTCAGTCAGTTTCCAGAATCGAACTCATTCTTTCATTACATTAAAGAAATGAAGCAGTTTTGTCTCCGGCGGTCGGTCATTCATAACAATGTAAAACTTTTCTCGGCAGGATTTCTTTTTTTTTTTTTTTTTAATGTAGCATAAGCTAATTAGCTACATCATCACATGGAGAAGAAACTTCCATTTTATATTAATTCAAGTATGTGTCTCTGTGTATATTGAGCTAAATAGCCAACCACAGTCAAATTAACTTGCAACACCAATTTGTTCCACTAGGGGGTACAGTGAGTCACTTTGGAATTAAAGAAGTTTTAATCAAAAGTGACTCAAATCTTTCACCAAGAGCAGCAAAATGGCAAGTACAGCTTGTCACACACTTTTATCTAAAATATTAATTCTCAAATGACTTAAAAAATCGGAAGCTACCGCAGGTAGCGTCAGCCTGGTTAACCTTGTAATTCCACATTGTACCAGCAGGTGGTGCAGTGAGTCTCTCTAAAACCGAGGAGCTGGAGACTAAAAGGCGTCACTTCGATTAAATCTATTTACAAAAAATAAAAACAAAAAACATTAAATATTAAAAATCCGAGTCAATAATTCAGAAACAGACACAAACAGAATCAGACAATCATTGGGATCGTCTGAACGCCACTGGTCTCTGATGAGGTTTTTTTTTTCTGTTTTCTGATTGGCTGAGCAGTCCGATGGTGGGCGTATCGGAGGGATCCCAGCAGGCGACCTGAGGTCCGAAGTTTTCCAACTACATCCAGCCTGATTTGTGCGCCTCGCCCTGCGGAGACTCTGTACAGTAGACTACAGTCCGTCCTAATATATACTATACAGATATACACGATATAGAAATATAGATCTGAGGGCCGTGGCGTTCACAGACGGTAAACGGACACACTGCAGGAAAGTTTCTCCAACATCTTGGTCAGAAAAAGTCATGACAAAAGTTTACAAAACTTTTTTTGGGCGAGTGGCTGCTTTCTGAGTTTCTTAAGCGTCTCCTTCAAAATCAAAGCTGAATTAATCATTTCAAGAGGAACCATCAAGGTAAAGATTTAGAAGGTTAGCTTACTTAAACATTACAGTTTTAGTTCTTATATAATTTGTGCAATAAGGGCAACTATGACTTTGTATTTTAACAAATCTAACCAAGAAAAATTTTATTTGCATTTTTTTTTAAGGATAAAAACAAAGTAAATACATAGCAACATAAAAAAAAAAACAATGACTTTTGTAATTAATGTCAAAAAAAATAATGGTACAAGTTTGTCTTGTTCTAAAACATTGTATAATTTTGCTGCAATCTTTCGAGCAGGAGCTAATTTTGGTTTATTTAAGTATAGAAAAAAAACTTAATGGTGGAAAAAAGAATTTTCTTTAAATTTGATGGCAGAAAAGTAAAATGTTATATAAATATAAATCTGTTTTTTTTATTATGTTAAATTCTTTGAGATGATAGACTAAGTTTTGAATTTTTTATTTATAAGAAATTTCAAGATCAAATTGGTTGGAATAAGCAAATATTTTTACAATTTAAAAAAACCAAATATCTATTGTGGAAAAGTTGGAGTGGTGCGCTTAAATAATAATTTAACCTGGGAATGAAGTAAAAATATTGTGGAAAAGTGTTAAGAAAAGTTGTGATCTTGTAATTTAAATAAAGAAATACGTACGCAAAATACATTGATTGAAAAAAAACAATAACAAAAAAAGCCACTTAGAGTTAAAAAAAAAATCAAAAATATTTTAAAAGTCATGTTCAACTATTTTATTATCCCTTTAAAAATGTCATATATTTCGAATTTTGCTTGAAATTCTCAAAGCTTTAAAAAAAAAAAAAGGTTTCTGGAGCAAAGTTTGAATTGTTGTGAATGAACAAAACATTTCAGGCCACATTCATGTATAAACTGAATTTCAATTACCATTATTCAAATCTACGCATCTCAATCTGAAAAAAAAAAAAGATGTAACTATAAATTAGCTATAGAAACAGTTTGATAGGATAATTCCAGTTACATAGTTTTAAAATGCAGAGATTTTCCAGATGATTATATATTATTCTATGGAAGTTTCCACGAAAAAGAAACTTGTAAAGTTATAACTCAATTAAATTTTTATGAAACCTGGACTTTCAGTGCAGCTGTTTGCCGTCTATGAACAACACATGTGAATAAAGACTTCATATCAAAATATGACGGTATAAATGTTTGCGTCTACTTTACTATAAATATGTTACACTATAGCTACATAATTCTAACATAATATATATTAAACAGAGCCAATAGTCTACCGCAGTGTGCTGTACACAGACTTTACATCTGGCCATCAGATTATCAACTTTTTACTTAAAACTTTGGAAATCGCGTTCGCGGCTCTGCAAAAGTTGCGTAAAACCGTTGTCATGGAAACAGGCACTGAAGCGTTGATTGTGCTTTGGAGGGAAGTGGTGGGGGTGGGGTAGGGTGGGGGGCGCGGGGTCAAAAAAGGGGAGTTTTCAAAAACGACACTGAGAAAAGTCGCAGGAGCAAACTTTGTAAATGTCGTTAGTGTGGAATTCTTATCCCGATTATTTTATCTTCTGAAAAAAATCTGTTAAATTAAAATCTGATTGAACTGTCTCCAAGTGTGTCATGCTGAAATGTAGATTGGGTTTATTTTAGATTGTTTTTTTCCCCCCAGCAATTAAGTTAAAACCTTTAAAACAAACAAACACATTTTTGCCACCAAAAACTTCAGGATAATAGTTGAAATAGGCATATATATATACTTTTTATTAATTTATATTACTTAATATGTTACAATTAAGGTAAATATTTGAGGAATGCAACTATAGTTAGTATTAGATTTATTTAAGAATGAATTCAACTCAAAAGATAAAAAATATATTTTTTTCCTGCTAATAATGAAAATAAAAGGGTGAAGAAATATATTTTTTGATGCTATTTTCTTAATCTTAAAATCTTTGAAGAACCTTGACAGAAATTGGAGATTTTTGATGCTTTGACAAGTATTTTTTGATCCTGGAAACTTCTCAAACTTTTGTATTTTCATACTTGAGTGAAAAATAAAGTCTCATTTTAGGAGTTATTATCATCAATACAACTTCCAGTTATTAAAGTGCATCAAAACACTAAAAACTGTAGAATTACAAAGTATTTTGCAGGGCTGATTTATATTTTCTGCTTCAGTACATTGAGTAAATTGATAAAACTGAGTCATATAAGTAAAAACCTGTGTTAGCATTAGCATCAATTAGCATCAAATCATTTGCTAATAAATTATAACAAGGTCATAATTTTCGTTTCAAATTCCTTACATCAAATAAGTATTCATAACCCTACATTATACCCTGTTGGAATTCATATTCATGTATATAGTTTTGGCATCTAAACGGTAAGTTGTCCTGTAAACGTGCGCTACTCATTCACCGAGCCACAGATTTTCCCGCTCATTTTCCTAAGTTTTAATTTGACTCAACTATGAATCTGGTTTAAAGTGAAAAAGTGCTATTGAAGAACGGTCGAAAACTTGTTTCTGGACCAAGAAGATCATAGTTCGTGTTAAATTTAATGTTTTGAACGTGAGCAATATTTTCTGACCAGCCTCAGTTCAAAGGTACATTATGTAAGATTTTAGCAAATTCCACCTTTGTCCACTGGGGCGGCGGTGTTGAGTCTGCATGAAGAGCTTTGGCAGATAGTTTTTTGTTTTCTCTTTCGTTCATGAGTTTCAGTGTCAACTTCTCATATATTTTGTCACCATTTCAACAAGAAACTTAAACATTCAGTTTAACTTTAATAATAATAATAATAATAATAATAATAATAATAATAGTAATAATAATAAAAACTAAACTGTATCCAGAATTGTTGTATCCTTAGCAAACCATCTATGCTAATCTGATAATTTTTCTATTTTTTGGTGGATGTTAAATAAAACATTCTTCTATTTCTATTTCAAAACACAATAAAATTTCTTTTAGAGTTGTTTAGCGACAAAAGTAGAAATAATGTAAAAAAAAAAAAATTACATCTTGTACCTTTAACTTCTGAAGTGTTGTTTGATTCCTGTTTGAAGCTGGAAGATGTGAAACACATTTCAGACAAAAACCAGCGTTTACACTCGTTAAGGACTGAAATGCATGCTGGGAAAATGTCTGCATGCACCAATATTTATTGGACTTAAAGGAACCACTTG
This sequence comes from Blennius ocellaris, assembly GCF_963422515.1. Lineage (NCBI taxonomy): Eukaryota > Metazoa > Chordata > Actinopteri > Blenniiformes > Blenniidae > Blennius > Blennius ocellaris. The sequence continues at coordinate 4,802,777 of NC_137671.1, forward strand.
AACGTGTCGATAAAATTACAGTGAGAAGTTCAGTAAAGTGCCATGAAACATCTTTAAAAGCTTCTAATGTGTCTGCTAATTAAAAGAATTCAAGATCTGTCTGTTTTTCTTTATTTTTAAACAAATATATATTTTTTGTATTTGGTTTGTAAATTTGGTTGTAAATGGTTTTGTTTGATAAATCAGATTTTTAAAGCCTTGAAGGATTTTTTTATTTTTTTTCAAAGAGGCCAACATGGAAACCAAATCATCAGAATCAGTAGAATCTTGTTTTTTGGATTCTGATCCAGTATAGAAGCATTTTCTGGTTCTGGAGGATTTTTTTTTCCACAGTTTTGCCGCAGATAATTACTTCAGTTTGGACCTTTGAACCTCAAAACTGGTTTTTGATGGTTTTGGACAAGGCATGTAAAGGTTCCGGATCTGATCTCAGACAGGTTCAGTTTTAGAGATGAGTTGTTTTTGACTGGTCTGAAAATACTTTTTGGTTGAGATTTAGACATTTTGGGTGTGAAGCTGGTTTAAGACTGGCGGTTGGACTGGGTCTGCACTAGTTTCAGATTGATCCTTCATATCCTAATCTCTTCTTCAAACTGTGAAAATGGATCAGATTCTGGACCAGATCTGATTCTGGTTTGGTTCCTGGAGCAGATTCTAAAAGAAAATAAAGAAGTAGTTGGACCGACTTAATTGAATTGCTGCAATCGTTAACATCAAAATGGATCTGGTTCTTTGAACTTAATATAATTCATTAACTTAAGTTCAATGAACTTCATTTATTGTTACAAAGTGAAGAAAATCCACTTAGCTGGTCCAACTGTGATCTTTACTGAGTGTCGATCAGGTTCTGGATCAATCTGGGTCAGATCTAGATCTAGAACCAGAATCTGGTTCCAGAAACGGCTTCTGGATCAGACTTGGATCCGATTCTAGATTAGAGCATGGATCATTAATTATTTTAACGACTTTTGTGAGAGAGACAATGTAGCCACGTGTGCTAGCTTAGCGTTAGCCTCTTGCTGCTAATACTCAGGCTTCAGAAATAGTGATCGGAACTGCGATTGTTTCTTAGAACCGGGGTGACGCAGGCTGACTCCAGTGGGGTTTCTTACTTCTTGACACTCAGATTTAAAGTTTTTGTTGTTTTTTTTTTAATGGTCTGGAGGAAACTCCACGTATGGCGAGGAATAAAATCCCCATTATGGCAGAGAGGAAGCTCCACATATGGCCTGTTCCTGGTGCTGCAAACGCGTTTGGTCGGGTTGAACCGGGCTCATCACCCAGTTCCAGGTACGACAGGGGAGGAAGATATATGTATATTTATATAGAAGCATATATATATATATATATATATAGATGTGTGTGTGTGTGTATGATAGGAGGGGTGGGGGGTAAATTGTCTGTACAGATGGCTTTAAACAGATAGCACCATGTACAGTAAGCCCTCGAGAAGCAGGTTAGAAACCAGAGAGGTTTACAGTTGGAGCTCTGCAGCAGCTCTCCCTGAAACACAGCACGACGTCACTGACAAATCATCATGAATTTCACCTCCAAACACACCGGAAATTCAACTCATTGTCAAATCATTTAAAAAAAAACAAAACCAAAAACCAAACAACTCTTTTTCCAGACATTTACGAACTCTGTAAGTCATCACCACCACGTTATTATTATCATTATTATTATTACTCGTTATTAATAAACTCTAAATGATCGGCAGGTTAAGATTAGAAACTCAAAGAGTTAACACAAATTGTGATATTTGGAGGAAAAGAAAAAAAAAAGTCACCAGAAAGGAGAGAAAGTTCCTCGGCTGGAATGTTCTGGATGTCGTTGAGGCTCGCCGGAGGTCGCTGGGCATCCCCCCTCCGCTGGCCGGAGTCCGGCTGACACTGGTCAGCAGGAATCGAACCGCTTTACGGGGATCGTGTAGAGGTCGCGGCAAGGAAAACATGAGGAGGAATCTCCTCTTAGTCTGCTAATTTAAAGTCTAAAATCAATTGAGATTAAATACAAAATGATGGAGGTAAGACTAAATGAATAATGCATGGAAAAAGGTAAAAAAAAAAAGACATTAGAAAGAGGTTAAATTACAAGTGATTAAAGGTGAAATGTTGCAAATGTCAATAAAAAATGTTAAATCTTTTTTTTTTTTTTACTTCAAATGTTAATATGAAACGTTAAACAAGTTGCTTCACAATTAAATGTTGGGGGAGAGAGAAAGATTGTTAGAAATACAGTAAGAATGTCGTAGATATAAAACTCATAAAGAAACATGAAAAGACAAAAATAATGATAAAAAAAAACTACAGCACAAATAAAAAACGTTGGAAGAAAAAAAAAAAGAAACATTGCCAAAAACAGATTACAAATAATTATTGATTTTGAAAAACCCAAATAATTTGTCAAAAATTTTAAACTAAGGTCAAGCAATTAAACATGTGATGATTCAAATTAAAATGTGAAAAATGAAAATAAAATATTGTAAATTTTTCTCAGAATGTAACATCACTTCCTCCTCATGTTTTACTTATAATGGCCATAAAAACGTCCAATCAGCTCTTCGATCATTTTGGCTCTTCAAGAAAAATTTTTTTTGTATCCAACCAACAATAAGAAAAAAAACGTAGCATTTTTTTTTTTTTTTTTAAATCAATGTGGGATGTTTGATTGGATCAAAGAGCTGCTGAACGTCTTTGAAGAGATTGAGCCGACGGCGGCGAAGGATTCGGTCACCGCGAAGGTTCTTGTGCTCAGAGTGACGGTCTGGAGTCGGAGCCGAGCCGGGAGGTCTGCAGGTCACAGTTCAGGGTATCTAGAGGTGAGAGGTCGGAGGTGGAGGGTCAAGTGGAGCCCTCCAGCAGCTGTCGGAGCGCCCTCTCGATGTTGATGCGGTGCCCCAGTCTGGTGACGCCCAGCTCCACGTAGTCCTCCTTGGTGAGGGCGGGCAGGTGCGAGCCCTCGATCTCGTGCTCCTGGAAGCGCTGGCGGTGTTCGGCCAAGCCGACGCTCTCCAGCCAGTCCCCCACGTCGTACTTGTTCCACAGGTTGAGGGGACGCTGCCGCCACGGCCTCAGGGCCAGCAGGGGCCCGCTGAGTACGGGGGACGGGCAGGGGGAGGCGTGCGGGGACGGCGACGGGGAGCGCGAGCGGGTTCGGGCGCTGGCGCTGCGCATCACGAAGCGAACTTCCTTGGGCTCGGAGGGCAGGCTGAGGCTGGACGACTTCAGGATGGTGAGGCCGCGGCCCGAGCTCAGGTCGGGCCTCTCGGAGCAGGGCGAGGTGGAGGAGGTCATCCCCATGGAGCGGTCCGACGGGGAGGGGGAGGGGGAGGGGCTCCGGCGGGTGACGGGGTAGCGGCTGCCGGGTCGGACGGTGTAGCCGGAGCCGTACCCGCGCTGGGAGATGGTGTGGAGCTCGCCGAGACTGGAAAACAGCCTGAAGGACAACGACAGTAGTTTACTGAATAACGCAAACGTCTCAGAACGTCGTTAGCGGGGTTAGCTGGTTAGCACATAACGGCGTTAGCTCTGAGGAACAATGTTGTTAAAATGAAACAAACACAACAACCACCGCCTTTAGTTATAAAATAAAGTACTTAAGTTATTAGATTTGTAAAAAAAAAAAAAATGTATCATTTTATTTGAACCAAGAAGGTGTGATTTTGAAAACAATTATGTCAATTGGAAAAAAAGGCCTTTAAATTGTAATAATCTTGGATTGAGAATAAATAGGTAATTCTGTTTAATTTGTTTTCGAATGAAGTCATGAAGTATTAAACTGAAACATGAACTTCTATTTTGAAATTGTTGCTATTATTGTGCAATCATTACAGGAAGTCAAAAGTCACTTTTGTTTATTTTCCCCTCAATGTGTTTGATCTGTAACTGAAATATTAATCGTCTCTTCATCAAAATTGTAGAATTATATTTTTGATTCACTGCAAAATTTTGACAGATCAAATTCAGACGAGACGTTTCCACACAGCTTGTGAGGTTCAGGGTTTAGTCGTTAGCTTTTCATGAGGCGGATGCTCGTTAGTGGTCTGTTAGCGGATCTTAGCGATAACAAGAAGTGTTTACCAGAGAGAAAAAAAAAAAAAACTACGATTTACTGTCAGCACTGTCCACAAATCTGCAACAACACAAACACAGGCAGTTATCGCCTGCAGGGCGGGACGACCCACTGAGAGGGACGACCCACTGAGAGGGACGGAACCCCCAGCAGCAACATTCTTTACAGTGACTAGAAGTTCCAAGTACCTGGCGCCTCCTACAGGTGACCTCCGGCCAGGGTCCAGGGGGCTCGGCTCCTCCCCCAGAGAGTGACTGTCTTTGTTGAGCAGCTGCAGCCGATTGGCCAGGTCGATCCCAGACCCCGCCCTCCCGCTCAGCTCCAGCGCCGACGCCGACCGGCTGGTCAGATCCACGGCGGAACTGGATGCCTGACCTCCCAGCGCCGCCGGACGTCCCTCATCCGGGCTGAGACCCCGCCGGTCATCGTCCCCGCCGCCCCACAGCTTGGACCTCCTCTGGAATAGATACCGCGGCTGCCGCCCGCCGCCGCCCGTTGGGGAGGAGCACAGTGGGGAGGAGGGGGAGGATGAAGAGGCTGCGGAGGGGAGCAGCTCGCTGTCTGAGGACTGTTTCAGTAGCGGATCCCGGAGAGCCGAACGACCGCGACCGATCGGTGAACGAAGGCGGGGCTTCAGGCCAGAGGGGGAGGTGGCAGCAGAGGTGGGAGATGGGTGAGTGGCAGTTGGAGAGGAGGGGGAGGTTGGAGCAGTAGGGGAGGCCAGGGTTATGGAGGGGGGGAGTGAGCTTGGGGAGGAGCTGTCGTGGAGTCGATCTTCACCTCCCTCTTCTTCATCTCGTCTACCCAGTGAGTCGGGGCCACTCTCCCCACCCCCTCCCTCCCCGGCTCGGCGTGGCAGCAGGGTGAGGGAGGTGGGTGGGAGAGGGGTGGTAGGACTGGCAAAGGCAGGGGGAGGAGTCACAAGACCAATCCTGCGTAACTCCTCCCTCGTTTCCTCGTCACTTGACGACAACAAAGCAGGTGGGAGTGTCACTGTATAAGCCCCGCCCTCTTCCTCTGAGCTCCCCACCGTGAGGCTCCTGCGCCGGTCAATCAGGGCAGCGTGGCTCTCGTTTGCTAGTGGCGGTAAAGGGGAAGGTCTCCACCTCTCAGGGGACGGGACTGCGGGTGAAGTCACACCTCCCTCTGTCTCTGGACGCTCCACCTGTCCGTCTGGGAAAAGGGGCGGGGTGATGCGTTTATGCCTCAGCTCGGGGCTGGTCTGCGGAGTGGTGCGCTTGTTTCTCTGCTCCGGGCTGGTCTGGGGAGTGGTGCGCTTGGATCGTGGCTCCGGACTGCTCTGCGGGGTGGCGATTGGAGTGCGCTTGTGTCGGCCCTCGGGGCTGGCGGCCGGAGTGGGGATTGGCGTGGTGGAAGCAGATACATGTTTGGTTCGAGGTTCGGGGCTCGGAGTGCGGGCGGTGAGCGCTCGTTCTCGTGCAGCAAGAGCCAGGGCGAGTGGAGACGATGGGTCTGGACACAGAAATGAAAGCAGACAGATTTTGTTGCGAGTGAAAAAATAGTTTCTTGCCTTTCAAAGTGGCGGACCTCAGTACTTCCGAGTTTTGTCTTTGACCCTGGTGGCTTTGCAAACTTTCCAAAAGAAATTAAGATTAGATCTTCGTCCGTTAAGAATTCCGTAACGATTTTACTGCGCTTCCCACCAATATTGTGGACTACCTAATGTGTCCTTGCTTCATTGATACGTCTGACTTTTGTGTTCGGTCCTTGTTTCCATTGAAGAAAGACTCAGGGATCAAGTTCACTGCTGTCTCAGTCAGGACCCTACCCTTTAGGGCACACGTGTTGAACTCCGGTCCTTGCGGGCCGCAGCCCTGCACGATTTGGATGTGTCCCTGCTTCCACACAGCTGATTCCAATGAGCAGCTCGTTATCTGGCCTTGTGCTGAACTTGGTGATGAAGCATCAGAACATTCAGTGGGAGACAGGGAAAACGTGCAGAGCTTCGGCCCTAGAGGATCTGCGTTTAGCCTTTTCCTCACTTACTCTCAATACTTCAGAATGCTCAATCAGTACTTCAGAATTTTGTCCATGTCCCCTTTGAATAATCCTCTTGCCAGGCCTTATGTTTTTTGAGATTTCACATCTATGTTCTCTGCTCTGGCTTTGTTTGTGTCACAGAGCTCCCTAATATTAAAGTCATTAGTGGTTTTTGAGAATGTGTTAAAGCTTTTTGAACCACCTAATCTATTCCTGTCTCTTTTGCAGAGTTTGAATTACTGAACCTGTATTTGGTAGAAAACCCGAAGGGGACACCCCGTTCCTTCTACAATTTACCTCGTTTGTTCAAGAGTCTTGTTACTTTGTCAAGTCTTTGTACTCCGCTGCCTTAGATCATTTGTTGTTTCACCATGAAGACAGAGCTTTAGTGAAAGTTCTCTGACTGGGGTTCAAAAATGACCAAGTATGACTTGGTCCTGGACCAATTTTTTTTAGTGAGTCAGAACTAGTCCAAAAGGATCATAATAAGATCTGCCTTGATTCACTACTGTGGTGAGTATACTGTCAACCATGTTCTCTGTCGTGATACTGACCTAAAGGTTTCCCCGTCAGCGGATGGAGGAAGGTGTGAGGCGTCGGTGACGGTGACAGGACCGGGGCTGGGGGGGGAAGCTCCCCGAGATCGTCCATCGAGTGGCTCTGAGTCAGCAGAGGCGTGGTCTGGTTGTCTGACCCCGCCCCTTCCACAGACAGGAAGAGAGAAGAGCGACGGCCCTGAACTCGAGCGCGCTCAGATAGAACCTGCTGCTGGTAAAGCTCCGCCCGGCTCGGGCTGCTGGGCCCGCTGCCGTCCATCTTAGACAAATCATGATCTTTGATTCCCAAGCCTGGAGGAGAAACAAACAGCCGCTGGGTGAGAAGGTGCAGAATCAAACCTGCTGAGGAAACAAGGCGTGTGGATCAGTTCTCACCCTGCTCCTCAACCGGGAGCTGCTTTAGCAAAGGCGACTTCCTCCTCTGAGGTTTGGAGGGCGCGGCCTGATGGCCCACGTTGGCGTACGGGTTTTCAATCGGTCGTCCGCGGCGCCGTGACGCCGGCGAGTGTCCGAGGGCGGGACTGGTGCTGTGGAGCGACAGCGTGGAGGTGTGCGTGGCGGTATGGAGTGTGTGCGTTGCTGTGTGCGTGGCCGTGTGCAGTGTGTGCGTGGCGGCGGCGGCAACGTGCGTTTCGGACTGCAGCGTTGGCGGCGTGTCCTGCAGGATGATCATGGACCTGGCCTTCCGTTGCCGCTCGGCGTGGGCGTGGCTCCGCGTCGGCGAGTCGCAGAGCTCCTGCAGCCGGGGCTCTGCCCCGGGCTTGAAGCTGGAGCGCGTCAGCCCCTCCCCCCGAGCAGGGGGAGGAGGGGGAAGGAAGGAGGGTGGCGGGCCGGAGTCCAGCAGGAATAGCGAGGAGGTGGAGGAGGCGGAGGGGGGAGGGGGCGGGGCCGTTTGAGGAGGAGGCGGTATGAAGCTGTCTGTCAGCGAGGAACTCCGCGGAAACCGACTCTCGTTGATCAGAGCCGAGATCCTGTCGTCCTCTGGGGTTCCTGCAGCGGTTCCCAAAACATAATACAGCAATTACAAAAAGTGCCACACAGAAACATGTGCATTGAATGGAGTCATCACTTGGAAATTGTATTTTATCTCGTTAAAACATGTATATTATTGTTGGATCGCAGGTGAAACTTGCCAGGAAATCAGGAGTTTGAAAGTGAAAGAGTTATTGTTTAAACCAGAATTGCCCACAAGGAGGCGCACCCCAAAATGGGAGATTGTGATTGTGCTCCCATCTTGTTGTCAACCAGAGGAGGATAATATCATAACTTCACTTCTGTTAGATTTAGAGGTTAGCCACTCACTGCTGTCCAATATACCCGTTAACCTATTAGCTACTAGCTACAACCCACAAACTGCTAGCCACTAACCACTTTCACGTAGCCACTAACCGCGAACAGGACTAGAAGAATGTTGAACCCCATGTGATTTACAAATGATCCTGTATTTCTTATTAAATCTTGGGGCACATTGCTCGGCATTATTGTTTTTTTCATTTTTTTATGTAAGCAAAGAACCACTATGCTATCGTTATGATTGGCAGTTCCGGCGTCCAATCGATGTGCATCTAACATCCAGTCAGAATCTCGCATGTACTCTGGTGAGAGGAAGTTGAAGTATGAAAAAGTTTCAGAACAAGCTCCATGTTTTTGTTCATGAATTTTTTTTTCTTCTAAGAATTGTTAAGAATTGATTTAAAGACAATTTAAAGGAGACTGGATACATGAGGATACCAGGTGATGGCTCCTTTGACAGTAAACGTGGTGCTCTCTGTATTTATTAACAAACATTTGACCCATTCAACCAACTTTACGGGCTGCGAGTGTCTCACCAAAGCTTTTGGTTCTGGACATCCCTCTGGGTAACGCCATGGTGCTTTTCTCTGGAGCGGTTGGAGGCACCAGACCCTGACGCTCAAACAGCGACTGCACACACAACAAACACAAAGAATTAGATGCACTATGTTTTCTGCGTAAATACTTGCACATGATTCTCCAAGCTTTTGTGTCTTCGCTTTCATTCTGATGCCTGTTCTTTGATTTCCTTCTTTTGACCTGCAGGTGGCGCCTTTACAGCCACCCCCCCCCCCCCCCCCCCCCTCCAGCAGTTCCCTGTTTTTGTAACAACAGCTTTTTCTTAAATTGTTATTGTATTTGCATACCACACTGATTTTCAAAAATGGTCTTAACTCCAGTAAAAAAAAACAGTAAAACAGCTAGAATAGCTGGAATGTCCAAAAAAAGTGGATACAATCATTACAACTTAATCAAATATCAATGGTTAAAGATATAATTAAAATTGCGAGCCCATAGTTTTTTTGTTTTTTTTTTAAAGGAAAACAAAAAAATTAAAATTGGTGGAGAACAAGGAAGCACAATTTCTTTATATTAAAGTGTCGGTGGTCTCACGTTGATCTCGGCCTGCGTGATGCGGCGGCTGGTCGGCCGCTGTTTGACCGTCGCCGCCCTGAAGTCGTCAGTCGGACGACCACGCAGGACGACCTCTTGTTGACCTCCGGCCAGCATCTCGTCCAGCTTCTCTGGAGAGCGGGAGAGGGGGGGGGGGGGGGAGCGTGAGACGAAAGCGTGACCATGTTCACCACCACCAGCACAGACGTTCCCACCGTGTGACATCACCATAGCAACCATCAGGGCCACAGCGGGACCGTGAAACACCCAAACTCAACCCGACGCAAAGGTTTCACGCCGCAATACGTCTGTCTCACTTGATTTCCTTTTCTCAAGTTTTCCGTAGGAACCCGCCAAAATAATTAAGAAATGTTTGTTGTCGCCAGCTGCGGCCCTCAAACAATGAATGATATGAGGAGCTTTTCCACACAAACGTTTAGAAAACATCCCAAAAAAAACTACAACTAAACTAATATTGTGAGCTTTTTTTGTAGTTTTACTTGTTTCGGACCTGCTATTTATTTTGATTCACTTCAGCGTATGAATAAATAAACTCATGAACAAACGAACCAACAAATAAGTATATAATATGATGAAATAAAATAAATGCCAAAAATATAAAAACTACCTAACTAAAATAAATAAATAAATAAACAAATTTATAATGAAATAAAAACACAAAACTAATTAGAAAAAGTAAATATTTTCTACTGCCGGGTCACTGTCCCAAAACTTAAAATTGTAATATTTAAAACCGATATCTAAATAAGTGAAGGAAATATGAATAATCATTTATGGACTATTACATACAATTAAAAAAGTTTAATTGTAACTCAATTAAAAATAAGCTTTATAAAGTTGTAAAAAGCTAAGTATTTGAAAAAGAGTGGAATGTTTTTCTGCCGTCACAGCGATCGATGACTTTAGCGTAAGCGGTGGAAATGCCCCTCATGACATCACTTTGACATCACTGTGACATCATGCTCACAGACTGAAAACCACATGGACACACACAGAGGGTCCGACTCACCAAAGCGCCTCCTCCTGGCTGCAGGGAGAACAACCGTCAGAGGCAAGCTCGCTCATAACACTGTGTGTGTGTGTGTGTTTGTGTGTGTGTGTGTGTGTGTGTGTGTGTGTGTGTGTGTGTGTGTGTGTGTGTGTGTGTGTGTGTGTGTGTGCGTGTGTGTGTGTGTGTGTGTGTGTGTTTTACCTATCTCCTCCAGGTCGGCTGTCATGGACTTGGACCGGAGAGTCAAGGAGGTGCTGGGGGCTCGTTTTGGAGGAGGCGGGGCTAAAAGAAGAGAGGCTCACTTTATTTTCAAAGAGACCGAGTTTATTTACACAAATACACACAGGTCAAACAGATAGACAGTGAAAAGTGTGTGTGTGTGTGTGTGTATACCTTTCTTCCTGATAAGGTTTGATTCAGATTTACGGGAAACGGACACGACTTTCATCAGCAGACGACTTCCTCCCTGTCGGATCAGAGAGACGACCTGCCGGTGACCCACCTTCACCACGTCGCTCCCGTTCACCTGCACAGCAACAATCACTGGACAGTCAGTCTGTATAACTGCAGGAAACACAGCAACAATCACTGGACAGTTAGTCTGTATCACTGTTGGAAACACAACAACAATCACTGGACAGTCAGTCTGTATAACTGCAGGAAACACAGCCACAATCACTGGACAGTCAGTCTGTATCACTGCAGGAAACACAGCAACAATCACTGGACAGTCAGTCTGTATCACTGCAGGAAACACAGCAACAATCACTGGACAGTTGGTCTGAATCACTGTTGGAAACACAGCAACAATCACTGGACAGTCAGTCTGTATCACTGCAGGAAACACAGCAACAATCACTGGACAGTTGGTCTGAATCACTGTTGGAAACACAGCAACAATCACTGGACAGTCAGTCTGTATCACTGTTGGAAACACAGCAACAATCACTGGACAGCCAGTCTATATCACTGCAGGAAACACAGCAACAATCACTGGACAGTTGGTCTGTATCACTGTTGGAAACACAGCAACAATCACTGGACAGTCAGTCTGCATCAACTGCATGAAACGGCAACAATCACTGGACCGACAGCTGTTACCTCTATGAGGAAGTCTCCTGTCCGTAGCCCCGCCCTCCAGGCCACGCCCCCCTGATCCACTGACTCCAGGTACTGGAGGGCAGGAAACGCCGGCGTCGGGGCAAATTCCTCGATCGGGGTTTCAGCTACAGACACAAAGAGAAGACGACAAATAAAGAGTCGTGGTCAACGGACGTAGTTTTCAAAACGTTGCGGTGTAAAACACAAAACGTTTCTTTCAGGAAAATGCAAATTGTTTATTGACGTAAATGGGGATTTAGATTTTCTGTGTAGAAGTAAAATCACTTTCTAGAGTGTCTGCTTTTATTTTGGAGGCTCCTGATTTTGTATTTTGGTGGGAAATTAAAAAAGTTCGAGAACCCATGTTGAAATGATTAGCTCCACCCACTCTGCTGAGGTCCCAGTGGGGGAGGGGGCGTGGCCTATCGCTCCCCTTCAGCTGTTATGAAACCAGCTTTTTTTGTCTTCCTCTGAGCTGCAAATATATCACTCTCTTTCTCTCTCTCCTTTCTTCCTCCCACCACTCCTCCGCTCCTCTTCTCCACTTCTTCTGCTTCTACCTTTAGCTCCTCTGAGGACGAAGCCGAATCCTTCGCTCTCTCTCTTCTGTAGCACCGCCGTCTTCTCCTCGATCACGTAGTCGCTGAAAACCCACATTGGAGGAAAAATGGCATTTTACTTTGAAAATTCTTACTTCATTACTTTTTCAGTTTAAAAAACTGAATTAAAGCATTCGTGAGTCAATATTTTATCTATGACCTCAAGACTAAATGTATTTGACTTTTAAAAAAATTCTAAAATAAAATTAAAATGCTACTTTTTTTCAAAAATGCAAGTGAATTCTATCATTGTTTACAGCTATTTTGTATAAATGTTGAAAAAACATATGAATAATAATGAATAGACAGATATGCTGTAATGTTACTTAGTGGGGGAAATATTATATTATTGTGAATGCTTAATTTGGTTAAGCGGGGTTTTACGATATGAAATTTACTTTATAAAATTCATCTTATTTGTAATTTTCAATATAATTGAGATTTTAAGAAAATCTGCTATGCATGATTATTATGATATACTTTGATGTGATTTTTAATATAATTTTACATAAATACAACAAATAAATATAAGAAGACATATTCTTTATGGCCAGTTTTAAAAGAATAATGATGAACTATGATACTAAGTAAATTATATTGAAGAGTGATTTTTAAAAACATTTTAGAATGTAGAAACAAAAATATGAAACGTATATACGATATCTGATATATACCACTTTAGGCTTTATGTAAAAATATATATGGATAAATATTTCAAAAGAAAAAAAGTACGACTGTATAAAAGTGCAGTTATTCGGTGGTGGGTGAGTTGCAGTGTGGCGGTCCGACCTGTAGGAGGTGTAGTTGTCGTACGAGCCCACGGTGTAGTGTCTGAACAGCCTCTTGGTGCGGTCCTCCCTCGTCTCTGAAACATACGCGTGTCACGGGTCACGTGTGTCACGTGTCGCCGGGGCGAGCGCGGCTCACGTGGGCGCCGTGTTTACCGAGTCTCGGGTCGTACTGTCTCATCTGCACCTCCTCCACGCAGTCGGCGGGAAACCAGCCGGTCCGGCCTTTCACGCTGCCTTCCCAGAATCCTCCCTCGCCGATCGACAGCACTGGAAACGACAACAACAACAACGACGACGACGACGTCATGTACTGCATGTGTGACTCTCATGTTCATGAGTGTCGCCGCCGGTCCCCTCCCGCCCTGACCTTTGACCCGCTCTCCTCGGTGCAGCTGGATCTCTCCGGGCCCCTGGGGCACATGGGACCGCGTGGCGATGAAGGTGCGTCCCGGCACGGCGCTGTACAGCCTCCTCTTCCTCATCTGAGGGGTCATTGGTGGCGAGGCCGGAGGGCTGGTTTCTACGTGAGCGCCGCCGCTCGGACTGTGGTGGTCACATGGTGGTCACAGGATTAATGGCCATATTACCGCTGTGGCTAACTACACCTGTAATGTTACTAACTACACCTGTAATGTCACTAACTACACCTGTACTATTAATAACTACACCAGTAATGTTACTAACTACACCTGTACTATTACTAACTACACCTGTAATGTCACTAACTTCACCTGTACTATTACTATTACTAACGACACCTGTAATGTTACTAACTACACCTGTAATGTCACTAACTACACCTGTACTACTACTCACTACACCTGTAATGTCACTAACTACATCTGTACAATTACTAACTACACCTGTAATGTTACTAACTTCACCTGTACTATTACTAACTACACCTGTAATGTCACTAACTACACCTGTACTATTACTAACTACACCTGTAATGTCACTAACTACACCTGTACTATTACTAACTACACCTGTAATGTCACTAACTACACCTGTAATGTCACTAACTACACCTGTACTATTACTAACTACAGCTGAATTGTTACTAACTACACCTGTAATGCTACTAACTACAGCTGAATTGTTAACAACTACACCAGTTATGTCAGTAATTAAACCTGTAATGTTACTAAGTACACTTAACTACACCTGTACTATTACTAACTACACCTGTACTATTACTAACTACACCTGTAATGTCACTAACTACACCTGTACTATTACTAACTACAGCTGAATTGTTACTAACTACACCTGTAATGTCACTAACTACACCTGTACTATTACTAACTACACTTGCAATGTTGCTAACTACAGCTGAATTGTTAATAGCTACACCTGTTATGTCAGTAACTAAACCTGTAATGTTACTAAGTACACTTAACTACACCTGTACTATCACTAACTACACCTGTAATGTTACTAACTGGGGCTGAATTGTTAATAACTATACCTGTTATGTCAGTAATTATACCTGTATTGTTATAAACAAGGCATAACTACACCTGTAATGTTAGTAACTACACCAGTAGCATTATGAACTCCACCCATACTGTACATAAACTCCACAGATACTGTATCACAATGATGACTCCTGATAACCGTGGTGGTGTTTTCAGGTGTGTGTGTCGCGGTGTGACTGTGTACCTGAGGCGGCGCGTGTGGCGTCGTAGTGAGTGTGTGTGTGTGTCGTGGTGGGTCTCCAGGCTCTGGAGGGAGGGGCCGGGTGAAGAGGCGGGGCTTTCCAGGGCATTGTCGCTGGCCGAGCGAATCAGGGAGCGAGGAGACGACAGGCCGTTCCCCGCCGTCGAGCGCGTCACGCCGGCTCGGCGGCGCTTCGTGTAGGAGGGAGTTTCTCTGAAGGGAACTACTTGGACACACATACGCATGTATTTACACACACACACACACACACACACACACACACACACACACACACACACACACACACACACACACACACACACACACACACACACACACACACACACACACACACACACACCCACACACACAGAGTTAACATCAAGCTCCTGGACTGACACACACACACAAACACACACGCAGAAGTTAAAAGTGTTAAAACTCACCAACGTCAGACATTTTATGGATTTTGATGATTTCGGCCAGATCAAAGTTTCCAGCGATGATCGCCACCTACACACACACACACACACACACACACACACACACACACACACACAGTCACATGTTTTGTTGGTATTTTCATCATTCAGACTTAATTTAATGTCCGCATAACTTTTTTTTTTTTTTTTTTTTAATTAGATTTGTACTTAAGAGCCTGAAAAAGTTTTTTAAAAAAAATTGGAATTTCAGAACGAACGTTCAAGACACATTTTCTGAAAACGAAAACGCCATCATTGCGTCTTCTTCGATGTTTTTAGTGTTTTTCTGTGGAAGCGACACCCAAAACACAACACAAGTTTTACATTTTCGCTTGAAAATGTTGGGTAAACGGGGCTTTTATTGATACATTCTGAAAAAAAGTATTTATCGATGTATTTATTTGTTTGTTCGGTTGCTTGTTTGTTCACCTGGAAGGCAGTCTGGTTGTTGTAGTTCTTGATGTCCTTGTTGGCTCCTCTGAACAGCAGCACACGAGCACAGCTGTCCTGTAAACAGCGGCAACCACAACAGCAACGTCACCTCCACAGCAGTAGTTGTTGTTGTTATTGTTGTTGTTGTTGTGTCCTTGACCTGTTGTCGTTACCTGATTGTACAGAGCACAGAGGTGCAGTGCGGTGTTCCCCGATGCATTCTGGGAACTCATGTCAGCGCCGTAGAACAGCAGGTGCTCCAAGTGCTGCACGTTGCCATAGCGACACGCCTGAAAAACACACACACACGCAAACGCGCCCACACACAAAATCATAATTGTTCAGGGCTTGAACTCCTCATCAGTGCCGCTAATTTAACTGTGTGTTTGTGTGTGTGTGTGTGTGTGTGTGTGTGTGTGTGTGTGTGTGTGTGTGTGTGTGTGTGTGTGTGTGTGTGTGTGAGTGTGTGTGTGTGTGTGCATTTGTCACCTGGTGGATTTCCTGCCACCCGTTCTCATCAGTCATCCCTGTAACCATGACAACAAGAACTCGCTCAGAGCTGAAGTGGGTTTTCTTTTCCACAAACAAACACAAAAATATCAATAAATGAAAACATCTGGAGGATTTTTTTTTTTTTTTTTACATTTTCGCATCTGAAAGCAGCCGCCGGCTCGGACTGGTCGGACTCGGTCGGATTCATGAAGCCGGGAACTGAGAAACGTATAGAACCATTTGGGAAATTCCCAATTCCCACCTGAAAATGTGCTAATAAATGATATAGTCTTTACCTTTACAAACCAATTGAAAATGTGGAATGTTGCGTTTAAAGTCAACACTATTGGAAACTGTGAAGATAAAGCTGCTTTATGTCGTCACGTTTCTTATACACATTTTTGACGGTGAAACATGTCGGAACGTTCTCAAACTGGGAAGTTCCTCATTCGACAGTTGTTCACATGAATTTGTTAGCATCCTAAATATTCCTGTTCCTAAAGCCTCGTTTACGCAATATTATTCGAGTGAAAACTTTTCGGTTGCCCTTTTAACTCAATGAACATTGTTTTTCTCGTGTACGAGTTTACATGGTATCGTCATGGGATTGGGTTGAGGTGTGGTACCGATGGTGGCGTGGTCCTGCAGCAGCAGCTCGCAGCAGTAGGGGGCGCCGCCCACCATGGCCGAGTGATAGAGGGGCGTCAGGCCTCTGCTGTCTTTGTAGTCCGGGGACGCCCCGAGGTCCAGCAGCGTCTGAGGAGGAGGACGAGTTCCAGCATGTCACGACAACAATCGCCTCCTCACGACATTGTCAATGAAAAGCGGCGAAAGCGCAAGGATGTGTGTGCAGTGGCGCCGTCTCACCGCCAGGGCGGCGCTGTTCCTGCAGAGCACGGCTCGGTGCAGCGCCGTGATGCCATCTCTGGTCCGGAAGTCCAGGTGAGCTCCACCGCTACGGAGCACCTTGATGAGCTCCTCGCTCTCCTCCAGCTGCACGGCCAGGGTCAGGGGACACTCTGCCACAAACAAACAAACAAACAAACAAATAAATAAATAGCAACAGGTCCGTCAGTCTGCAGAAGAAAGCAGCAACACAGAGGGAGTTCTTCTTCTAATTTTTCATATAATATAATCACACTTGTCAGGAAGGACGCATAGTCCTAATCTTTATTGTGTTTGTTATTTTCACAAAACAATAATAAAACAATTTAAAGGCGAAACAATTACAAAGATTATTTCTTTTATGTGTGAATATTTTAAACTTTTGTTTTATTTTTTTGGGAGGGGTAGTCTACTTCAAACTTTTTGTTATGTAGTAATAATAATAATAATAATAATAATAATAAATAGTGTCTTTATATGCATTATTTCTAATTTATTGAAAGCGCCTGTGTGAGTTTGTTTTCTTAAAATGATATTTAACAACAAAATATTAAAAATACAACTTGTTTGTCTAGTTATATTGACTGTTTTTGTCAATTTCTTTTCTTTTTTTTTTAAACAGCCAATAGAGCACCGAACAGCTTTAATTCAATATTTAATATAATTGAATATTCATTTAGTGTTTTATGTTTCATAAATTTTTTCAAACGCATTTGTTGCATTTTTATCTTTATTTGTATTTTTTTTTATTGCAATTCTTTAGTTTCAATTATGTTTTTTTTTACTGATCTAAATTTGGCTATTTTATTTATTTTTTTATTTTTTTTAACGTTTTTTTCCAATTAAATTAGAAATCATTAGTGTTTACAAGCGGATTTTTCCGGCTCTTCTTGCGGTTATTTTTTTTCTTTTTCTTTTTCCGTCTTACCTCCGCTGTCCGAGTCGTGGAAGTTCGGGTCGAGACCTTTTTCCAGCCATTTGGAAACTTTTTCCACGTTCTTTTGGTGAACGTGTTCCATAAAACGCTTCAGGTTTGCCTGAAAACAAACAAAAAAACCCACGTTACTAATATTCAATACCTCCGTAATTAAATACTTAGAATCAAATCTCGGTGTCGTTTTGCATCATGAATTTATAATTCTGACATTTTCACTGAAGTCTATAATTTCCCATCATGCCTTGCAGCAGCGTCAAACACAAAGCAACCAGTGAAAGTGTGGAGCTTCACCTTAGTGTGCAGCTTCGCCAGCTGCTTATCGTCAACGTATGTTTGAGTATAAACTCTTCGTTTATAACGAAACTGCAGAGAAGGAAAAAAAACAAAAACAGACACACGGTCAGTTTGATCGGAAACTGACGCTTTTATCATTTCAATGCATTTTCATTCTCACTTCTAACAACAGATTTTTAAAAAAAATTTCCAGAACTTTATCGAAGTAATAAAATAATATAGTAACACAGGAATCAAATACGTTTGTGTTTTCACAATAATATTTGGAACAAATAATCTTCCATTCACAAAAAGCTTCCATTCAAATCATTCCATGAAAGGGAATTTTTAAACATTTATATCCTAATTTCATAGTTTATTTTCTGTGACTTTCATGACTGTGAATTCACAGTCATCTCTCTCTGCAGCACCCCCTGGTGGATGTATGTAGGATTTACACTATGTGATTTATTTTAATTCAGACCAAACGTATATACAACTTTTAGCTTTTTTGACTTCAAATATCCTCGACATTAACCTTAATTTTCAAGTAACACTTGTACAGATGTTTATTTATCCTGGTACATAAATAAAGTCATTTGGGTTCAATAAATAAATGAATTATTGACCTTTTAAAGAATCGACAGACATATTTGCGATTGCTTCCAGAATTTATTCATCTCTGAGATTTACCATTCTTTCAGATTTTAAATATAAAGTTGGAAAATATAACTAATCAAAAGTTTGACCCTTAAACAGTATGATAAGTAACATTTTTTGTAAAAAGAAAAAGACTTGTTAGTGACGCTAACAAGCTCAGTGCTGTAATATCACTTTGTACCAGCAGGTGGTGCAGTGAGACATTAACATTAATAATTCTAACCAGCAGCAGCAGAGAGAGAATTCGAGAGGTTTCCCACACAAAGAAAAAATGTTTGACAAACATCAAAAAAATGTAAACACAAGAGAAACAAACGAATAAACAGAACAGTCACTGGCTGCTTGTTCTCGGTTCACAAGCATATTTCCCTTCCAGCAGCTACGTTTCCCCCGACACATTTTGCGCAGTTATAACCTGGTTCCACTCCTTGGTTACTTGAAATCTGTTAAATTAGCGCTTTATTGTTTTAATGTGTTTTTCTGTTTCAGTATCTTTGTGGGATTTTTGTTCACTTGTTATTTGTGCATCTCTATAGACTTCTTATGTATGTTTATGTTCTTTTTCAGATGATTCTTTAACGTCTTTTTGGTCTATTTCTGTTCCCGGTTCTCTGTCTATTATTATAGAATTTCCACCACTTAAAATAAAAAAAAGAGAACTTACACTTGAATAAAAGAGAAAACAATCCCATGGAAAATCATGATTTTATGAAAGTAAGTCAAAATAATTACATCGTAAATTGAAATTATGACAGTAAGTCATTATTATAAGCATGAGCTGGTATTTCAAAACAAATGAAACAGTACGTCATCCCACCAAAGACCTGCAAAAATATGTCACTAAATCTACTTAATTTATCATAATTATAACTTATTATCTGACAATCATGACTTACTATCTCGTAATTATGACATACTATCTTGTAATTTTGACTTTCAATAGGATTTTTTTTCCCGTGCAAGTTTTCTTTTATTTTTTTTTAAGTGGCTCCTACACACTTTGGATTTCTACCTAATATTACCGATATCACTGTACAGTGCAGTTCGGGTGAGTGTTTGGCTTCACTGAATTTTTGTTTTTGGTGAATCAGCGAGGGTGGGGGGTGGGGGGGTTTGGGGGGGTGTTGGTGATCCACTGGAGGGGCTCCGGGGACAGAGAAGGTCCGGCTCTGGATGACAATTTACCTCCAGATAGGGGATTGGGGTGATGGGGGGCAGAGGGTATTCCTTCAGCAGGCGCTCCTCATCCAGAAACTTTCCGGCTCGGCCGTTGAACGCCGGCTGGAAGAGACCATAGTTCAAAACATCCGACAGAGACTGAGTCAACGTCACCAGAACCCTCTGCTTACTGGTCCAAACGGGTAACTCTGGGTCCAACCGCAAACACTTCTGAGAGCCAGAGACAGGAGCAGACAGAGAGACGGACAGAGACAGAGACACACGCGCACACACACACACACACACGCGCACACACGCACGCACACACACACATGCACACAGGTTGGTGTTGTGCCTCAGGTTTATGCAGATGTTTTTCAGCGTGGATACGTGCTGTGGCCTCTAGCTGGTGTTACCGTCTGCTGCAGGTCCGGGATGCCGATCCGGACCACGATGCTGTTTCCAGGGGGCGTGTCGTCCACGTCGTCGTCCCTGGCAACAGCAGAGCCTGTCGGGTTGCCGTTAGTAACCGCCTGTTGCCTTGGGCGATCATGTTTGGTGTCAGCAGCCGGACTCAGAGGCATGTGGCTGGAGAGAGGGCCGAGAGAGAGAGAGCGCAAGAGAGAGAGAGAGAGGACCAATCACAGAGCAGATAGAGTCAGGTGGTCATCAGCATATCTTTTAATCAGCACTTGCTAGGCGAACAAACAAAGGCCATATCCAAGTACTAAATTCCAAGTACTCGAGTACGTACTTGGTGAGTATGCACTTGCAAGTATGGACTTTCTTGCCAAATGCATTATTGCGGCGAGATGCGTAAGTTATCAACACTTGTTGGAGTGCCGCCTTCCTGCTCTGACCTGTTCTGTAGGGAGGTGTTAGCCCCGCCCATTTATCCGTGTCTCCATGACAACAAAACAGCACAGCCTGAATGTCACCTGAAGGTCTCTAAAAAATTCAGAACGACACATTGAAGCATTGACGTCCACTCAGTGTCTGTATTAGAGAAATGTTCTCCCTGTATGCGGATGATGGTGTCGTAAACGTTGGTCAATGTTCACTTTGTAGAAGAAGAGCTCGCGAACTCCAAAGAGTGAATCGCACAAACTCTCTGAATCCTCCGTTGTTATTGCAAAACGAGTTGTTTTGTTGATGACTAGCGATGGCATTGTTACGCTAACAAACAGCTAAAATGCTGTATAAGAGCTACATAAGTGTTTAAGGTGATTGATTGATTTTTTTTTTTTATTCAGCTGTATGTTATTTGTGTACTTGACTTTTCTGTCTCAAGTTGGGTTATTTTTTATTTTCTATTTTTAATACTTATTTGTTTTTGTTTATTGGATTGATATTTCAGAGGTTTGAGTATTTTGCTGTGTTCTTTATTGATTTGTGTACTTTGTCCTGTTTCCAATACTTTACTACTTTAACATTTTCATTTACAGAATTTGTCTGTACGGTAAGTCACGGTGTGGCAGCAAACAGTGGCACTCTGCTTTGTTCTTTGTGTTATTTAAGCTTTAAACTGCCTAACCTGACGTGTCCCTGTGATATTATGATATAATGATCGGGGATGATTGTGAGCGCGGCGTCTGCGGAGACTGAAGCGACGGTGAATGTTTCAGCCTCCCACAGCCTCTCCTTTAGAGAATATTTAGTATTTTCAGACTGAAGCGGCAGCGCAAACGTGTTCGGGCGTCTGCTGGCTCGAATTAAAGGACGACCACGTCTCCCTCTTTATCTCTCTCTCAGGTCGGACCTCCACCTCCTCCCGTGCTAATAACGTCCACAGGACGTGACGTCACGTCCTGTTTTTCACTCCTCCAATTGTTCTGCTCCCGCTTCTTTAAACGATCCGTGAGCGGAAAGAAAAGGTGGAGGAGACGAGAAGGTCTCACCTCCTTCCTCCCACGGCCAAATAACTCGGGCCTCCAACAACACCGCGGCCTCGGGACACGGGCACTTTAAACAGGGAGGAAACTGTGACTTCAGCATGAACTCTGAGCAGATGGACAAAACCACCACAAAGCAGCATTGAGGAAAAAGAAAAGTCCAATGTGTGACAAGAAATCAGACACCAAAAAAAACAAAAAAAAAACAACTGAAAAAGACCAAATGTTGAAAAAGAGACACAGAAGTCTTGGAAAACGGCCCAAAAGTAACCAAAAGGATTAAAAAGACCACAAAAATCTATTAAAAATATAAAATGTATTTTCTCTGGAAAAAAAATCCACAAAAAAAGTCAGAGAAGAATAAAGAATAATGATGAACAAAATATACAAGAATGATTCACAAAATGTTTTAAAAGAGACAAAAATCACCAGAAAAGTGTCTAAAAGGCACAAAATGTTGTAAAACGAGACAGAATGTTAAATTGACACAACAAATGTAAAAAAAGAGAAACAAAACAAAATGCTGTCAACCAATTAAATTTTACAATCCGATTAATCACAGGATTGTTGTAGATTAATTTCGATTAATTATGATTAACTATTAATTCATAATCTATATGAATTGTGCTTCATTTTGCATGAGCAAAGAAACTGAAGAAAGAAGCGAATATATAGCTGCACTTAATGTGTTTATCGGACACCTTTAACTGTTCATGTTCTCAAAAAAAAAAAAAACATTTATCCTCATTAATCTTCCTTTTTCCGCCGGAGACAAACTAACTTGTTGACATTGTTTGAGAGGAGAGTTGACCGCTACTCGCAATGTTGCTGGAGCTGAGAACATTCAGCATAATGTGAAATGTGAAATGTGAACACACACACACACACACACACACACACACACACACACACACACACACACACACACACACACACACACACACACACACACACACACACACACAAGCTTTAAGCTGTACGAAACTTTATGACATCTTCACCTCCTCGAACCACAGGGTGTATTTATTGTTGTCATGGTGACAGGCAGCCACTGTCGTAGCTTTGATAGCGGCTTCATTCACGGCCAAAGACCTGGGTGGTTGGGGGTGGGGGAATCGCAGGTTGCCATGGAAACTGGAATAGCAGGGAATCCTGTGCTAACCTCACTGTGTCACTCTGAGTGTGCGTGTGTGTGTGTGTGTGCGTGTGTGTGTGTGTGTGTGTGTGTGTGTGTGTGTGTGTGTGTGTGTGTGTGTGTGTGTGTGTGTGTGTGTGTGTGTGTGTGTGTGTGTGTGTGTGTGTGTGTGTGCATGCGCATGCATGTTAAAAAAAGACTGCCGATCTACATGGTCGCTGTTGCCATAGCAACGTGGCTCAGCAATTTTCACAGTGAGACTCTGCCATCCCCCCCCCCCCCCCCGGCGGGGCCAGTAGGGGGCGTCAGTGGGTCTGTGTCGGTGGCCAGATGATCAGATGATGGACGGCTGGAGTTCAGAGACAGTTCACACACACTGAGACGTTCAAAGAAGCAGAACAGTTCTCTTTAACACTCACACACAGCCACTGCCGTGAATCACGATTCACGAGGTGACACGCTACTGACACGGTACTGACGCACCAGTAACACGCTACTGACATGCTCCTGACGCGTTATTGAGTATCTTCGGCGATACGCTACTGACAGGCTACCGCCGTCTTAGTGATACGACACTGAAATGCTCCTGGCATGCCATCGACATATTATTGACATTTTAGTGACGTGCTACTAATGTGTGACTCACATGATAGTGACATGCTACTGACATGTCACGAACACAGGTTACTGACACGCCAATGATGTGTTATTGACATGTTAACGACATCTTAGTGACATGATGCTGATGTCTCACTCGCATGATAGTGACATGCTACTGACGAGCGAAGGACACATGACCCGATATGCTACTAACATGCTAATGAGAAATGACTTCCAATGAAGTTACACCGACACATTACTGACATTCTACTAACTGCTACAAATGTGCTACTGTCATACTGTTGACACGCGACTGAAATGTCACCACTGGCTATTGATATCCGTTAAAGTGTGACTGGCATGTTACAGACATGTTACAGACATGTTACAGACATGTTACAGACATGTTACGCTCCCTATGTTTCCACACTCAACTACATTACTACACTGTGGATCACTGGGAAGTAGCACCGAGGTGCAAGACTACAAAGATGGCCGACTTTCAGCACAATGTTGACAAGACTACAAAGATGGCCGACTTTCAGCACGACGTTGATAAGACTTACAAAGATGGCCGACTTTCAGCACGATGTTGACAAGACTACAAAGATGGCCGACTTTCAGCACGACGTTGCTAAGACTTACAAAGATGGCCGACTTTCAGCACGACGCTGACAAGACTACAAAGATGGCCGACTTTCAGCACGACGCTGACAAGACTGCAAAGATGGCCGACTTTCAGCACGACGTTGACAAGACTACAAAGATGGCAGTTTTATCTGATAAATTTTTACCAGAAGAAGAATATCCACAACTCAGTAGGAACAATAACATACATATTGTTTTGGTACAAAAGAGCTGTGATAATATCAGTTTTTGCTGTTTTCTGATGTGTTTGAGTGCCGTCAGAAACTGTCAGTGACTCAGTTGGAGCCCAGAAAATCTTGAGTGGCAGCAGCATCAGTCTCACTTCCTGAGAAACAAAGTCAGCGAACGTCTCGTTCATCTGAACTGCATCGTATTTCTGACTCTTTCAATCAAGACTCTTTTTGATCTGATCGACTGCGTATTGAGGATGAGGCGTTCCAGGAAAATATCCCCACAATTACCGGCTTTTACATCCGTAAACGAGAGGAAGCGGTTTGATTGCCCTCACGGCATGCTGGGAAAATCTCCGGTGACCTCCGTGGTGCCTTCAAGGACACTCGGATGTTTGATATCACAAGGTTTGCAAGCAGGAAGCGAGGCACAAGAGTGACGAGGCGTTCAGGTACTGCTGCGTCGGAGGAAAAGAGTTTAAACTTCAGGTCTTATTCTCACTGGTCTCCAGATGTTTTGGACCTTTCAGGTCTTCATTGTGACTCCATGTTCCAACAACTCACTGGTATTTGGAATATTTTCAAGGTGCCTTGTGACAAACAAACGTGAGGCGCTCCACTCATTTAGTTATCTATTTAAAAAAAAAAAAATTCTTAACTGAATATATCCACCTGGTTCTTGGACTCGACAGGGTAAATTTATTTGTATATGTTCAATAAAATACGGAGTCAGGGTTCTTGGTAATGGTTTCTAGCTAATTTTGTGCTCTGCTTTAGAGCAGGTTGTTGGTGTAGGATGTTTTTTTTCTTCCCAATATTGAGTTTCACAATATGCAACACATATTTGACAAGTTCTTGACCAGTTTCTAACTGGTATTGGGACTCTCATTGGGCTCATTCCTAACTGGGTGTTTGAGTCATTTTAATTGGATTTTGGACTTGTTTTTAAGTCAAGATTGTCGTTTCTAACAAGATTCACGACTAATTTCAGAGTGGTTTGTACTGTACTGGCATTTAGCTGGTTTAAAACTATTTTTCAATTAGATTCTCTTCTAAAAGCTTTCTCATTACTTACAGGGGGGGTCTATGTGGATTAGTATTCGGCTTTATCCAACTGGGGGTTCAATTTACTTTAACTTTATTAAAGGACTGATTTCTCTCACTGGTCAATGGACGACTTTCATGCTGAGTTTCTTTCTTGTAGATTTTTGTGACTAGTTTTAGGTTTAAAACAGTTATTTTTCTCCACCATTTTCTCCTTTTCTTTTACAAATCTTTGACTGCAATTCATCTCGACTCCGTCGGACCCGTGATGGTGGAATAAAACACCCGTCCAGACGCAATGGGACAGCACTCTGTCGCCTCACGACCAAATATCACGGGACAACAAAACCAAAGTGTTGGATTTTCACACAGAAACCAGACGCGCTGTTATGAAACTGAACTGTTCCTCTTACGACTCGACAAGTTCGCTCAGAAACGAAGTGAAGTTCAAAACTCGGATGATAGTTCTCCTGACTCAGAACTGAGTTCGGATGCTGCTTCGCTCTAAATTTAGCTCTTGAGTGTCGAAAACCTGAGTCACAACCTGAAGTACGTTCAGAGCCAACAGATACTGTTTCCCTCTGTCATCGTGCCCGGGGCTGTGGGTGTCCTACGCTCTGCCCTGTACCTGAACGCCTCGTGTGCAGACACAGTCTGCAGAATGGCACCAGCACACACACACACACACACACACACACACACACACACACACACACACACACACACACACACACACACACACACACACACACACACACACACACACACACACACACACACACACACAGGTCAATAAGCTTCAGACGGTTGTATTTTGCTCAAAATGCTTCTGCAGCTTTTAGGTAAAGACAAGCTAAAGCTAAAGACAAATGTATCACTGTGAAAAATCTCAATAAAATAAATGAGAAATAGACTTAATAAGTGAACTAGTGTGTGTAACATTTTATTTCAATGCGTTTGATGATGACTCTTGAGCTCTCTGAGCTCTGACCTCTGACTGGAGGCTTTCACAACACGCTTGAACCGAGCGATCGCATCAGTGTTTCGTCACCTGAAAGACGTTTTGAAGTTTGCACTTTTCGAGTTCCCTCCGTCTCCCTCCCGCCGGGTATCACCATGGCAACCGGATGTCAGCAGGCAATTAGCTTGATTTCATCCGCGGGAGACTTTTCAATTTGAACTCTGAACCGTTTCCTCCTCTCGGTTTATTCGGTTTCCCTCTTTTGTCTCACGTTTCTTTGGTGGGCAGATTCTCTCCCTTTTTCATCCGTTCCAGTCGGATTGTTCTGGAAGTGACGCCGACGCATCTGCTTTGACAGATTCTCGCCGCGTACACGCCTCCAGCCTGGAAACACTCGCCATCACACGCACGTAGCGTCGAGCGGCGGCTGGATTCTCTCGCCGATACGAACCGGCGGGAAGTTTCCACCTGTTTCTGTGCCGACAGGAAGTGGCGGGAGGACACCGCAGAAATAAAACCCCGTGTGCCGGATTAACAGCTTCGGCAGCTCACTGACAGATGTTCAAACATGGAGCAGCTCTGTTCTCATGTCTGATCAACGCCGATCCTCTCCTACTGGGAAACACCCCAAACTCACACATTACAGATAACAGCCGAAGGTAATCCGTTACGGTTACTACCTTCATGCTAATTTACAAAATCCCAGCAGATGCAAAGTAAGTAGTCACATATAGCTGCAGAGTTGAACTAGTACACTAGTACAATAAAGCCCCGATATAAGATATAAATACTAAATACGGGAAGAGGATGACTTCAAACCAGTGAAATTTTCTTTCAATGCAGCAATTTTACTTGAGAGAGTAAAAGATTTAAGATTATACTGTAAAATCAAAGCATCAAAATAGAACAACTTTAAAAAGAAGCCAATCATGTCTAAAATATTGTATCTTTTTTTATAATTTGTAGTGTAGTAACTGATAACTGTATTCTTCTTCTTCTTATTATTATTATTATTATTATTATTATTATTATTATTATGCCATATATAGTGTTGATAAAGCTAATTTAAGCTAATTTAAGCATTAATTAATTTTGCAAGCAAAATTTCAGCCTGACAAAAAAAATAATCCGTCCGCAGGGTTTGCTTTATTCTTTTCTGCCTTCTTGCTCTCGTCTTCTTCGTTCACGCCGACATTTCATCGTCTTCCCGTTGCAGAAGTGACAAATGGTTTTGTGCTTTCTTGGGAAAGACCCCGGCCGCTCCTCCGTCTCCTGCCGCCTTCAGGTGGCTCTCAGTGGGTGTTCTCCTCCTCTTCCCCTTCCTCTTCCTCTTCGCTGGATTCCGCAACGCCTCCTTCGTTTCCTGTCTGATCCGGGACGTTTCTGGAGACGAGAGGTGGAGATCTGGTCCGAGCAGCCAGAGTCCCGAAATAACTCAGTGGTTCCATGTTTCCCCGTTTGTCTTCCCACGCACAAAAATGTCTTGTCGGCATTTTCAGACCCGAAACTCAAAAGTATGGTTTCAAAAACCTGAAACAAACCAGCTAATTTCAGTCTCGTCTCGCCCTCTAGTGGCCGCAGTCAATATGACAGCAGCAACGTAGAAAGGCAGCGGATGAGAATTGCCGACATTCAGCAAAAATAAAATAATCATCAAGAGGGTAATGAAAACATCACATGTGATGTTTGAATTTCAACCTCCAGTGATGCTAACATTTGTTTTTGTAATCATCTCGATCAGAAAAATGATCTTTTATTTAATAGAAACAAATAGAAATAATAAACAAACCAACTTTTAAAAAAAGGTTTGCGTTTGATGTTCACATCTGTTGGAAAACAAGCTCTGAATGTGTCTTTAAAGTTTTCTAAGTTCCACGATAAACAGAGGCAAAAATGACAAAAACACTGCAAAGAGAACCAAACACAACTAAATAAAACAAACACACATGATTCAAACAGTCAACCAGAAAAAGCTTCCAAAGAAAATAAAAATACAAAAAAATATTTTAAAAACCCACAAAACCTTAAAGTGCTACAAAAGAGACCAAAACAATCACAAAATGAAACAAAACAAACAGCTAAAGGTTGAAAATGGATCCAAAATGGTGGAAAGAAGAAACACAAAACGATGTCTGAAACAAACTTTGATAAATAAAATGAACTTTGTTAATGTTGAAGAACAAAAAGCAGAGTTTCGGTTTTCCTGCTGAAGGTGATAAGAGGGAAGCAGGAAGTGGAGGCGGGACTTCCTCCTCCAGAGCCCTCAGTCCACTGACAGGAAGTGATGTCACAGGCAACAAATCAGAGTCAAAATCAGCACAAGAGTTTTAAAGTGTAAAAATGAAAAGTGAGTTGTCAGTGAGGGCTCACACGCACACGCACACGCACACACACACACACACACACACACACACGCACACACACACACACACACACGAAGTAACTCAAAACACCCAAAATAATACACAAGATAAAGTCGACGAAATGGAATAAGACACAAAAGCTGATGAAAAAGAAAGAAAATCAACTAGAAATTTCTATGAAACTGATGATAGAGCAACCCAAAAGGGACACGACCCTCAAAAAAACAACCACAAAAGGCTGAGGATGACCAAAAGAACCAGACAGCGATCGTAAAATGTCCTCGGTGGATGAGTCACGGGTCATAATCAGAAGTTTGGCAGGAAGGTCGGCAGTGATGCTACAAACTAGCTTCAGGTTCAAACCAGCAGGCTGTTAGCCGACGACAATCAATCCATCAATCAATCAACTTAATCAATCAATCAATTAGCATGCCCTATGAGTATTCGAGTGGATCAGCCACTGTTGGAGGTGTGTGTAGCATCAACACAACGCAAAACCTCCCCGTGTACAAATTAGGCTTATGTCAGGCCAACATTTTCTGCTAATTCGCCAATAATTGTAAATAGACAAGAACACTGAGATAAAAGCGCTTGGAAGCCATCGCCATCTGTTCCTTATGTCTGTTAGCATGTTAGCATTTTAGCAGCTGATGTTGAGGTTTGTGGTTCTTTGGACTTTTTGCTGAACAAAAACAAGATATTTCCTGGGCTAATATTTTTGCAATTTAATAGTTTCCATATTGTAGTCATGCTACAAACGTAGCAAATGGCCGACTCAGGCCCCGTCCTCACCAATACACCATTTCATGTAACACGGCGTGGCGATTCAGGAGCACGAAAATGGGTTTATTGAAAATGGGCTCCAGGGTGGGAGAATTTTTAGAACTTGGCGTGTGGACAGACAAGCTGCATGTTTACCTGACCTCTATATGTTTGATTTGTAAAAAAAAAAAAAAAAAAAAAAAAAAATTCTTCATTTCTCTGTGTCTTCTTCTCCGTTTTTAGTGTAAATCTGTTGCAGCGCCACCTAAAGGGGTGGCATATGTACTTTCACTGTGTTCATGGTGACGGTTGTTTTTAAGAACAATTGAGAGAAGGTGGTTTTGTGGCCCTTAAAAGTGACTGGATAAAACAGGCATTTCTTGTAGTGGCAGCGCCACCTACTGTTTCCCCTTTGTCTAGTATAACAACAGAGAAGAAAATTACTACTTAAGTCAAATTTTTCTGTGTGAAAAGTTCCAATTTGCAGATGAGCTGCAGAGTCCAGAATGAGCGTCCACTCACCTGTCAGCTGCAGGCCCATCAAACTGATCTTTGGGCTTTCACTCGTCTCTCTGGTCCCAGTACCGGTCCTGGTTCTGGTTCTTGTTCTTGTTCTTGTTCTTGTTCTTGTTCTTGTTCTTGTTCTTGTTCTTGTTCTTGTTCTTGGTCTTGGTCTTGGTCTTGGTCTTGTTCTTGTTCTTGTCCTTGTTCTTGTTCTTGTTCTTGTTCTTGTTCTAGTCCAGAGGCGATTCAGACGAGATGCTGTAATCCCGCAGCGAGGAGGCGTGTGTTCGGTGGACGAGGAGGTCGGGGAGCCCAACTCCTGCTGCAGGTCGTGCAACTTCACAGGGAATGGCCCTGCCCATCCTGTTGGGGGAGGAGGAGGAGGAGGGGGAGGAGGAGGAGGAGGAGGTGGAGGAGGAGGCCAGGATGTGGAGCAGGAACAGGGGGAAAAAAAAAAAACTATGTGAGGGGGGTGAAGGAGCAGCTTCAATCAGAACAGAGTGAAAGGATTCAGGATCTGTTCAGAGGTTGAAAATACAATAATCGTTAAATCAACAAATACAAAACCAAAATGAAGCAGCGACATAAACTCTAAAAGGTTTGAGAGTTGGGGAAACAACATGAAAAAGACAAAAAAATAAAAAGACTACAGATTAAAAAAAACAACCCAAAAAACAACACTAATGAAGGAAAGGAAAGAATTGTGAAAAGAAACCAAAACTATGATTAAGAGCGTCAACTGCTGAAAATAATCCAAAGAAAATCTACAGAAATATGGAATAAACTACAAAATGCACCGAGAAACACTCAAAAAATCAATTTTTTATGTGGTTTTGTGTTGTTGTTTATTTAGCTGAATTTGTTTGTTTTTTTTATATTGTTTTGTGTCGATTATATGTTTGAATGTTGTTTTATGTAGTTTTGTATTTAGAATTTTGTGTTGTTTAGTTTGTATACACTTTTATAGTTTCATTGATGTTTGAATATTGTTTTCTGTTGCTTTTATAGCGTTTGTGTTGTTTTGTATTGTTTCATGTTGCTTTTTATGTCATTTTCTGTTCTTTTTATGGAGGTTTTCTGTTATTTTGACTTGTTTCGTGCATCTCAAATCTATAATAATGTACATTTTCAGTGTTTTACTTCCGGTTTCACTCTTTTCGTCATGGTTTTGCTTCAGTTTATGTCCCGTAGTTTCTCTCTGCCTGTGATTTGTTTCATGTTTCCAGGTCTCGCTGACCAACACGCCGCTCCACTTGACCCCCGCTGACCTCTCAGCTAAACAGAGCTTAACCTGCTAACAGCTTGCTTAAAGCCCCATTAATTTATACACACACACACACACACACACGCACACAAAGATGTTTCTATGGCAACACGGCCAGCAGGAAAACATATTGGAAACAATAAAACAACTTTTAGAAAAAGGACGAGGATTAGAAACACTTCCTGTGTTCAAACTTCCTGTTTCCTGTCTCAGTTTCCAAGGATGTTAGCAGGGAAACACAGAGAAGCTGGACAGCACTGATAACACACACACACACACACACACACACACACACACACACACACACACACACACACACACACACACACACACACACACACACACACACACACACACACAAATATACTAAATCATTTTTTCCCCCTCCCCTCGGAGTCTTTTGTTCTTCTGCATTCTCACCACTAGTGGGTGCTCTGATGATATAAAATACTGAGTGCACAGGCGCTAATCTTAGGAGTGCTCTTAGGAGTGCCCCCCCCCCCCCCCTCCATTAAAACATGCATTGTGACATTTTTGGGGTCTCTAAAATATTGGAAAAATGCAGTTTTTCCTCGCATTTCTTTTGTGTTATGTGTTTGTTTTCAATTTTGTCATGATCATGTGTCAAATTAGGCTACTTTTCATTTATTGTTATTTGTGCATGAGGCATGCAGTTCTTGTTCTCGCCATTGAAGTGTGGGGGCGCTAGTCTTTAAAACGTCACTTAAAACCAGGCAGCCGCTCAATTTCAAACAGG
Organism: Blennius ocellaris; assembly: GCF_963422515.1. NCBI lineage: Eukaryota > Metazoa > Chordata > Actinopteri > Blenniiformes > Blenniidae > Blennius > Blennius ocellaris. Next base: position 4,834,399 of record NC_137671.1, read on the forward strand.
GAAACCTTGTAAATGTTGTATTTAAGAGTATGTATGTAATAAAAATAAACCAGAGGACTCTGAGGAGCAGCAACGGGAAGCTGATCAAGGTCTGTGGCGTCTTCTGTCTCAAGGTAATGTCAAATAACTGTATTATTAATATTCAGCACCGTGTTTAATATAACGGTGCTGAGGACTGGATCTCTGGTAGTCTGGACCTTTTTTTTCCTTCTAATTCTGATGGTCATGCGTTTTTGCTGTAAATTATTGGTTTGTTGATGCGTGTTCACGTTTTTCGGAGGTTATTTTATGCATCGTGACGGACAAGTCCACACAGTGAAGGCTGAAGGTGGTGCATTCCCTCCCCACACCTCACTTCCTGGTTTGCAGACAGCCACACCCCCAAACAATTCATATCCACACCACACTCGATTTATTCCATTTATTTATAATTGATCTTTCTAGCCTTCCACTGTTTAAATGAAGGGCACACATTTTCACACTGAAAGACTATCGTTTTGCCACATTTCTGTCGTATTCATTATGTTTTTCTATTTTGAGTTACTCTTGCTGATGGGAGGAGTCGTCTGGCCGTGACAAAGCCAAGCAGTCGGCCCTACCATCTCTTGCCATAGCAGAGGGGGGGTTTCTTTTCGGTTCGGGTAGTTTCCCCATCATTAGTTTGTGTATTGTCGTTTGTTTCCCCCTTGTGTCTGAGTTGGTTTTACCCGGTCACTATATATACTCCCCAGTGGCTCATTTTGAAGGGTCAGTTTGTTGTGTGAGCATCTCAGTTTGGGAGCTATTTTGAGTTTGTTTTGTTGAACTTGTTTTGTTTCATTTGTACTTTGTATTTTCTTTGGGTAAATAAAACCCTTTTACAGAAAATCCTGTTTGCCTGGTTGCCGCACTACTTGGTCCCTGACAGGCAGTCCAATATGACTTCCAGACAAGACATCCGTGCAATGTCCAGAAAATATGGACTGAGAGTGATGAAACTCTCTTATCATAATCCATCTACTTGCGTATGTGTAAAATTAACTGTTTACTACGACCATGAATTTGCACGTGAAGCATCAGCATTTTAGAAAAGTTGCGTTCCCCCCCCCCCATTAACACAGAGCATTTTGTAAAACTTCTGCCTTGGAAGCCATTTTGAAAAAGCTGACCCCCGAAATGCAACAAAAGTTTTCTATTTTGAAAATGTGTTCATTTTCCAGATGGACGGCAATCTTTGCTAACGCGCAAGCTAAGCACGGGGACGGCGAGAGACATGAGCTTTGCAACTCGGAAGCCAACTGACACATCAGTAACTGTATCTAAGACACCTTTTTTTTAAATTCCGTTTAACACTCACGGGCTAAAGTAGTGACATCAGAGGACTTGTAACTCCAACTATTTTTTTCAAAGCTAACTCAGCGGGGTGTTGGATCTCCAGAGAGACGCCATTGTTTCTCGCATGCCGTCGTTTCTGCTCAAACACGGCGGAGAGTTTTGAAGAGTGTGAGAACATCTCTGAATTACACACCGACAGCAGGACTTTCAGAGTGATCTGATGATTATTTCCACTCTCTTCTGCCTGTCGCAGCGAGCGCTCGACTACATTAGCATGAATTATTAGTCTGTGTCGTCTGTAGCGCGCAAACGACCAGCTTCCCTACGGCTGTGGTCACATCGCAAACGTGCTCTACATCGTGAGGCGTGAAAAAGGACGTGTGTGTGTGTGTGTGTGTGTGTGTGTGTGTGTGTGTGTGTGTGTGTGTGTGTGTGTGTGTGTGTGTGTGTGTGTGTGTGTGTGTGTGTGTGTGTGTGTGTGTGTGTGTGTGTGTGTGTGTGTGTGTGTGTGTGTGCGCACAGCTCCCCTGGCCATTGCCATGGTAACCAATGGCAGGAGCTGATAATACACACTGCCTTCTCTCCTTCTGACGTTCACTTTATCTCGTCAAGTTTCGCACATCACTGAAATCTTGGAGAATCTGCAGCTCGCACGCAGAAAAGAACCGGGGGGGGGGGGGGGGGGGGGGGACTTGGCCACGGCCGCTCCTCATTCATGAGAACCTTTAATTCACGGTTTCCCCTTAAGAGAAAATATCACAATGAGTGGTGAAACTCAATGACAGTTACTGGAAAACAGTGCTTCCCTTCAGGTGGTTATTTAGCTCCAGCCTCTGGTACTGGAAGGCGTCTGCCGCTGATGCTAATCGACTCTGACCCTGAATGCTCTCGTGTCACCTCATGTAATAGAGTCAACTTCATATCTGGAGAACCGAAGAACAACTTTGGTATGGAAAGGGACTCCGCTGCCTCTGGTACTGGATGGTATTGCACTGCAGTTGTCTGTTATTGGGGGGGGGGGTGCTCCAGGGCGTTGCCCAATGGGGTAGGGTGAAGCGATAATTGGCTGTGCTACTAAAGGTTGCCTCTGGTATAGGAATATTAGTTCCCTTCTTTTATACTTGATATGAGCTGCTTTATCTGGTTGTAGTTTCTAATCCATTCTGACAGTAATTGCCAGTCCAGTTCCTGAGACTTGTGCTCATTTTGGTACTGAAAGCTAATTGCTTAGTCCTGGGCTTGGAGGTTAATTTGGTGTATTCTCTTATCACATACTAATATACTGCTTCTTGTATTGTGATTACAATCAATCTTCATGTTCACCCAAGAGCTGCTGGGCCAAGATTCTTAATGCTGCAGTTAAATCGAGACACGGACATAGAAATGTTCTTCATCTGCGCAACTTTGATCAGTTTATTTACTGTTTATGAGGATTTTGTTTTTACAGCTGTAACTTGTAGTCCATACATCACGGTAATTCTCATGCATTAACTACAGAATAGTGCTGTATTGCGTGTTGCTTCTGGTACTGTGAGCAGTTTTACTGGAGACTCCATCTACTTCTACACCCAAAGGCTTCCACTAGTGGAAGCCGTTGGGGGCTGATTTACTGATAATGAAGGATATTGTACTATCTCTGGTACTGAATTCCTTCAAACTGGATCTGTTGCGGGAAGTTATCTCTCATACTGAAAGTCACTGCAATGCCTCAGGAGTAAGAGCCTTTACCTATCTTGTCTGAAACTCTTATGTACTGAAGGAAAATGTATTGGCTCTGTTGTCTGTGGTGCTGGTAGCAGATAGACCCGAGTCTCTTTGGTATTTTCTTACTTTTTGAGTATGGCACTGGACACTGATTTGCATATTTAGTACTGGAAGCTACTTGAGTTACTGGGAAGCGTCTCTGGTAATGGAGCACACCCCTTTGATAGGAAAGGCTAATTTCCAATCTTCAGTAATAGAGGCTAATAAGTTCCATTCTAAAAGAGATAATTGTCTTGTCTCTGGTACAAGAAGCTAGTATGTTGTTTGTGGTAGAAGAGGCTCATGCTCTGTTTGCATTCATGGAGGCTCTTGTGCTGCTTCTGGTATTAGAGGATAACATGCTTAATCAGATAGAGGAGGGTAATTTGCTGTCTTGTATAGCAAACGCGAGTCTTGTTGTACTCGAAACCAGTCTTTTCAAAATCCTTGACTCAGTCTCAGCCCACTAAAGTCGTGTCTTTGTCTTTGTCTTAACTTGGTGTTGGACACCTCAAACGTTGGTGTTACCTTGGTCTTGAGATACTCTGGTCTTGTCTTGACTTGGCCTCTGCCTCTTAAAATCTTGGTCTTGTCTTAGTCTTGGGATGTTCTGGCTTTGGTCTTAACTCCGTCTGGGCCCTTTAAAGACTTGTGCCGTTTCTCAATATGCATGCTTGTCCATACTTGCGTTCTGGCATACATGTGAAAAGTCATCAGTCGGTGAACAAATACTGATCCAATTCAAAGTACGCATCTCGCAGCGTACCCATGAAATACCCAGATGTGTTCTCGCTCTGCCCACATTATCGAGGACTCATCAAGCCCACACTTGTGTCGACTTGGGAAGCCAAATAATCCATAATACATTTGGCAAGAAATGGTTATTGTATCTTACAAGATCAAACCCCCGAGAACATACTTGCAGGTACGTACTCGCCAAGTATTCAAATACATACGTTGAATCAAGAAAAGGCCTAAAGTCTTGGTCTTAAGATACTCTGGTCTTGGTCTTGACTCGGGTTAGGTACTAGGAACACAACACTAGTGGATACTTATTTGCTGCCTTTGGCACTGGAAGCTTTCTGGTTCCAGAAGTTCAGTGGATGCTAATTTTCCTTCCCTTGTACCGAACCCTTCCTCTTGTGGGGGCTGGGAACATCACATCACAGAGTAAGAACACGAAACCGAAGTGTTATCGAGGTGTTTACATTGACACTCGTGTTATTGGTGCTGTTTAATAATCACATTTGACAGAACGGACAAATATCAGACCTTCTTCTCGAATCAAACCTGAAGCTGTGAATCATCGCTTTTCTCGCAGATGTAAAATGGCAGCTGATGATCAGGTTTTTTTTTTTTTTTTCCATTCCCTTCCGAGTTAACACACCGAGCCGTCGCTAACGCGCAGCAGTTTAACCTCCAACCATCGGCGGCCGGGGCAACTCCGACTCAGCCGCCAGGCTCAGTGTGTTGCCATGGCAACCACATGATGTTCAAATGTGTCAGAGAAGAAGAAGTAGAACGAAAAGAAGAAGAAGATTCGCTTCCTCATTCCGGTGTGATTTTTTTTTTTTAAGGCAGATCATCTTCAGAAAGTCGGTCTGAGACGGCAGCCTACACACTGCGATTACATAACACACACACACACACACACACACACACACACACACACACACACACACACACACACACACACACACACACACACACACACACTGAGGGCCACCAGATGAAACAGAAACCGGAAACATGAAAATGAAAGAAGTGAAGAGATGAAAAGGAGAGGGGGAATTAAGGTGAAGATGGGGAGAAGGGGAGAAGGGAGGAAAAGAGGAGGAGAGAGGGAATATGCGAAGGACAAGAAGGGCAAAGGACCCAGGAGAGAAGGAAAGGAAAGGAGGAGTGAGGAAAGGAAATAAACAGGGGCATAAAAAGGAATGAAAAGATGAGAGGGGAGATGGAAGTTCAAAAGGAAAGTTTGATGATTAAGTAAAGAAACAAGAGAAGGGAAATGAGAGGAAAATCAAAAGTGAAGGAAAGCTAAAGGGATGAGGGAAGGAAATGAAGGATTGATGATAAACAAAATGGGGGGATGACAGAAAAAGTTGGAGAGGAAAAAGATGGAGGGATGTAAGGTGGATGTGAAGGAGGACAAAATAGGTGTGAGATAGAAAAGAATGGAGGGATGGAGAGAAGGTGAATGTGGGATGAAAGAAGGAAGAGATGGAAGGATGAGGAAGAAAAGAGGGATGAGAAATGGAAGCAAAGGAGGGATGAGTAGAGGAAGTGAAAGAAGTATGAAAGGATGACAAAGAGGAGGGATAGGAGGAGGAAGTGAATAAGCGATCAAAGAAGAAGTGAATGAGGGATGACAGGTGAAAGGGAAGGAAGGATGAAAGAAAGATAAGGAGGTGTGATTGGAGGAGGAAGTAAAGGACGGATTGAAGAGGAAGTGAATGAGGGATGACAGGAGGAAGGGAAGGAAGTATGGGAGAGGGAAGAGAAGGAAGGATGAGCGGAAGATAAGAAGGAAAGATGGGATGAGGAAATGAAGGAGGGATAACAGAAGGAAGTGATTGAGGAATGAAAAGAGGAAGTGAATGAGGGATGAGAGGAGGAAGGAAAGGAAGTATGGATGAGGAAGAGAAGGAAGGCTGACAGGAAGGATGAGAAGAAGATAAGAAGGATGGATGGGATGAGGAAATGAGGGAGGGATAACAGGGGAAGTGATGGGGAATGAGAAGAGGAAGTGAATGAGGGATGAGAGGAGGAAGGAAAGGAAGTATGGATGAGGAAGAGAAGGAAGGCTGACAGGAAGGATGAGAAGAAGATAAGAAGGATGGATGGGATGAGGAAATGAGGGAGGGATAACAGGGGAAGTGATGGGGGAATGAGAAGAGGAAGGGAAGGACGGGTCAAAAGGAGGAATGAGAGGAGGAAGTAAAGTGATGAGGAGGAAGCGAAGAAGGGATAAAAAGGAGGGATGAGAGGAGGGAGTGAATGAGGGCTAAAGGAAGGATGAGAGTAGGAAGTGAAGGAGGGATGAAAAAGGAGGAATGAGAGGAGGAAGTGAAGGAGGGAAAAAAGGTGTGGGATGAGAGGAAGTGAAGGGATGAGGATGAATTGAAGGAGGGATAAAAAGGAGGGATGAGAGGAGGAAGGGAGGGAGGAAAAAAGGAGGGATGAGAGGAAGAAGTTAAGGAGAGATAAAAAGCAGGGATGAGAGGAGGAAATTAAGGAGGAAGGACAGGTGGAAGTGAAGAAATGAGGAAGTGAAGCGGGGATAAAAGGGATGAAAGGTGGAATGAAGTGGGAAAGAAGAGATGAAGGGATGAGGACGAAGTGAAGGAGGGATGAGAGGAGAGAGGGAGAGGAGCGGCACCAGAGGACGACAAAAAAATTGCAGAAAAGGTAAAAGTGTGAAGGAAAATCTCGTCACGACTTTTAAAGTTACGGAGGAACACACACACACACACACACACACACACACACACACACACACACACACACACACACACACACACACACACACACACACACGGATGATCGCCCTGCAGAGAGACTCACCCAGAAGCTCAGCGACTCGTTTTCCATGATGATGAACTGAAGAGAAGAAGGATGGAGAGACCCGGAGGAGGAGGAGGAGGAGGAGAAAGAGGAAGAGGAGGAAGAAGAAGGGGCAACAGAAGAAGAAGAGGAAGAGGAGGAGGAAGGAGGAGAGGAGTGCATGGAGATGGGAAGAGAAGAAGAAGAGAGGGAGGGAGAGAGAGGGAGGGAGAGGCAGCAGGATGAGTGGAAGGCAGCTCGGCTCAGCCCACACACTGCTGAGCATCACACACACAGAGTGTGTGTGTGAGCGTGCACGTCCGCAGTGTGTGTGTGTGTGTGTGTGTGTGTGTGTTTAAGCGGGCGTGCATGTGTGATTGTGCGCGTTATCTCCCACTCTATTGCGTGGGTTAGAAAACACACCTCTCTCTCTCTCTCTCTCTCTCTCTCTCTCTCTCTCTCTCTCTCTCTCTCTCTCTCTCTCTCTCTCTCTCTCTCTCTTGCTCTCTCTCTCTCTCTCTCTCTATGAGTGAGTGAGTGAGGGGGGCGGGGGGGTGAGCGGCGTGGGCGTGGAGGAGCGGCCGCGTCACCATGGAAACGACGCAATCGCATTGCATGGAAAAAAGAGGAAGAAGAGTGAAGAGGAATTCATCATCTGAGCATCATCATCATCATCATCATCATCAAAATGCCAATCTTCAACACTCTTATAATTAACGAAATCATCATCATCATCCTCATCTTCATCATTATCCTCATTTCATCACTCTTCTAATCATCATCATCATCATCATCATCATCATCATCATCATCATCAAAATACTAATTTTCATCACTCTCATAATTAATGTAATCTTCATCATCGTCCTCATCTCCATCACTCTGATAATCATCATCAGCATCATCATCATCAGCAGCAGCAGCAGCATTATCATTAAAATGCCCCTCTTCATCATTCATTTGATTACCATCATCATCATCATCATCATCATCATCATCATCATCATCATCATCATCATCATCATCTTCTTCTTCTTCAACATCATCCTGATCTTCATCACTTTTATATTTCCATCCTCATTGTCATTCTCATCATTCTGGTAATTAACATCGTCGTCCTAATTTTCATCACTTTTATAATTACCATCATCATCACCACTGTTATTATCATTACCCTGCATTACCCTCATCACAATACTCATCTTCATCACTCTGATAATTAACGTAGTCTTCATAATCGTTATCAAAACCGGAGGAAGACGACCATGATGATGATGATGATGATGATGACGACTTGATCCCTGTCCTCTCCTACCTGTTGGTTGTCGTCAGTGATTCATGTTGGTACTTCCTGTCAGTGGATCCTTTTGGTAGTTCATGGTAGAGGTTCTAGTTAGTTCCTATATGGGGTCCTTACAATGGTTCTTGTCTGTACTTCCTGTCTGTACTTCCTGTCAATGGTTCCTGTCAGTATTTCCTGTCAATGGTTCCTGTCTGTACTTCCTGTCTGAACTTCTTGTCAATGGTTCCTGTCTGTACTTCCTGTCAGTACTTCCTGTCAATGGTTCCTGTCTGTACTTCCTGTCAATGGTTCCTGTCTGAACTTCCTGTCAATGGTTCCTGTCTGTACTTGTCAATGGTTCCTGTCTGAACTTCATGTCAATGGTTCCTGTCTGTACTTGTCAATGGTTCCTGTCTGTACTTCCTGTCAGTACTTCCTGTCAATGGTTCCTGTCAGTACTTCCTGTCAATGGTTCCTGTCAGTACTTCTTGTCAATGGTTCCTGTCAGTACTTCCTGTCAATGGTTCCTGTCAGTACTTCCTGTCTGAACTTCTTGTCAATGGTTCCTGTCTGTACTTCCTGTCAGTACTTCCTGTCAATGGTTCCTGTCTGAACTTCCTGTCAATGGTTCCTGTCTGTACTTCCTGTCAATGGTTCCTCTCTGAACTTCCTGTCAATGGTTCCTGTCTGAACTTCCTGTCAATGGTTCCTGTCTGTACTTGTCAATGGTTCCTGTCTGTACTTCCTGTCAGTACTTCCTGTCAATAGTTCCTGTCAGTACTTCCTGTCAATAGTTCCTGTCAGTACTTTCTTGTCAATGGTTCCTGTCAGTACTTCCTGTCAGTACCTTCTTGTCAATGGTTCCTGTCAGTACTTCCTGTAAATGGTTCCTGTCAGTACTTCCTGTCAGTGGTTCTGTCATAGCAGCTCGCTTTTCCTACATGCAGAGGCTCGGTGGCGCCCTCTGGTGGTTGCAAGCGGAACAACAGCAGCTTTGTAGAAACAATGTGACGCTGCTGATGGTTTCAGAACATTTCTAAACTTCACGTCACGTTTAAAAGAAACCGTCTTCACGTCCGATGAACACAGACGCTCCTCTTCCTCCGGCAGCAGGGCGACTGGCGACTGGAGTTGATTGGGGAGAATCAATGAAACACGGTTGCCGTAATCAGCGAACGGCTGGTTGAGGCCGATTGTTCTGTGGCGGAGGAAGCGAGTTCTGAATGAGCACCAGGAGAACAGATGGAGGCTGAACGTTCACAGATCCTCGGACATATGCTGGCAGAGAGTCGAGAAGCTTGTGCTGCTCTCAGTGAAGAATTACTGAGCCTGAACAGGCAAAGAAACAAAAAAAAATAACAAAGATGTTTTTTTTGTTTTTTATAAATGAGGTTAAAAGAGGATGAAGTGGCCATAAAGATCCAGGAAATCACTCCAGAGGCTCAAACACAACCACTGAGGATACAGAGGAGCACAGACGATGTAAAAAGAAACAGACAGAAAGAATAGTCACAAATAGACAGAAAATAAGAACATAGACTAACGTTGGACTGTGGCGCCCTCTGCTGGACATGACCAAAATGAACACTATTCTTCATCCAAATGTCTTTACATTTGGATGAAGTGTTCATTCTTACTTCAAATAAGAGTCGTCATGCAGTCAGAGATTAAAATCTTTCAATAGACTCATGAATACACAAGGTCAGACACGAGAAAGCACATTTTCTTCAGATCAAACCAAACTACAAACTAGAAAATGATGTTCTCAGTCATCACTAATACAGTATTTCAATTGCAAAATAAAGTAGTATATTAAAGTGTATTATGAGCTGATGCCCTTGTTTCCTGAAAGTAGACAAAAGACGTGCGCTGATTGTATTCTATTAATAAAGTAGATTTTCAATAAATCACATTTTGGGGTTATAATGGTGTGTTTTTCCAAACTATTTGGACAATGAAGTCACCCTAAAAGCTTTTAAAGTTTCATTAAGGATTAAAACACGTGAAAGAGCAGAAAATGACAAAATCTAAGACTGGAAAAAAAGTATCAAAAAAGCATAAAAAACAAAGAAATATGTTTTAAAAAAACAATAAACGGTAATTATTTTTTTTTTATTTAAACAAAAAAATTATTTATTAAAAAATGAAGCACAAAATTATATATTAAAAAAACTGAGGGCAGAAAAATTATATCAATGATAAGAAAGAAAGAAAAGGACAATAAACCAAGTGAAAACAGAAAACATGAATGTGAGGTTCAAACTAAGGTTTCAGTTTCAGAGGCGTTTCCACGGCAACCAGTTCACAGCAAGACCAAACTTAACTCGAGAAAAACAAACAGGCTTTAATCCAGTTGCAGCCAGAAAAACTTTATTTATTTTTTTTACAAAAAAAAAAAAGCATTTTTACATTGAAAATATTTCCCAGAAAGTACAGATGTTGGTGTAAAAGTACTCAGATTACAGTCCAATCGCCTTGGGTACTACGGCTCTTTGTGTCCCTTCAGCAGCAGGTCCATGTACGCCCCCGTCACCAAACTCTGCTGAGAGACGCCGAGCTGCTGCATCAGGTCCTCCGCCACCTACACACACACGTGTAAATATTAACACACACACACACGTAAATATTAACACACACACGTGAGTAAATCAGGTCGAATGCTCATGTTTACGTCCTGATAAACAGGTGAAACTCACCTGCTGCCCCTCCTCCACACTCTGCTCCGGACGCATCACAACCTGAACACACACACACATGATTTGACCTTTGTGTGCTCACAGCAGAACAGAAACTTGGCGTGTGTGTGTGTGTGTGTGTGTGTGTGTGTGTGTGTGTGTGTGTGTGTGTGTGTGTGTGTGTGTGTGTGTGTGTGTGTGTGTGTGTGTGTGTGTGTGTTCACCTCCAGCTCCATGTAGTGTCCCAGTCCCTCCACCGAGTCCAGGTGAACTCTGGTCTGACCAATCAGGAAGAGCCGTCGTTCCTTCTTCACCTCACCTTTGACCCCGAGAGCATCTGCCAGCACAGCCTGCACACACACACACACACACACACTTAGTGAGCTATTCACACCGTCACGTCATCAAGCGTGTGGTCAGAGCGCCACCTGGAGGCTCTGCGGGTCGTTGGTGGGACTGATGGAGTATCGGGACAGCTTCGGCCCGTCGGTATCCGGACGCTCGTAGAAGATCAGCTGCCCCGCCCCGTCCTGACGAACAAAAATAACTTCATGATAAACAATCATCATCATCATCATCAAAGCGACGAAGAGGAAGTGAAAATCCACACGGTACCATGAAGTCGCGCAGCTTCAGCCGCCCGCTGCTGCAGTGGAAGAAGGTGTCGTGCTGCCGGATGATGGAGCCCTCCGATTGGCTGAGCTGGGCCGCCTTCTGGGCGAACGCCGCCACGTCGCTCACTTTGGCTTTGATTTCTACGTTGGACGGCATGACGTTCCTGGGCGGGTTTCACGGCCTGGATCAGAGGGTGTCAAACATGAGGTCCGAGGGACAAAACCGGTTCAGTTAAACCACCAGTAAACTGGCACTGACGTCAATGTTATTAAACAATAACTTCACAGCCACGGCCGGTTTGTTTTGCGAGAACAAACATATGAACGTCATCTACAATAGTTTGTATTTAACGAACATGGAGCAGCTCGACCTCAGCACAGCTTCTTCCTACATTTCAGACATAAACTGTTAATAATGAACAACAAAGCTTTTACATTTTATTTGAAAATGTTAAACTTATTATCTTTGATGTTTATTTCCTTTTATTTAGATTCTTGTCGGATTTGTTTTTCTTAATTTCTTTCAGTTTTTAAGTTTCTTTACTTTAGTTTCATTTCTTTACTTTATTCTTTTTTCTTTAAGTAAAGAATATTCAAATCCAAGTAACTGGGTCACTTATCAAACTTTGTTACTGTTTTGCGTGAAAAACAAATGTCAATATGAGGCATTAAAATGTAAAAGTAAACACCTGAGAGACACCAGTCTCATAATTCCCAAAACTGCCTGTAGCTTCTATCCCAAAACAAAGATGGCGTCCCCGTTACTATTGCGAGCACACTTCACATAAAGCTCATTTCTATCGCTCATTGGACTAAATAATTGCAATCTGGATAATTATCAGAGTATTTCAGCGATCAGTGAAAACCCCAGGACCGCTGCATGTGTTGTAAACACAACTTCCTCCACGACTAACCTCAAAAAGCTCGTTTAAATACAGAGGCTCAAACTGAGGCTAGCGAACCGCAGCCGATTACCCTTCGCACACAGCGAGTAAGAACAGGACTAGAAATGAAGGTATAAATAGGCAAAGAGATGCATTTCTGACCTGATTTCGTGTTGAAGCTGTTGTTTCAGGCTTAATTTTACCGCGAAAGTTTGTTTCCGGGGCGGAGCGGCGGACGGAAATAGACTTCCGGCTCCCGGCGCGTATTTCCGGTTACTCTCTCGGCTCTGTTCGTGCATCTCCGGCTTGTTGTCTTCGTGTGTTTCCGCCTTACGTCGAACCAGCCGGGGATACACGAAGGGAGCCGAGTGAAGGGCAGGAGAATGAGAAGCGGTTATTTTAAATATCTTAAACCGTAAACTTTCCTTGTGAATCAAACTAGCTATTAATTAATAATTGCCACCTGGAAAGGGACTAATTACTTAACTAGTCTCAATTGAAATAATTTAATTAAGTTTGTAGATATGTATTTACAAAAATATAAGCGAATAATTAAATACCATAGAAGGTGTGGGATCCATGCACTGTTACATAGAGTACATCAAAACATATGGTACATACCATCTCTGACCACTAGATGTCAGTGTATGACATAACAGAATGCTGCAACAGTACCATTAAAAAAAACATCTACAAGGTCAAATATGTATTTTGTGGTATTGTATTTCCATCTTTGCAGGGACCAAATACTGGGAACCAAAAATATTCATGGGATCCACAATTTACATGTATTTGATTAAGATGTGGTTCCAGGTTGTGAGTCTCCAGTTGGAGTTGGAGTCAAGATTTGTCAACTCAGATTTCATGGATAGGACGGGAACAGTGATATATGATGTCACCATGTAGATAAAAATGAATGTCCTTAATGGGGAAATCAATATGTTATAAGACTCAGACATGTTTTAGGCTCAGACTAGGGGTTAGGGTTGAATGTGAGGGTCAGGCAGGTGGTGATTAGGGCTGAATTTATAGGGTCATGGATTCGGGTTGTGAGGTTTGCCCTGGTGCTCGCCCTTCACCCCAGAGGTAGGGATCGGGGGCTGGGAATGCATTACGTCAATGGAAAGGTCCCACAAATATAGTCCAACAGGTCTGTGTGCGAGTGTGTGTGCTGCCTGGCATTACTGGACAACTGACAGCATCATGGTACAGAGAGAGAGAGAGAGAGAGAGAGAGATAGAGAGAGGGGGGGGGGGTAATGAGGAAAGAAGAAGCCTGATCAAAGCAGAACAGCCGAGTCATGATGAACAGATTGGACCGTGTCTGGTTCTGGGTTAATACCTGATACTGGTTTACTCAGTAGGACCAGGTTTCTCTCGGACGAGGGCTGATTCTGCGTCCATCCAGACGGCCTCCCTCTCTCATTCAGTTCAGACTCAGTGGATCCAGGCTTCTCTGTCACAAAAGCGGGACTCAGGAGAACCAGTTGGACTTCAGGCGTCCGTGGACCAGGAGGAATTTTGTGGATCCAGGCGGGACTCATTGAAGCCAGGTTTCACTTTGATTCAGGTGGACTCTATTGTCTTCTACTCTATTGTGGATCAAAGAAGGAGTTCCTGGAACCATGGTCTTTCTGACCCAGGTTGGAGTTTTGAATCCCTGTGGACTCTTTGGTGGAGTTGGAATGAATCTACATGAGTGTCTGTGGAATCAAGTGTATCTGTGATTTAGGTGGAATTCTATGTGGATCCAGTTTATTGCTTGATTCAGTAAGATCCTGGTTGACTCGGTGGTCCTGATTGACTCACGATCCAAGGGGACTTGTAAGCCCAGGGGAGACCATCTACTCTCTGGGGACACTTTTGGATTACGTGGCTCTTGATGAACTTTGTAAACACATTTAAACTCTACGGATCGTGGTAAACTCTTTGACCCAGGTAGAGTCTGTGTATCCAGGTGAACTTTGCAGTTGGGCTCTATGGTGCAGGAAGACTGTATACAGTGGATTGAGGTGAACTTTGTTGATCCAGGTGGACTCTAAGGTCTGGGAAGACTCTGTGGTCCAAGCAAACTTTCTGGTGTCGGTGGAATCTGTAGATCCAGGTGGACTCTGGTGAACTCTGTGAAACCAGATGGACTCTGTGGATCCAGTTGGACCCTCATCATGACCGTGACGTACTCCAACAAAGTGGCGAACGCCACCTTCTTCAGTTTCCACCGGCTGCTGCTGCGCTGGAAAGGAAGCATCTACAAGCTTCTGTACCGAGAGTTCATCCTGTTTGTGGTGCTCTACACCGTCCTCAGTGTGGTCTACAGGTGTGTGTCTCACACTCAAACACAATAGTCTTGGCCATTTTGTGGGCTATTATCCATATGTAGTTAGTTTATTGTTCATTCTTTATTTTTACAGTTCCTTAAATATAAGACAATATGAGATAAGTTCAGACATTATTAATTAAATACAGTTAGGACAGTTGCCCACAAGAGAATAGACTATGTGTGTATAAATAGCTAAAAGAACTGGAGCCGCGAGCATCAATGGAACAGAAAGATGAGAGAAAACGTTTATTTCTTTGTTTGTCTTTCAGATTCGTCCTCACAGAATACCAGAAGAGATTGTTTGAGAAACTCTCCATGTACTGCGACAAATACGCCGAGCAGATCCCCGTCACCTTTGTACTCGGTACCTTTGCCTTGTCTTGTATTCACGGTTATAGCAAACACAGTGGTTTTATTCTTAAAAAATCTCGGTATGTTCTGGACTCTCACAATAACATGTGGATTTTGACATAAACGTCTTGAAACAGAGATTTTTAGTTATTTTATTGATATTTCTTGAAGTTTCCCTCTCAAAACATCCCTCTTAATACTTAATACCTTGCAGGTCAGACGCTCGACTCAAAGGATCGAATGACTCAGGCGAGTTGCGTTGTTATTAATAATCGCAGGTGGTGTGAAGCTAATATTAGTCCTGTGAATATAGGGAGTAGCTCGGATCTGGTAGAAGAGAAAACGCTTCTGCCTGCTTCAGCAGAGTGACGGACAGATGTGTGGAGGCGGGGTCGAGGTCCACTTCCCTCATTAACTTGCTGCTAATGGAAACGGATCATTAAAGAGCGCAGGAAGCTAAAAGCTGGATGAGTGTTTGCGTGGTTAATGTGTAGCCGTGACCAGACTGCATCAATGTGCTCCCGGAGAGTTTAACCCACCCCTTGAAGTAGTTTTCCTGTTTAAAAGTGCGTTTGTGTTTTGAGGGTTTTACGTGACTCTTGTGGTGAACCGATGGTGGAACCAGTTTGTGAACTTGCCCTGGCCGGATCGACTCATGTTCCAGATCTCCAGGTACTTTCACGCTCCCGTATCCACTCTATAGGAAGTATAACGAACTGTGAGCTTGAATCTTTTTCGCACCTTTATAAAAGTCTACAGGAATAGAATGAAGAATTTGAGACTCACCGCCCTCTGAAGGCGGCGACAGGAAGTTCACGTCTTCACATTTCCCTCTGTCGTCTCCTGCAGCTACGTTCAGGGTAAAGACGAACACGGCCGGCTGCTGCGTCGGACGCTGGTGCGTTACGTGAATCTGACCTCGCTCCTCATCTTCCGCTCCGTCAGCACCGCCGTCTGCAAACGCTTCCCCACCATGGACCACGTGGTGGAGGCAGGTAAGAGAGCCAGTGTGGTGGCTTTGTTTTCATGAACATTCGCAGTTCCGCTGCCGTTCGACTCCCGATCCTCATGAGCCTTGCCGAGCAGGACTGGAGGCTGTGGGACGCCACTTGAATGCGGCGCCGTACCGTCGTAAGGTTTCGGTTGATTTGCGTCTCCGCTTGGCAGGATTCATGACCCCCGAGGAGCGGAAGGTCTTCGAGAACATCCGATCTCCTCACCTGAAGTATTGGATCCCCGTTGTCTGGTTCTCCAACCTGGCGTCCAAAGCTCGACAGGAGGGACGGATCCAGGACGCCATCGACCTGCAGAGTATCCTCAATGTAAAGTGTTCATGTTCAGGAGTGTGTGAGGAGGAATAGTCATGGTTCAAGGCCACAAATCGGAAATTAGCAGGAAAGTGAAGTTTATCGTGTTTCTCTACAGTTTGTTTTTTGAATAACAGTCTCTGTTTAGAGGACTCCTATATATGTAAGAGGGAATAAGATCCTAATGTGGCGTCTGGAGCCAGAAAGTCAACCAGTATTACAGTGTTGTAGAGGTGGAAAAGGCTCCGTCTGTATCAGTTAATGACAGATTTGGAGTTCCACAGGGCTCTATTCTTGATCCTTTTTTTCTTTTTATATCAACTGAGCGTTTGCACAAATGAGTCCTAACCTGACTGACTGTGAACTGGATAAAATATTATAACTGTAATTTAAAACTAAAAGAACCTAATTTGAATGTTATTAAATGGCCACTTTTCATGTTTTCACTATGATATATTGAGAAAGCTGGGCAGACTCGGCTTATGTCGTTTTTCAGTGCAGATTTAATTTCTCAGTAGATGAAAATGAACATTTGCAGGCACTTTCCATCATTTACAACTCACACTAGTCCTTCACAGATCCCTGGATACTCTCTGTACTACATTACACACTGTGTAAATAAGTATTCATGGTGAACACTGACAATTTTCCTGTATCTATCTTTTCCGAGAAATAAATAAATGTTAATGAATCTTCGAGTGCTCCCAGTGTAATCAAGACTTATTGGTTGGAGATTAAAAAGAAAAAAAAAATGTTTTAAGCTCTCATAACTGCAGCTCATTTCTCAGATCCACTTTAATGTCCGTAATGTGACACCACTTTACCCACTGAGAGGTTTTTATTTTTTTATTTTCCAATGAATCACAGTTTTGATGAGGGACTGTTTGCCGTCTGTGTGCAGGAGATGAACCTGTTCAGGACCTGGTGTGCGACTCTTTTTGGTTACGACTGGGTGGGCATCCCGCTGGTCTACACTCAGGTTAGCGCCCCCCCCTCGGGGCACATCTGTCTCTGTTAGCATGTTTCGGTCGGATGCAGCTGGTGATAATCACATCAGTGAGCATCACAGTAACTGGATTAGAACTCCCACACAGGCAGGGACACTGAGGAACGCTCCTCACAAACCCCTCCCCTCCCTTTCCGTCCAGGTTGTGACTCTGGCCGTCTACACCTTTTTCTTCGCCTGTCTGATTGGCCGGCAGTTCCTCGACCCCGCCCAGGGTTACCAGGGTCATGACCTTGACCTGTACGTCCCCATCTTCACCCTGCTGCAGTTCTTCTTCTACGCCGGCTGGCTGAAGGTCCCATCACGTCTCCTTCTGGAGAAACCTGTATTCAACAATCACGTCAAATAACAGGCAGTGTCTGTGAGGCTGAGAGAGAAGCAACCAAATCGGCTGCTGACTCTGGTTGCTACGGTGATTCCAGAGAGAATTCACTGGATTTAGATTGGGCTCCTGTGCCATCTCAGTTCAGTTATAAAATTAATTTTAGATTTGATTTGAGACATGTTTCAAACTTGGGTTTATACCGCATTTCAGATGGCTGGAAATCAGTTATGAGCTTATTTCTGGTTATCGTTCACAAGTGACTCACATCCAATCTGTTTTTTGTGACTGTGTGAACGTTGCAATTCATATTTTTGCACACCAGACCTGGATAATATCTGATACCGAATCAGATTTCTATCTGAAGTCTTTAAATGCGACTGCTGTCTCAACGGTCCCGTCGAATGTATACGACTTCCGCGCCATTGGCGTGAGACTGATGTCACGACTCTGCGATGGAAGAAGTGACAAGGCGAAAATATGAGGGGAAAAAATGGAAGAAACAGACATGGTAGACACAGGTGACGAAATAATGTTTGGAAAAATTGCAATGCTTTGTATCAGTGAGTCTTCATGCAACCTGATGGAGGTCGCATTTAAAATGTAAAGAAATCGGAATTGAGCATCAAGGACGGAAAATGCGGACGTGGCAGTTTAAATGATAGTTATATATGGATTTTACATTTTAATCGTGCTTTTTGGCATTTCACCGTGTTGCGTTGTCAGGTGGCAGAACAACTCATCAACCCGTTCGGAGAAGACGACGATGACTTCGAGGCGAACTGGATCATCGACAGAAACCTGCAGGTCTGCACAGCCAGAGAGCCGCGAAAATGCTGAGTTCATGTCTGGTTTTTTGTTTTTTTTTCCAGCAGTACAAATGGGTTTTTACAGGTTCTGCCTGTCTGCAGGTGTCTCTGCTGGCGGTGGACGAGATGCACATGAACCTGCCTCACATGACAAAAGACATGTACTGGAACGACTGCGACGCTCGGCCCCCGTACACGCTCGCCGCCGCCGATTACTGCATCCCGTCGTTCCTGGGCTCCACCACCGACATGGGGTCAATTTCCCTTTCTGTTTTTAATCATACAGCCGAGATCATTTAGGGGTGAAATGGCCATTTTTCTGCTCAAACTCATTACAATTACATTACTTTCACCTAAATTTGCACATAGGAGCTGGCGGCTGCTATAATGCAGCAACATTCCTTTAGATGGCGCTCCTGGTCCATTATTTTGTACGTTATTTTCTCCGAACATTTTCCCTAAAAGAAGATTATAAATGAAAAACGTCTCTTTCAGACTCTCAGACATCCTGCAGTTCGATGAGAGCGACGTCAATGAGAGTCGACCACAACAACTCGACGCAGTTTTGACTCGACGACAAGAGTCGGTACGTGTTTTTAACTGAATCTGATTTATTTTGTCGTCTTAAACTGAGCCGGGCCACTTGATAAAGACTGACACTTCACCACACGTCAGATCATACTCTGAGGAAGAATGCGGAAGCAATTGAAACATGCCAGCAAGGTAAAACTATCCTTTACTACTTTGTTCAATTCAATTCAAAATACTTAATTTATCCCCAAGGGGTAATTTAAAACCGCCCACGCTGAGTAGTCAGTTGTTGGTGAAAAAGAAACTACAAGATTTTTTTTTTTTAATCAATGGTAATAATTGAGATGAAAAACAGAAAATATAAACCTGACATTTTTCGATTTCTAAGAGAAATATGTCAGAAAAATTCGCTAAAAATATCCTAGATAGACTGAATTAGTACCCTTACTGGGATGTAGGAGATGTGTGGATGTAGAAATGTTTTGTTTTAATATGTGAACACATAAATCTGATTCACAATCAATTCACACTTGAATTATAGCTTCTGGTTTGTAGTGTTTTGTGAAATATTAACACTTCATTGTTAAATTCTTTGATCTCAGAATGATTGTTACTTTTGTTGAAGGTATATTGAAGAGCTGCCCTCTTTGCACGTCTCACATGTCCCAATGTTAGCTTTAGCACCCGCTACTTTCTTTCCCTGTTGTATTTACTGAGTTCATTATTAGCATTAGCTTCTGCTCGTCAAGCTCACTGTTAGCATTAGTGCTAACCAAAACTGTTGTTTTAACAGTTACTATCACACGAAATTGATTTTACGTCAGGAGGAGTGTTTCATTTATCTAAGTAACTAGTTGCTTTTTGATTTACACTCGCTATTGGCATTTCTCTCACATGGCGCTAAAGTCGTTTGGTTGATGTGCGCGTGCTTTTGCCGTTTCCAGGTTTTGGGTCGAGTCCGCCGGCTGCTCAGCGTCCAGGAGCCTCCTGAACTCCGACCGCCTCGACACGTCTTGAAGCGTCACAGCAGCGACGCCACCGGCAGCTTCTTCCCAGACTTCAAGTTTCGGTGTGATTTAGGAGAACGAGTGAAAGAAGACAGGTTTGAATGACGACAACCAAAGGTGAGCCCCTGTGACTGAAATCTGTCCAGGGTTAACGCGGGTCCGGATGACGTGGCTCCGCCCTCCTCCCTGGCTGTGCCGCCGCCGCCCCCCAAGGACACCCTATGCACCCTGAAGGAGGTTAGCAGTAACCCGCCCTCACCTATCAGCTCGCCCTCCCCGGTGTTCCCGCGGTTTGTCGTCAGCCCACCGCTAACTGGAGACGCCTGCCACAACACGGACTCTACCGAGAAATATCTCAACGGTGTGGATCGGGCGTGCGCCCCCACGCCACCCGAGGAGGCCCCAGACCTGGAAACACCAAGGTGACCCTCTAACTACCAAGACCCTCCAAGTTACACCTCATATCAATCCGGCTGCGTCCACCATTAAACTATTTCAGCTAAACAGAGGAAACAAAAATATCTGGGGTGTTTAACAGTCCTGCGGTTTTTTATTTCTAATTAGCAGACTTTGCCTCTTTCTATCGAGTTCGCTAATAGCATAAGCATTATCTAAAACACCTTGTTCAACGGTGCTACTGTTTCACTGAAATCTAGATAGCATTACCAAGAGCTAAAACGTCTTCTAATGAACCTATTGTTAGCATGAGCTAAAGCTGCTCTCGCTCTTGCCGTTGTTTCCAGCAAAGATTAGCTCTGTTACCGTTTCATCGAACCTTTTTCCCTGAGGAAAAATTTTTCATTAATCCTAGAATAACTCAAATAACCGAGAACGCCTTTTCATGTAACCGTGTCGTTTTTTTGCCGATCGTCCACACAGCACGGTGTTTTAGGAGCCTGAAATCAAATCATTGATCAAGTATTGTGAAAACAAATAAATTGTTTTAATGCACATGTCTTATAAAGTCTCACGGTATCCAGAATTGACCAAAAAATTATTAATCGTCTTCCTATTTCCAGGGCCGGGTCTTCGGTTTGTTGTTCTCCAACTCAGCTGGGGCCCAAAGAGTTTCGGTGGACGACCCTCACCAGCCAGTGTCGCCCGCCGCCTCGACCACGGGGGCGTCAGTTCTCCCTGCAGTTCTCCAGGCAGACGTCCAAGGCGTCGGTCCGCAGCCTGCCCAGTCCGAAGGGCCTGGGGCGGAGGAGGCGGGGCCTGGCTCGCTTCCAGTCCCGCCGGTCGCCGGGGCTCCCCGCCGACACCCTGCAGCTCCCCGAACCGGACTACGACCACGACTTCCAGGGATTGAGCGACGACGTGGAGAAGGCGGAAACCGACGGCAGCGGGGAAATCCAAAACAATAATGTTCAGTCGCAGAATTCGGAAAAAAAGTGAGACGGCGGTGAAATGGTCTGGCGAACGCGGAGAAACCATCAATACGACCCAATAGGAGGCAGCGGCTTCTTCATAACGTCAACTCAAAGTGACTTTGAACAAAAAAAGAAGTTTGAAAAGCTGCACTTGCAAACATCTGAACGCGTATATCGAAAAAACTGATTTTTATTTCTATTGTTTTTTTTACTGGACACAAGAAATAACTTGCAACCTTCATTTCAAGTTAGTCATTCGACACATGGACTGGTAAAAGAATGAAATCAACTCTTTTAGAGAAGATTTGGGGCATGTTTGGTGATATTGATAGCGTCTTCCTGAACGCCAACTAGTGGTCATTTGTAGAAGTGCAACACTCAGCCTCAGGTTTTAAAATTGAGTTTCAGAACAAAGTCTTAGTTTTTTTGGTGATTACTGATTGTTTTTAAGTATTTAATGTAAATGATGGCAAAAATCCTCCAAGACTTCTTATTTTAATAAAAATGTTGGCCGACGTGGTTTTGTTTTAGTTTTTTATGGTTTATTGGTTCGTTTGACCTTGATGTGAGAAAAACTTCAATAAAGTATCATTTAGAGACTGATGAAGATTTCCAATTAATTGATAATTGCAATGATGGGAGGATGTCTTGCTGGCCAATGTCATCACACAGAGAACATTTGCCAGCTAGACTGAGGTCATCAAAGACAGACTGGAATCTGCAATAGGGATTTGGTCAAAGTCACAGGATTCCTTCCAGTCGGTGCTGGCGGACAGGTCACAGCTCGAGTGGCTGCCTCACGTGAGCCAGCCCGACTCTGTCCTGCCCCCTGTCGAACACGCTGTAGTACTGCCTCAGAAATACGTCTCCCAGAATCCATAGCGGACCCTCGGGTGTCATGATGTCGTTGGCCTGAAAGCCGCTGAAGCAGAATTCTCGGCCGTTGAAAAGCTCCTGGAGACGACGAGAAACAAGGTGTTTGTCGCGATGGGGACGGACATTCAATTCTGCCTACTGTCTATGAACGCGCGGTCTGACGCAAAGGAACAATGAAATGTTATCGACCTTTCTGACGTATTGCTGAGCGCTCAGTGTGTACTCCTTCCCGCCCAGAACGAAGGTCACGTGAGGCAAACTGGACAACCGCGCGCAGTCGATGAGAAACTGAAACACAACGAAAGCAGATCAAATATCCTAACCACGGATTTCGTTAGTTCACCGTCGCTCAGTCTTTCGAACCTCTCCGATGTTGGTGGGCGTGGCTCCGATCAGCTGGTGGAGGGCCATCGTCTCGTTGGTCGGCGCGGCGATGAGGGAGGTTCCGGTATCCACGATGGCCTGACAGCCGCGAGGACAGAACGAGTTTGCGCCCTGAACCGACACGCTGAGAAGCCAACACACACCTTCAGTTCCTCGTCTTCTCCGAATCGTTTACGCCACAACGGTTTCACGTGCTCTTCATTTGTACCTGCCAGCCTTTGTAGACACTTTTAGACGGCCTTGAGCAACCGTTATAAACACACAACACATTTCTGACTTTTGAAATCAAATTACTGTGGAAAAGAAAGGATTGTAGTTTTTTTTAAGTGTTGAATTGTTCACCTGTCCAGCTTGATCTGCCAGTATCCTTTAGCAGTGAGAGGCAGCCAGTTGATCGGTTTGTCGTACAGCAACTCATCTGTACCACCAAGCAGCAGTTCTCCTGCTCGACCGGAGCCGTCTGCCGAACTGCAACCAGAGGAGAAGTCCCATTTCAGTCAAACTCGAGAACCATCAAACACCTCTGACACTTTATCTTCTGGACTCCAAGGGAATACCGAGGAACTCGTGATCCATCCCAACGCCATTCAGTTCTCTACGTGGATTTACCTGCTGATGTAGAAGGAAAACACAGGTTCATCCAAGACCTTCTGCACCATGAGGTTGTCAAAAACCGGGTTTCCAAGGATCTCTGCCAGTTTCGGGTAACCGAGGCCCAGAACGCCGTCAAACTTCGCCATCAGGAATGACGCACCGGGTTCGTACACCGACTCTCCAAACTCCTGGTTCGGGATGGTCAGACCCCCAATCTGGAACAGATTTTAAATAAATAAACTATCTTAAAGCAATTTTGACACTTTGATCATTCTTTACCAGAATCAGTTTGGTTTCAGTAGATGGAGAAATTACAAACTACTTTTAGCTTGAGTTCATTGAGATAAAAACAAATTGAATGTTTTGTCACCTTCAAAACCAAACCTGGATTGGTTATTATTGGTTCACTTCACCAGTTAGTGCAGCTAAAAATCAACTTGCTTTGTTCGTTCGATCATGAGTTTTGTAGTTTATTGGTTTGTTGGCTAATTTGTTGGTTCGTTTGATGGTTCATTCGAAGGGTTGGTGGTTTGTTTGGTGGTTTGGTGGTTCATTGTATTGTTCAGTGGTTCATTCGATGGATCGTTCTATAGTTCATTCAGTGGTTAATTATTTCGTTAGTTGTTCCATTCGATATTTCGTTCGTTCGTTCATTTGTTGGTTTTTTCTACAGTTCGTTTGTTGGTTGAGTGGTTCGTTTGGTGGCTCATTGTTTTTCTCGCTGGTTCTATAGTTTGTTGGTTGGTTCATCGGTTCGTTGGTTTTTAAGCATAATAATGCTAAACACTGTGGATCCAGGCTCGTGTTCAGGCTCATAAGTATGTTCACTTATGGGAAACATCGAGGAACAAACATGTTAGTGACAAAAGTACCAGAGATACAGTAATGATGTCTTTATCATGATTTTCTTTAAACTTTTTGTTGAAGTTTTGAGGTACATTCTGAAATTGGGTGTTTGCGATCTGTGCGAGCAGCTCAGCGAGCTTGTTTTCAGCTGTGACGGTGTTTGTGGACCTGCAGCGTGTCTCTGGCCATGACTCCCAGAAGGTGTCCCGATCCATAGTGAATCCCGAACCTTCGCCCGTCGTGATGAAATGAAGTCGACTCAAACGCTCTGAAGCGCTGATGCGCCTCTGCAATACACACACAAAAAAAACTCCACCATGTTTTTAATCTGATTGAATATTAATTTCAATCTAAATTTTATCTTACTGCGGCGAAAGATTTGATCCGTTTGCGGATGTCTCTCCCCAGAGAGTGAGAAAAGTCTCTTAGAATGCGAAATCAGTGACGTTCAACTTCTGATGTCAATGTGGAGCAACGCAACCGAGTCACCACGACCTGATGACCCCCACAAACACACTCAGATACATACTGTATGTGTGTGTGTGTGTGTGTGTGTGTGTGTGTGTGTGTGTGTGTGTGTGTGTGTGTGTGTGTGTGTGTGTGTGTTTGTGTGCGTTCGTACCGCAGGCCTGGCTGACGCAATACGTTGATGGGACCCACAGGTCGGCTGATCCGGTGTCCAGAATCACAGAGAAGTTCTGACCGGGAGTTCCCAGACTGATCTGCCCAAAGTACTGGGCCTGAAACACAACCAGACTCCAGTCAATGGGGAAAAAAGTGGGAAAAAATGAATGCAGTCAAGGTTGTGCAAACATTAACCAAACCGCTGGGAAATCACACATTCATGCATCCATCATTGTTATATAAACAATGGGTTTATACTAATTATCACAAAAATAACAATAAAGTAATATAAGTCAAACTTTTAACATAAAAAAACATTTGTGTACATAAAGTGTATTTATTGTAAACCCTCTGAATGGCATCAAGTAGAAATACCGTCCTATGGCACCATCTGGTGGTAAAATCAAGAATAACAACAAGTTGATTTTATATTGTCATGCGGAGACACTCGGCGATTAATTAATCTCTGACTTCATTCGACTGCTGCAAACAAAATTACACATGCTAAAATAACCAAAAACGTTTTTGTTATCACGTTAACATTTCACACAAACGACTCATATTATCATATCCACAAATTCTAAATGCTTGAATTGTCATGATCAAAATATTTGTACAGCTGCTCCACCTTATTAGATTTTTTTTCATTAATAAGCATTAAATTTCATCTAAATCTGGAGTAAACCTACAAATTCAGATTCATTTTCCACTCAAATCTAGTGGAAATTTTTTTTAGCTGAAATACCCGATTTCAGCTAAATTTGGACAAAATGTAAAAAAAATGTGTTGCTTTGGTTGCAACTTGTCACCATTTTGTGGTAAAATTAAGAATTGATGAATGTCTCCGCAATAAAACAAACCTCAGAATTGTGTTTGGGGTTTTTTTCCCTCCCTCATGATGAGCGCAGATAAATGGTGCCCCCTGGTGGAAACAATAAATAAATAAGTCTTACGTCCATATAGTTGTAGATTCTCTCGCTGGAGCGTCCGAGCCGGAGCGACGTGGTGCCCGGAGGGAAACACTGAGCGTAGCGGCGGTTAAACATGTCGGGACGATGCTCCTTCAGGAAGTCCTCCAGCTCACCGGCGGCGCGCAGCTGCGTACGAATCGAACGCACCCGCTTGAGGGGAACCCTGAAGGGCAGCAGATATAAGATGTGAAACAAAAAAATACTTTTGAGATAAAAGATCACTTATTGATACATATATTTGAACTGCAGTTTGAGGTTAAAGGATGCAGTCCCTTGTTGGTCGCAGCGCCTCCTGCTGGCTGGAGGCCAAACAAGAGTTTTTACCGCAATAAAAGCACTGTTTGTTTTTCTCACCTGACGAGAGCGAAGCTGCTCCAAGTCCACAGGAGCAACAGCAACTTCAGCATAGTGACACTCCGACTGTTCATCTCTTCGGCTGCTCTTTTGTCCGACTGTTCTTCAATCTGAAGGTTCTTCTGTTTAAGCGTACCTGTGGTCAACTGTTCATCCGTTCCCCTGTTCGTCCTGTCGCCTGTTGGATTCTCGTCGGCTCAACAGAGAGACTTTATCAGAGAAAACTTGCAGCTCTGATTGGATCAGAGAGAAGGAGGAAAAAAATGAACTTGACTCTGAATCAAAAACCTCCTGAGAAAAAAATCCTCCTGAACTCACAAAATGATGCACCAGGAAATATTAAATATTTCATCAATGGAGAATTTTCCGGACTTTGGAAGATTTCACCAGATCTGAATGAAAGAAAATCTTTTATTTCAGTAGTTACCAAAATATACTGGTTGCATTTTTAGAATACAAACAAACTAATTCTTAACTTTTCACCCAAACTTTTATTACTTTGAATGAACTGCTGTCAACCTTTAAGTTATTAACATCAAAAAACGTTTTCTATCAATAAAATATTCCAAAAATATCACTTTTCATTGATGAGCACGACTATTATTTTTTTTTTAATGTTTGTTCAAGTTTGTTTGTGTAACTTCTCTAATGTTGACTCTTTCAGGTCTCAGTGACTCCGACCAGATGTCGAGGGCAACTGTGGCGGCTAATGTATTAGCACACTTAGCATGGATGTTAGCACCATTAGCTATCTTATCGTCACTAATAAACTCCCCCAAATTAGCTGTAATGTTTGTAATGTTGGCGAAATCAGCAAACGTACAAAGACATTTGCCGACATTTACTCCAATGTCACCTGCATACAGGGAGAGCATCACACCCAACAGTAGACCTGTAGAGAAATTTACATATTTTTGAGAAGCCTCGCATTTCTGTTGAAAACATCCTTTTTTTTTTTTTATTAATCTTATATAATATACAAATTTTCTGAGGCAGTGAATTTCGGGTTTTCATTACCTGCGAGCTACAATAATCCACATTTAAAGAAAAAGGGTTGAAATATTCATTCCATTTGTAACGTTATTTTTTATTATCTTTTCAGTTTTGCCACAAGATTAAGTGTTGTGAGTTGTTTAAAAAATGTAGTCTCATCAGGACTGGGTTATTTTGTTTAAACAGAGTCTGATGTGATCTATAATTCGTGTTCATAATGGTTATGGTCACGTTATATACAGAAGCTTAAGGGAGATTTTTAGTGTATTTAAGTAGAAGCTGCACTACTCAGTATAACCAGTAGGTGGCAGTGTGACTTTCCCATTATATAATTGACTTGTAGACCATAGAAGAAAATAAAAGTTGGTGGTTGACAGCCATGGCTTCTCAGAATCCAGTATATTACAGAATCCTCTATTATTATTTACAGAATAAAATATTCGGGTTTCACTTTATGGAATGACAAAAAAAAAAATGTAAAGGAGTTTTAGAATTTATGCAGATTATTTGGTTTGCTGTCAATGCCCTATAATCTAATTAATAAACACACGCGGTCAAAAACATAAATGAATGAAAGCCAATTAAAGTTGGACGAAGGTCATGATTGTTTTTTTTATACTCTAAAATAAAAATCAAAAAACGAACAGATGAGCTGATGAAGATTCATTTTTTTATTTCAGTAAACAAAACAAAGAACGTTGAAATGACCTCTTACAGTCGTCGTTGGACTAGCGTTAGCAACCCGAGCTACCATCATCATCCTCATCTACCATCATCACTGTATGCTAACAGCAGCTGCGCGTTTAGCGCCTGCCCCGCTAGCATCAGCACAGAGAAAAAAAACAAAGCAAAACAGAGTGGAGCGTTTTTGTTTTACTACACAGAGGTGATAAATAACAAAACTGATCCCTCCCCAAATCTTCATCGTCGGCCTCCTCTTCCTCTAGCAGGGGTGGTGGTCGGGCACTCGCTTCCTGAACGAGAGAAGAAGGGAAACGGCGATTAAAACGAGACGCGCGTGGCGAGGCTAACTGCAGAACGTGTCGCTTCAACCGACCTCGGCGCGGCTTTGATGATGTTGTCGACTCTCAGGATCATCTCGGCGGCCTCGGAGGCGCTCAGCAGCATCTGGCGCTTCACCTGGAAGGACTCGGTGACGCCGAGCTCCACCATGTTCCCCACGACGCCTTCGGACATGTCTGCGGGGCGGAGAGAGGCGCCGCGTTAGCCGTGAGGTGACAGGTTAGTCCCATTTCAAATATTGGGGTTTGTTTACGCAACAGTGTGCAGAGACGCCGAAAAAGCAACTTTTTGAAAAGCTGCTACTGACGTAGTAAACGATTGTTCTGCACATGCTCAGTAGATGGACAAGAACAGCGGCCCCCAGTTCATTGTCTGCTCGTGTATTCCCACTGGTAATATTTATCACATGTTGTTATCTGCGTGCATGTGTGGGTGACTTCATTACGAAAACAATCAACAGCTCCAACTAGTGGCCTGGCATGCCAACGACACCGTTTTTAGCTGATTCGGTGTAAACAGACATCGTTTTCAAAGTGTTTCCGTGTCAACGCTAAACTTTTTCTTAAGCGCGAGGTTACAAGAGTATAAACACTGTGGCGGATTGCAACTTTACAAACATTGAGGTAATTGTCGGTAAAATCAGCATGATGTCGGCAGAATCACCTGAAAAGTTTCCTATTTTAATTCCGCAGGCGGCAGAGGTAGCCAAGTCGATGCTAATGAGACGGGTGTGAGATTTGCCGCAAAATTAGCAGAGTGCACTGAGAGGGGAGCAATTTAACGCTCGTCGTTGTATTAAAATGTGGTTTTGAGACATTAGCAGCGTAACGTGGAGGTCGTCACATGTTGGTAAATAGGTAGCGGTTTGAGTTTTCGCGGTTGGCGGCGTCCCGTCACGCGGTTTGGACTCACTCAGTCCGAACGTAGTCTTGTTGTCCTGATGTGCGGCCCTCAGCTGAGCCACCAGGTCGGCGCTGTCGTAGCCGGCGTTGTCCGCAATGATGGTCGGCAGCTGGACGGAGGGGGGACGAACGTCAAGCACTTTTCTTTTCACACATGAGCTCAGTAGAGAATAAACAAACTCCGCTCACCATCCTCAGAGCTTTGGCGAACGACTCCATGGCGACCGCCTCCTTGCCTGGCGTCCTATTGGCCAGATCCGTCACCACTTTGGCCATCAGCATCTCGGAGCAGCCTGAGTGTGAAGGACCGCGATTAGCGCCGCGGACAAACAACCCGGATGTGTGTTTATCAGAGGGCGCGTTTGTTTTTGTTTTACCTCCTCCGTAGATGGTGCGCGGCTCCTTCACCGTCTGAGACAACACGCAGAGAGCGTCGTGCAGCGAGCGCTCTGCCTCGTCCAGGATCTGCTGAGTCGCTCCGCGCAGCACCACGGTGCACGCCTCACCTGAGGGGGCGGAGCCACAGGTGTGAATCCAGGCGAGTGTGTGTGTGTGTGTGTGTGTGTGTGTTACAGGGAGAGTGTGTTAGTGTGTGTGTACCCATAGCGACTCCGGAGAAGTGGATGAGTGTGTCCTCGCCGATCATCACCTCCTCGATCAGTTTGCAGTGACCCAGTTTCACCATCTCCGGATGGTCGAAGGTGGATGTGATCTCACCACCTGACACACACACACACGCACACGCACACACTTTAGTGTGTGTCAAGTCCACGCAGCAGAGGAGCCGCGTTTCGCCAACGAGCTTCGAATCGCCTCAGATTTCAAGAAAAAGCCGCGAACTCCCGAATCGCCGTGACTGGATGGATCCGTACCGGTGACGAGGGCGAGGCGCTCCACTCCGGCGAAGTCTGCGTGCTCGATGGCCATGACGCCGGCCTGAGCGAACAGCTGCTCCGGGTAATTATAGATCAACTGTCTGTGAGAGAAACCGCATTGTTTTATTTTGCCATTATTGTGCTCGACAAACAATTAGCCTTTGATCTCCGCGTGCGCGCGTTGGACGCGGGTCAATAAGCCCCGCCCACTGAACCACAGCCGTTTCCAGACAAACGTGTGGGCGACGCGGAGGAGGTCAGGACGGGAGGAGGAGGCGGGTGTTGCTCGGACCTGTTGATGAAGCAGTTGATGCCGTGCTTCAGGATGCGATCCACCTTCTCTTTCATCTTTTCCTTCTCGGCCATCTCGATCTCGGCCACCTTCGCCGTGGAGTCCACTCGAACCCTGGAGCCGAACACCTGAGGGACACACGCGGGACGTGAGGCCTTCTGACTTTGTTCAAATACTGGAGAGAGCATGAGGAGGCGCCAACGACCCACTGAGCCGTTCATGAATGTTTTAATCATATAATCTTATGAAGTCACACGCTAACAAGTCAGGAAATGCTGGTGGACGTGTTTTAATTCTTCATATTCTCAGGGAACAACAGCTCCTTCGGTCATCTGTAAATTGATTGGTGAGACGCTGCAAACTCCGCCCCTGCGATGTTGAACACACACTGATCCTGGGTTGAACTCGCGGGTTGATAAGTGTGTAAGAGTGTTGATGATGCTTTGATTGTGTATTGGTGAATCAGTGTGTGTGACGGTGACTCTGAACAGGATTAGCAGTGTAGAAGATGCATGGATGGATTAGCGCATTTCAGTTATTATATTAATGCGAGTGTATTACTGAATGAATGTGTGCATTGGTGTGTGCAAGTGTATTTGTGTGCGCGTGTATATGTTTATACCTTGATCTTGTCAGTGTCCATGCCCGTGTTGGCGATCAGGATGTTTGCGTTCTCGAGTCTCTTCGGTTGGTTCACCCCGATCCTTTTATCCAGCAGGAACCCTGAACGCAACACACACACACATTAGTGAGGGATCCGGCTGGTGTGTGTGTGTATTTGTGTGTGTATTTGTGTGTGTGCGCATCCCACCTTCGTCCAGGTAGGAGTCGGTGAGACTTCCTCCGAGCTTCTTGATGACGTGGATGGCCTCCAGGTTGCCGGAGCCCTTGAGCCGCAGCACGGCCTGCACGGCCAGCTGGGAGAAATGGTCCTTGTGGTGCGTCAGCAGCTTGGAGGACAGCGTGGTGCGCGCGATGTTCAGCAGGTCCTCCTGGAAGCGGGCTGGGTCGTCGCTACGGCAACCACACGGGACCACGTCAGACTTCCAGCCAACCCTTTCATTTACCGTTTCTTTGCCCCCCCCCCACCCCCTTTTTCTTCCTACCTGTGGTCGACTGCCGCTTCCCTCAGAGCGTCCCTGGCCGTCTGCGTGGCCTTCCTCCAGCCGGAGATGATCGTCTGCGGGTGGATCTTCTTGGCGATCAGGAGCTCCGCCTCCTGAAACCCGGGGGATGGCGGTTAGAACCGGAAAGCACTTTGATCGCGCGAGGCCGCCCGAGCGGTGGCGTTTTTTACCCGCAGCAGCTCCGCGGCGAGCACGGTGACCGACGTGGTGCCGTCTCCGACCTCGTCGTCCTGGACCTTCGACATGTCTGCGGCAGAGTTCGGACGTTAGCGGCGACGAGTCACATTTGTAGATTTACGCGTTTCCCCTCCCGTTTCCATGGAGACGAAGGGTTCACTCACCGACGAGGACTTTCGCGGCCGGGTTGTCGACGCCGATGGCTTTGAGGATCGTCGCCCCGTCGTTGGTGACGGTCACCGAGCCGCCCTTCGCGCCGCTCAGCAGAATCTTATCCTGTAACGCAGACGTGTGTTGAGAGAAAAAACCTTCTGCGTTTTCGTGACCGTCTCACACACTCGCACTCACCATGCCCTTCGGCCCCAGAGTGCTTTTCACCAGGTCTCCGATGGCGATGGCGCCGATGAAAGATGACTGTGATTTTTTTTTTAAAACAACAACAACAGTTTTAGATGGGAAGCTTTTCAACAAATGTTAAAATAAAAAGTTATTAAATGGAGTTGACTGAACGCACCAGCCGGGCCGTCTCGGCTTTCTCTTCATCCGCTCCATGTTTGAAGATGTTGACGGGGGCCATTGATAAGGACGCCTACACAGGCAAAACAACCAGGAACAGTGTTTACATAAACAAGCAATCGGAACGCAAATAAAAACATAGTGGGAGAGTTGTGAAGAAACTGGGAAAATCCATAAATATGTTGAAACCATTGACAATTAGGTTAGAAAAAGAACAAAGGAGGATATATGAGAACAAAGTAAATAATGTCAATAATGGTAAATTGGGGGAAAAAAAGAGAATGAGGCAGTTACAAATAAATCACCTCTCAATCAAAACAAACTGCAAAAATGGAAGTCAATAGTTTCAAAAGACCTCAACATTATTTATTGGGTTTTAATTGTAATATAAATCCTAATTCTTAAGTTTTACTTTTTAATATTTTTTTTTCTTTGCCGATTGAGACTGGGCGTGGATAGATTTCTTTAATCCGAGCACGTTTGAACGCAGCAGCGGCTCACCCCGCCCCTTTCATCCCAGAACCCACTAGAAGCTTTAAGACGATATATAACGGATAATCCAATAAAACCCGTGAAAATATAGACCGGGACCATCACCAAGATGCAAAACTATTATGAAAAACATCAGCTTTTAATCACACATCCAGCCAATTGCTGCATTCTGACTGACAAAAAAAAAATCACATTTGATCCTGACAGTCACAAAGCCCCGGTGGTGACAGGCTAGCCTTGGTTAGCATGCTAACCAGCTAAATCAGGGAAACGAGAGCGAACTTTACAAAAATAAATTACGCATAAACACACATAACGCATAAAAGCTCCTGGGCTGCAGCTGCTGTGTCGGTTTCAACACAGCTAACGAAAGTTAAACGATAAAAGACTCTTGTTAGCTCAATTGCTAGCGAGTCCGCAACGCCCATGTGGTCATTCACCGGTTAGCACTGCGAGCTAACGAAGAAATATACGCCCATCGAAGAAACATAAAGAACAATCGAGTAGCGACACTGAGTCCTCGTATGTTTTCCCTGTAGACAGCAGGAGATATTTTTGTTTTTAACGCATGAAAAAGGTAATAAATGTGAATGAAAGCTGACCATGATGACTGTTGTTTCAGAGCTGGAGCACGGCACACACGCAGAAGGAGGAAGGACGACGTGATGACGTTGCACGTACAAGCAATCTGATGCGTTCAAGGCCCATGATTGAAAAGATATACATTTAGTTTATTTCAAACTCTTTTTCTGTACTTCAGTGTTTTTGTTTAAGGCTAACGTTGTTCATATTCAACATACACATTATTAGCTTTTATCTCTTCATTAAAACAAAACAAAATGTGTTGTATGTTGTTTGTTTTAAATTGTGTTGATATAAAATAATCTCAGAAGACAAAGGAAAAGCCATTTCTCCCTCAATTTAATTCAGGCTGTGAATCTTCCATACGCTTTATCTCACATAAAATGTTATATTTTGATCATTTTAGCTTAAAACAGTTTATTTAAGAAGATCAAGTTTTCCTTTTTAAAGAACACCACCTTTAGTATCAAAGTTTAAAAAAACAAGTTTTAAATCTGTTTCTATATGTTTCAAGCGTACATCTATAAAAAGAATGTGAGCTTTTCTTCCATTAAAATGAATTATTTTTGGGATCACACTTTCATATTATTTAAAGACACGTTGTCACATTTTCCAGATTTCTTTGTCTACATTTCTGATAAACATTTTTAAGGTCTCTGTAAATGAAATACCTGTAGCAAGCAAGAAATGTAATGTATTTTTTTTATATTTTGAGATTGCACATAAAATAAAAATGTCTTCTAAATATTTTGTTTAGGCATTAATTCTAATCAGAAAAAGAAACAAACTATATTCATAGGGAAATATATCAATAATTAGGCCATAAAGTTACAATCATGCATCACAGTTTTCCAGTATTTTCTTTTTTTCTTCTTAGATTTAGAAAATAATTCAGATCCTTCTTTTAACCTACAAAGGCTCCGTCATATCTGTAAGAGCTAATAGTCCCACGTTACCCCAGAAGAACACATCATTCCCAGCGTGCTGCTTACTGGACGTCCCGCCTCTGACTCTGGTTCTGCAGCTTAATAATGAGTTTAGAACCTTTCCATCATTTGCTCGTGTGGAATTGTTGGGTTCCTTTCTCTAAATCACGGTTACATTTGACTGTATAGGAATAAAAATTTTAATATTTGTAAGAATTCTACCTTTTTAAAAGATGAACATCAGATGACATAGTGTGAATAAATCAGCAGAGTTACACCTGTGATATAAAGTAGATTAATATGAGTTAATTTACATAGTGTGTTTCAAGTGTGGAAACATACTAATCGATTGCAATGTGAGTAACTGTGATTCACTACTTTCACCCCTGCAGGTATCAGAGGAGGAGCGAAGTAACGTCTCGTTCCTCTGTACTCACAGCTTGATTTGGAATAATAAACATTACGTGTTTGTTTAGCTCGAAGGAATCCGCTTCAAGTGTTTATTTTTCACTAATCAATGTATTAATACGATTCACGTTCGCGTGAAGAGACGTGGCAGCGCGAAGCGGGCCCCACCTCGCGCGCAGCGCGCCCCTTATTGGACCACGTACGAGGGTCGACCAATCACGACGCGGTGCGACTCCCCGGGCGCGGTCCCGTCGGCGAGGGGAGCGCTCGCTGAAGTGGACCAATCGCAATGCGGTGCGACACTGGGTGACGTCAGGCCTCGCCGAACTGGACCAATGAGAGCTGATTGGCTGCTGCTTGGAACGCGGAAGTGAGCGCCTCTATTTACACGCGCAGAAGCGCAAAAACACACACAGAAACACACGCACACGTTGGACGAGCAGCGCGCGCACAGGTAAGGATATACGCAAAGGCTTTTTTCTTTTTTTAAGTTATAATTTAACTTGTGTTTATGCTGATATTCTATTTTTCCAAATATGGTTATGATGAGGTGACAGCATCATGTTTGACAGAATTGTTAAAACTCTGAGATAACATGATTACTAACAAATGATGGAGAAACTAGAAAGCAAGGTGAATCTACTAAAATATCAACATTCAGACACAAGCAAGTCACATTTCTAGATCTTAATTTGTCATATATACAGATAAGATAAGATAAGATAAGATAAGACACGCCTTTATCTTATCTTATAAGATAAATATACATGTACATTTAGTCTGTGCAATGAGAAGCTGACTTTGCTGGTTCCCAACTTATAATGAAGGAAAAGATAAATGACAAACAAATCCTCAGAGATCTGGATGTTTAAGATTTTGTTGTAAATTTAGGTCCAAGACCATTCAGCGTTTTATAAACAAGAGGTAAGATTTAGTGGATCCTTATGGAAAACAGTATATTTATTCTTATTTTGTTTAAAATGCATGGATTTTGTTTCTTCAGCCGTGGAAACAATTGTGATATTGTGCACTGAAGTAAAACTACCATCACGTTACATGTAAAAGTACAAAATTGTCAGAAATGAATGAAAATATTAGTTGCTTTTTCACCAAATTCGCTCATTGTTAATATCAGCTATTTAAATCAGTACCATCTAAATATAGGAGTTACCCGTGATTTTCAAAGTAATGAAATAGAATAAATAGAAATAGACACATTATATAAATTGAACTTGTATGTATAAACATGTATGTATAAAAGTTAACATAAATATACTTGTGATGGTTCGCATACCTAAAATTGTATTTCATATCTTTAACTCCTTAACAGTAACTTCATGTTGTGAGTTGTAATTAAGTATTGCATATTTAGAAAAAGTACAAAAAATACAAGTGGTCAATAATACTACATAATAATAGTAATGTTTTTGTACCCATTAGTTCCATCCTGAGCAACCACAAAAGTAAAGTAAAAGTTTACTTGAATGAATGAATGAATGAATGTGTAGATGATGCATATTTAAAAAAAAAAACTCAAGTATCCAAAAAAATGACATAAATACATCAATATATTTGTCATTTATCAGTTTGACCACAGAAGGTCGATGATGTGAATTGTATCAGTAGAATAACTGGAAAAACTCCTCCTCCGAGTAGAAGTACTCAAGATAACTACTTAATGATAGAAAAACACAGGAACACCAACATTGACTCATTCATACAAACCTGTTTGATTCGCCCTCACTCATGTTCTTTTTGTTTGAGCAATTGCACCGATGATTAAATTAACTGTATCATTAGAAACCAGGCTTGTCGAACTCGTTCTTGGAAAACTCGGATGAACTGACTTCACTGTGGCCTCGTTTATAATTTGCTGTTTAAACAACACTTTCTGATGGGAAACAGTGAGAGGTGCAGTCTGTAAATTTGAAGTAATGCTGTTTTGGCCATTAGAGGGCAGTAGTGAGTCATATTAATGCGTCAGTATAATATGAGGAACCTTTTAACGCTGAGTCACTTATTTAAGGCAACAACTCAAGCCGCGTTTACACGTACCCGGGTTTTTACAAAACAGTGATATTTCTCTGGGTTTGCGATATTTCCCTTGTATTCACGCATAAACGCAGCTGAGAGTCAAAACAAACAATGATTTAGAAAAACTCTGTCTTTCCGTTTGCATCTAAAGGAGGGTAAAGCAGAGATTTACGTCACAATTCGTGACGTCATGTTTTTTTTTTCCCCCATGATTCTCATTGGCTGTCATGGTTTCATGCTTCTCGTTACACTGCCCCCTACAGGCTTGGCATGTTCATTGTAGCGCTGAACCAGCTGTGTATGCGGTCTGTGTAAATAAAGATTTAGTTTTTATAAAAACCCAGGTTACGTGTCAACGTGGCCTCGGAGGAGGATAGCTCCATAGTGTAATGAAGAACTGCAAACATTAACGAAGGCGTGGAGAGATAATTAAAAAAAAAATCCATCCGCAATATTGGAACTGGCGAAGAGGAGAAAACAAAAACAACGCTATGTTTCTCTTTAGCACTTTTTAGCCACTTTAACCTTTGTAAAACTCTTCAATGGCAAGATTCTAACTGTTCGGGTTAATATGAAAGACTCACTGCGTCACAGTAGAACCTGAATTACCTTCTATTGTGGCTTCATCTAAACCAGCGACATGTCTGCTTTCTCTATTAAAGTACACTGAACTCTCCCAGTCACACACTAAAGACATTAGTGAGTTATACTTTTTATGAACGGACAAAGCCGTCAGTGTTTGCGGACGTTTGCGTTGTTGTTGTTGTTGTTGTTGTCAGTGAGAGATTTGAGGACCTCAACACCCTTCCCCCGGTCCTGATGGCCTCCACGTTCTCGGCAGGTCCCGCCTCACGACGCTCTCACCTTGTCCCGGGCCCGTCGCCATGGTCCGTCCGCTGCTCATGTGCTTCGCCTTCTGCGTCGTCTCGGCGACCAGCAAGCCCACCAAAAAAGATCGGGTTCATCACGAGGAGGAGCTCAGCAAGTTGGAGCACAACGACCAGGAAAGCTTCAACTTCGACCACGAGGCCTTCCTGGGACTCGACCGGGCCCAGGCCTTCGCTGAGCTCCCGCCAGAGGAGAGCAAACGGAGGCTCGGGTGAGTTAAAAAAAAAAAAAAAAGAATTGAATTCAACTCCAACTGCTTTTATTATCCTCACAGCAAATATCCAGAGCTTGCCGAACGAGTCCTCTCGTATGCTTGCAGAGTTTATTCAACTACTGTTTGCGACGTATTGACACAGATCAGCAGGGGAAACTCTTCTCTGACCGTCTCTCTGCAGCGTCATCGTGGATAAAATCGACTCAGACAAAAACGATTTCGTCACCGAGGAGGAGCTGGAGGTTTGGATCGTGCACATTCACAAGAAACAGATTTATGAGGACGAGGAGCTTCATTGGGACGACATCGACAAGAACAAAGACGGTTTCATCAGCTGGGCCGAGTACACCGACTTCACCTCCAGTAAAAACTCTCTGTGATTCGTACCAGTGCTGGATTATTTCCCCATTTATTACCAGATTATTTTCTCGTTTATTCCCAGAATATTTTCTAAGTCTTTACCGCATTATCAGATTATTGCTCAATTTATTTCTTCATTATTTACCCATTTAAGACCAGTTTATGTCTTGACTTATCCCCTGATTTATTCCCCATTTATCAGAAGATTCTTTTGTGATTGATTACCACATTATTTTATTAATTTATTGCCAGATTATTTCCAGATTTTTGTTTTTGGGGGACCAGATTAATTTAGGATTTCTTATCAGATCATTTCTCGATTTATTACCAGATTATTTTGTTGATGCATAATTTTTTATTTTATCATATTTCAAACTGATTATATCTTGATATATTTCCTGATTTATCACCAGATTATTTCCTCACTAATTATTAGATTATTATCAGATTTTCTTTACAGATTATTTTCTTATTTATGGCGAGATGATTTCCTGATTTCTTATCTAATAATTCTCAGATTTCTTTTAATAATAATAATAATAATAATAATAATAATAATATTAACAAAATGATTTTGTGATCAAGTTTTCAAATATTTACAATTTTTTGAGTTAGTACCTGTTTTTATCGTCATTAAATACTTGATCATTTCCTGATTCTGGTCTTGATGACGACTTTGCACTGGATTATTTCCTGATCCTGATCCTGATTGGTTCCCTCAGACAACTCCGACGCCGACGCCGACGACGCCGCCACGAGGGCCAGAGACGAGCGGCGCTTCAAATTCGCGGACAAAAACGGCGACATGCTGGCAGACAGAGAGGAGTACGCCGCGTTTTTTCACCCTGAAGAGTTCAGACACATGAAGGACATTGTGGTGCAGGTGAGTCTGATGATGTCACCGTGATGTCACCGACGTCGCACGACGGTCAGACTCAAACGTTTGACCTTTGTGCTCGCAGGAAGCCATGGAAGACATGGACAAGGACAAAGACGGATTCCTCAGCATTGAAGAGTACATTGGTAAAGATACTGCCACTGAAAAAATTAGTATTGCTGAGTAACTGAGTACCACACAGTAACTAACTAAGCATAATTAGCCAAGTCCTGTATTGTAACTTCGACAGTAGCTTTGTGGAACACAGGAAATGAAGGCTGCACAGTAAATTGATACTCCAAAGTAACTCAGTGCAGCACAGTAACTAAAATAGAAACAGCAAATGAGTCCCGCACAGTAAGTAACTAAATAACTGAGTACAGCACTACATATTGCACAGTAACTGAGTACTGCATAGTAACTGAAGCCCCATTTGCGTGACTCGAAGCCTCTTAAAACAGACAAACTTTGTTGAAAACTGCTCCCAAGGTGGAACTTTTGGAAAACGACTCCGTCTCTGTGTAGATGGAGGAAAACACGACTTTTTGAAAACTTTCTCGAATCCGTCCTCGTCTAAACGGTGGAAAAACTTAACTTTTCTGAAACGCTTCTCCTCCACATGCACCCTACAGCCGCAGCCAATACTTTTTCTGCACATGCTCAGTCGCAATAACAACAATGGCGGTTTAGCGCCACCTTCGAAATGTTGCCGTGTAAATAGAGAACTTTAGTGAAGACAAGGCGTAAAAATACATTCTCATTTGAAATGTTGGATAAATGAGGGGGCCTTACTACCTGACAGCTGTTTACAGCATAGTAACTAAATCCTTCACAGTAACTACAGAGTGTCAGAGAGTAACTGAGTACCGTATAGTAACTAAATTGCACAGCGGGCTGTGTGCAGCTGACGCGTACGCCCTGGAGGATGGGGAGGAGGAGCCGCAGTGGTTAGACGAGGAGCGGAAACACTTCGCCGAGGCCAGAGACCAAAACAAAGACGGGAAGCTGGACCGGAAGGAGGTCCTGGACTGGATCCTACCCGACGAGGACCACGTCAAGATCGAGGCTCAACACCTGCTGCACGAGGCCGACGCCGACCACGTGAGACCCGCCTTCACCTGCGTGACGCGACCCCCCCCCCCCCCCAGTCTCACTCTCCGCTGCTTTTGTTTTTTGCCGCCAGGACGGAAAACTCACCAAAGACGAAATCCTGGGGAGTTACAAGGTGTTCGTCGGGAGCCAGGTGACAAACTACGGCGAGGCGCTTCACCACGACGAGTTCTGAACTGGGGATTTACCGGGAGGTTAATTTATTTTCTGTCTGGGGCTTTAACTTTCTTTCTCATTTTAGGCTTTTTTATTTAAAAACATTTTTCTACTTTGGTCCTGTGTGACGTGTGTGTGGGTCGCTTGTTTTTATTTTTGCGGTATTGTTTCATTAGTGTCACAATATTGGACCTTTTTTTGCGTGTGTGTGGGAAGAAAACATGAATGAATGTGACATATCCTCATATTTTTTTAGGGATTTGTGGGCCACTGTGTACTCTGCCAACATTTCCCCTTCTTTGATATTAATATGGAGTATGTAAATTTTTTTTTTACCGTTTCTTTATTTTAGTAGATTTCCACCTCTCGACAGCAACGTCACTGCACATTGTGAGCCAATAACATGAGGATACGTCTCTCCAGCTGATATATATATATACATATATATATATCACTTTGTTCTCTGTGTGTGTTGTTTTATTACAAATGCAACCACGAGTTGCCACGAGTTGTGTTTTCTCTTGAAACATCATGTGACCCACTAACGTGATGGGAGTTGGTGAAATTAATGAACACACACACACACACACACACTGAAAATCAGGGTATTTTGGACCTCTACATGTGGTTTGCTAATAAAAACATTCAAACATTTCCTTTCCGGTTGTTATTCAGTGTAAAAGGTGACAGGAGAGTAAAAAAAACCAGGACAAACGAGCAGTTTCTTTTTCCTTTTTATTTCCTTTTTATAGTTTTGTTGCGGTTTCTTCTAAACAAATGCGCTTCCTATTATAAAAGAAATCTTCCCAGCTCATGTTGGGCTGTTTTATACAAACTGTATTTACATGTTTGCCAGCAGTCAGTGACGACTTTAAGAAGCTGTGGAGACTGAAGACACCTCAGTCTTGGAAGAAACTGAAGACGATTCATCCATTGTCTTCCCAAACACCATTTCCATGATGCAGCCGTTAAACTGGGGGGGGGGAGAAAACAGCAGGAATGTGTGAGGTGCACACACACACATATATACCTACACACACACACACACACACACAAACTTCCTCACCTGTTTGTTGAGGAAGACGTAGATGAGCGGGTTGTAGACACAGGAGCTCTTGGAGAAGAACGCGGGGATGGTGACGAGTCGGTAGTCTTTGTTCTCGTCACTGGAGAAGCCATAGTAGATGGCCGCCAGGGCGTAGGGGCCGTAGCAGGTGATGAAGGACCCCACCATCACAATGATCATCCTGGACACCTCCTTCTCTGCCTTCTGGGTGGAGGCTGACTCCGCCTGCTGGGCGGCGACCTGCGGGACACAAACCGAAGCTGTGAAGCGGCACACGCTGCAGGCGACCCACCTCTTTCGCCTGTGAGGTCAAATCTCCAGACTCACCGCTCTCAGGGCGCCGAGAAGCTGCGAGTAGGAGAAGATGATGATGAAGAGTGGGGCGATGAAGCAGGTCACCATCAGGAAGTAGGTGTAGCTGGTGCAGTTGTACTCCTCGTTGTTGGTGTACCAGTCGGGTCCGCAGGAGCAGCCCAGACCCTCGGGGATGTACCTGCAAAGAGAGAGAGAGAGAGGGGCGCCGTCAAGACCTCGGCTCGCCGGCGTCCGGCAGGCGTATCCTGACTGGAGTTCCCCACCTGCTCCAG
Source organism: Blennius ocellaris (assembly GCF_963422515.1). Lineage (NCBI taxonomy): Eukaryota > Metazoa > Chordata > Actinopteri > Blenniiformes > Blenniidae > Blennius > Blennius ocellaris. Next base: position 4,875,733 of record NC_137671.1, read on the forward strand.
CCGAAGAAAGGCGGGATGGCGCAGCCGATGCCCATGAACCAGGTGAAGCCCACGGCAGCCAAGGCGTGAGTGCTTTCGAACTTGAAGGCTCCGAACGGTTTACAGATGACCAGGTACCTCTCGAAGGAAAGGACCGCCAGAGACCAGGCCGTCACCAGCCCTGAGGGCAGAGAGAGAGAGAGAGAGAGAGAGAGAGAGAGACGGTCATCGGCTGCACGTACCTAGAACTGAACATACCTAGTACATGCCGACCAGATTCTACCAGTATCGACCGGCGGAGCCGTCTTACCTGCTATTGAGCCCATGGCAGACTCCATCGCGCACAGCGTGTGGCCCAGGAAGTAGTAGCCCCTCATGGTCGAGATGAACACCTGGCTGACGGAGAAGGTGACGAAGATGAACCCGGCGAAGGAGATGTTGACGAGGATGTAGTTGAGTGGGACCCGGAGCTTCTTGTATTTGGCCGTGGCGACGAGAACGATAAAGTTTAAGGGCGTGCCGGCGAAAAACACGAAGCCCATGAAGGCCGTCTGCAGGTAGAAGGCCCACATGGGGGCCAGGTAGTACTGCGGCCCCTCGAAGGGGCTCACCTTCGAGATGTTCTCGTACAAGTGGAAGTACTTCCCCATGGTGACGACTCTGCGCTGTCTGCCACACCGGAGGACTTAAGCCCCTTTATATACACTCGTAAACCACTTACACCGAAGACTGAGCCGCGCAGCTTTTTCTAAACTTGCGAGATTAAAGACGTTCACCTTCTGCCTGACAATAAATGGGGCTAAGCACTTCAATCAGCTTAGCAGCCGGGATTTACGTTAACCTCACAGCTCATCTCTGAATCAGGAAACAAGGAGGAGGAGATCAGCCTTTGGAGGTGAAAATCTCTATGATCACCTTCAGTTTCTCCCTCTGTGTCTATAGTATTTGGTATTTTGAGTTTTTGTTGGTGTAGACCAGGGTTCTGCAACTTTTTTTTAGGGATTTCCACTAAGTAAAATTTGACTGCAGCCGCAAAACTCGCCTGGGAGCTGCAATGATGAAAAAGAACTTAAAACAAAAAAGCGTTTGTTGTATTTTTAGCTGGTTTAAAAGATTTTCCAGCTTCAGCCCATTTATACATCTTGGCTGTTTAAGCCTCTTGAGCTCTTTCTTGTTCTCTTTTTTACTTTATTTTATTGAATTTTATTTTATTTTTCCTTTTTTTTCCCCCTTTAACTTTTCCTTTTATTTCTTCTTTCCTTTCAATTTTTCTTCTTTTATCTTTTTTCTCTCTTATTCCCTCTTTAATTGTCCTACCTCCACTTCCATCATTCTTTATCTCCATTTTTTTCTTTCCTGTCATTTCTTTTCAATAAAGCAGTTTTTTACCTGCTTTAGCCATTTATTGAAAATCAACCTGATCAAATTCACCTTGAGATTGAAATAAATGTTTATTTACACTACACGTTCTGTACGCTTCAGGATGCTGCTGCAGAGGCGCTGCAGCGTCACAGATTGGCTTCCAGGTCAAACTGATTGATTGATTGATTGATTGATTAGTGTTTTGTTAGTTGAGACTGAATTAGCCTGTGATTTCTGAGGCCGACTGGCTGCAAGTGGCTGACCAGTAATCAAAAGTTACCGGATTAATCAGTTTTAACTGGATTTATGCAATCCTCACATGAGGGAGTTAAACAATTTAACAATTGGAAAGTTGCCGTTCGGTCACTTAAAACCTTTACTTAAACAAATGACGGCTTCAGTTAACTGTGAAACACATGTTCGTCTCGTTCGGTTTCCTCGTCTCACGTTTGATTTCGTCCCTGAAGATGTTTCACTCTAAATGAACTTTGTTTTATGAAATAGTAAAGTGAACATGTTGTGCAGCTTCCAAACAATCTTACAGTGGGTTTCACAACTGTTCACAGACAATGGTTTATTGAAATGATCTCTAAATGTTGTGTCGGGGCCGTTCACCGACAGTGTTTTTGTTAAAAAAAGTCTTTAGGATTTTTCAAAACGTGTTCTGAGATGATGTTTCCCTGAAGCGGTCACAGAAAGTGTTGAGAGTCAATGTTTTTTTTTCAGAAGTAGCAACAGTTAAATAGTTTTAAATTCACAGTTTAGTGGTTTAAGTGTTCATAGACGATGTTTTTCAGAAGTGTCCTTGACTCCACCACAGATTCAAATAATTACACATTCCTCCACATTCTCTTGAATCATTTCACTACGTCCACTGAGGACATAATAAAATATGTAGTGAGATATGTAGCAAAATGTGTTTTTTTTCTGGAGTCCAGGTCAACCTTTGGCGGGTGTCAGAAATCTCTGATCGCTGGTTTGTGAAAAGTTTTCAGTTGTTGAGTGGAGCGTGGGATTTCACAGCTTGACCCTGTGGTGGAGGTCCTCTTCCTCCTACTCCTCCTCCTCCTCCTCCTCCTCCTCCTCCTCCTCCTCCGCCTCTTCCTCCTCCTTCACCTCTTCATCCTCCTTCACCTCCTCCTCCTCCTCCTCCGCCTCTCCCTCCTCCTTCACCTCTTCATCCTCCTTCACCTCCTCCTCCTTCACCTCCTCCTCCTCCTCCTCCTCCTCCTCCTCCTCCTCCTCCTCCGCCTCTCCCTCCTCCTTCACCTCTTCATCCTCCTTCACTTCATCCTCCTCCTCCTCCTCCTCCCCCACCTCCTCCTCGTCCGCCTCTTCCTCCTCCTTCACCTCTTCATCCTCCTTCACCTCCTCCTCCTCCTCCTCCTCCTCCTCCTCCTCCTCCTCCAGAGTTACGGAGATGAAGAGCGGCAGCAGCAGGTGGTCTCAGGACAAAAATCCGCTAAGACCCTTTGGCATTTCATGTCTGTAAGTTCAACAGTAATCCGGATGTTTCAGATTTACCTGAGCAGGTTTCTCCAATCCCCCCCCAGCCAAATCCCAGAGACACACAAACAGCTTACACACATAAAGACTCCTCAAGCCCCACATAACTGGCCAGCCTGGTTCATACTGGTCTGCATTGATGATGAAGACCACCTTCCTTCACCTTCATCCCCTCTTCCACTCCTGCACGGAGCTGAAGGACGAGCCGCCGCTGCGGGAGGAAGACGGTTCGTATGAAGTCACAACAACTCTGTTGCCAGTTTCTCATTGATTTCAACTACATTTTAAAATTAATATTTACTTTTTGTTTTCTTGTACCGAAGCTGTTTAACAAAGATCTATTTCTATTTTTCGTCTCTTAAACACGTTCTTGTAAAATTCCTTCTATTTTTTTTATTCATCTTGTTTGTTTATTGAATGTTTATTTATGTTGCTTATTAGCTTTCCTATATTTTATTGATTGTGTTTAATATTTGTAACTTTTTTGTATTTTTCTTTCCATTCAACTATTTTTTTCATGACTGAAGTTACAAATGAGTTGTGGCTTGAAGAATAATTGAGTCGCCATGGCAACCAAACCATGGCAACCCTTTTTGTTGCTGACAGTAAATATAAGCTCATGACAAGTTAAAAAGTGGACTAATGTTGGTATTGATTATGTGATTTAAAACCTCAATGCCACAAAAAAACCCTACAGAAAACAGATCAAACACTCAAGTCTTTTGTTGGTTAAATGCAGGATAAATAGAACATTTTCTGGTTGTACATTTGTAAAACAAAAAAAACAAAAAAAAAAAATTAGTACAATCCAGACACAACTCAACATAATGTTTCTCATGCTGAAAGTCTTTGTAAATAGTTGACTTTCTTTGTTTACATCGATTCTTTCGGAGATTCTTGTGTTTGGTTCTTGTTCATTAGATAATTTCTCTTGTTCCTTTGCTTATTCTTCAGGTTCATTTGTGGATTTATTCAGTAAAAATAGAAAGAACTTGTGTTTAGGTGTGTTGTTTTTGTGATTTTGTTATTCATGCTTTTTAAAATGGGTTGGACATTTTTACTTATTAATTGATTTCAGTAGTTTATCTGTTATTTTTACGGTTGTTTGTTGATTTTTTGGGTTCGCTTCTAATATTTTCAGCTTTATTTATTGATATAACCTGTTTATTACGTATTCCTCATGTATAGCTTATTATCTTGTTGCTTTTTAGATTTCTGTTATTTGTTGATGATTTTTTTTGTAGATTTCCCTTGTTTACTTATTGATCCCTCCAATCTTTGGTAGATTTCTCCGGGTTGTTTGTTATTTGTTGATTTCCTTTGTTTAGTTGTCCTATTTATTAAAATATTGTAGAAATATCTTGCTTATTTGTACATTCTTCCTGTCTTTCGTCATTTCTGTGGTGTATTTGTGGGCCTCTATCAATGAAACTCATGGGGGCGTTTCGTTCATTTCATTTCTGTACGTCGGTCTGAAAGTATTTCTATCCGTCGGTCAGTTTTCAGCGTTGCGGCCGCAGCAGGTGGATGGTGGCTCCTCTTTGCCCTTCAGATCGGGGCTGTATCATAACCAGGCTGTGGCTTTGTGAAGCATGGGTATGATACGACCTCAGTCTGGAGGTGAATCTCCACAAACAACCTAAACTCACTCACATATATTCCTTCATAACTCTAACCTTCATGCATCCCTAAAACTTGAAAATATTTAAATAAAAATAATTGTTTTCAACAGATCTATGCCACTGGTCTCTTTCTTTTGGACTCCGAGTTATCACCAAGTATGTTTAATGGATGTTTATATGTCTAACACAAAGGAAGGTCATATTTTAGTGGATTTTAACTTATTACACAACTCTTTCGTATAGATTCGTGACCCACAATTTTTTCTCGTTCTCAATTCTCTTATTTCTGATTGGTAAAAGCATTTCAGACAAGACTAATACTTCTGGACAAGCCCACTTTTCACTTCACAAGTGTTTTATTGTGGTTTTCTTTGACTTGTGTAAATGCCATTTTAATTGAATCCGAGCCGACGCCTTGCTGTGGTCTCTGCTGTCCCCTCCAGGGGACCAAGACCATAGGTTAGGAAACCCTGAAGATATGATAGAAAAATGAGGATGAGTTGAGAGAAGACAAGACGAGCCGAGACAAGACACAAAACAAGAGAAGTAACAATAAAATGTGCAGCTGTTTATTTTAAAAACACAATGTGTATTTTTTTTTATTTAAATAATGTCTCTACTTTATTTACTTTGGTAGTGTCGTTTTGATTAAGCTTTGAAGCTCCCAAAAGAAAATCTGGATTACTTTGATTATTTCACATCTGTTATTATTTAACTGATTTAACTCATATTAAAGGCTGGATTCCTTTGACGATTGTTGTGTATGTGATTGCATACAATAAGTCAGAATAAATGTTGGATTATTTTCATGATATTTTTGGCATATGTGATTATTTGTATCAATGCTGAATAAATCTGATTATTAAAAATTTTTGCTTATGTGATTATTTGCAATAACTCGGAATTAATGGGATCATTTAAGAGAAGCTTTTCTATCTGCTACTTGTAATAACGCATGAAATTCGGAATTATATTATCATAGACATGCTTTCATATTATAACAACTTCAATAATAATAATAATAATAATCATAATAATAATATATTATGTTATATTATATTATATTATATTATTTATTTATTTTATGGTGGGACCATGGATATGGGTGGGACTTGGTGTCGTCCACCACTGTGACAGGGCGGAACCAATATTCCCGCCTGTGTTTCCCTTCGGGACAGACTCGGTGCTGCAGCGCGGAGCCTGTGAGATGGCGGTCGGCTCTCAGAACGAGTGAGACTCTTCTTGATCCACCTTGTTGGTCCACTTTCTGCCTTAGCGCGTCCCCCGCCTCCGAGCCCGACATGGAGGGCAAACCGAACCTGGCGCTGGTCTACCAGGCGGTCCAGGCCCTGTACCACGACCCGGACCCGGCCGGGAAGGAGCGAGCCTCGCTGTGGCTCGGGGAGCTGCAGAGATCGGTAAGAAAATGGAAGAGGGGCCGTGGGGACCGGACGAGGTGCCGCGGCAGTCCGAGAACGGGGTGCCGGCGTGTCCGCGGAGTCGCTTCACCGTCCCACCTGGACGGACCGGGACAGGTGATCTCGACTGCGCAGTCTCAGAGGAGCGGCTGCCGCTAGCAGCCGGGCTAAGCTAACCGAATGAATGGGCGGTTACGGAACCTGTTAGCAGTTAGCTTAGCTTCCGAGCTGCCCCGCACAAACTCTGACGGTGCGCGTGTCGTGTTGGGACGTTTCAAACCGCAACTTTAGCGTTTTTCCCGGGTTTTAATCTGCGACGCCGCCACACGGGCCGCCACGCTGATAGCGCTATTAGCATGTTAGCATGTCCAGGGGGACCTCACGTGACTGACAGGTTTAACTAAACCCCATGAGTTTCCGGTAACTGACCGGCTCCGGAGTCCGTGCCGGCCGCCCTCACCGGGTGGGCACGTCGGGATTACGGTCCCGGAAGTCCCCCGGCGGCAGGGTAACGATGCTGTTACAGACCTCGGACCAGGCGAGAGCTGCAGCTCAGATCGGGACCCAGAGCTTTAACTCAGACCAGGACCCAGATATCGGATCGGGACTAAAAGCTACAGCTCAGATAAAGACCAAGATCTCATCAGACCAGGACTAAACACTCATAGATCAAACCCTAACTCAGAACTCGGGCTCAGATCAGGACCAAGACCAGCCAAACTAGACCAGGTTTAACCAATAATAAACATCACTACAAATTTATAACTACTATTAAATAAATAGAGCCAGATTCAGTCAAATAAAAGCTTCTGTCAGTACATAGATGTGGCTTAAGGTCAGGAAACCAGAGATGCTGCCAGAGGTGACGAAGTGTATTTCAGTACAAAACATGAGTGTGAACAGGTATGACGGCACTCGGCAGGTATGACTGTGCGGAAACGGGGCCAGTGGGTGTGAACTCAGGTGTTACCAGATGCAGCAGATGAGATCTGAGCTGGGGTGGCGCGTGTAAACCGGGGTGTTCAGAGTGTTGGAAAGTCGTATAATCGTGTGTAGTGAGATTTAAATGGCCTTGCGTGTATAGAAGTGTAAACAAAAGTCTTATCAGTGTGTGAGCTCATGTGATCATATGTTTATATAGAGGCCTATTTGCATGTGGACTGGCGTGCGTGTGTGTGTGGGCACATATACATGGAGGCATAATAAACTAAGCGTGTTGTAGTGTAAATGGGTGCGTCTAGACAGGTATGTTCAGGTGTAAACAGATGCGTATAAACTGGTGTATTTGGGTGTAAATAGATATTTTGTTCAGGTGTAAACAGATCTGCACAAACAAGTATGATCTGTAAACAGACGTGTTTAAACGGGTGTGTCCAGGAGCAAGCAAGCATGTACAGACGGGTGTCTTGAGTTATAAATAGGCGCTTCTAAACAGGTGTGTTCAGTTTAAAACAAAGGGGGTTAAGCATACATGTTCGGTGTAAATATGCAAATAAACCTGTTTTAGGGGCTTATAAAATAGTTTTAAGTGTAAACAGACATGTACAAACACGCATGTTCAGGTGTAAACAGACGTGTATAATCAAGTATGTTCAGGTGCAAGCAGGCATGTATAAACAGGTGTCTTGAGGCGTAAACAAATGCCTTTAAACAGGCATTTTCAGGTGTAAACACACGCGTACAAACGAGCTTGTTCATGTGTAAAGCAACGTTTATAAACGTGCATATTCACGTGTAAACAGATGTGTATAAAGAGGCGTGTTCAGGTGTAAATGGATAAGTACGACGCCTATAAACGCCGCTTCTGTCTGCAGATGTATGCGTGGGAGATCTCGGACCAGCTGCTGCAGCTCAAACAGGACGTGGAGTCGTGCTACTTCGCCGCTCAGACCATGAAGATGAAGATCCAGACGTCGTTCTACGAGCTTCCCCCAGAGACCCACAATGCACTGCGCGACTCCCTGCTCACGCACATCCAGAACCTCAAAGACCTGTCCCCAATCATCGTCACACAGGTAGGCCCCCACCTTAAAATGGAGGTTCAACTTCCTCTTTCTTAGAAATCTGATGTTTCCTTGTCTGGTCTGCCAAACTGGAGGAAATCGTACGGTTTAAAACCAAAAAAAAAAAAAATGAAGAAGTCATGTTGTCAAGTACTTGTGAAAGTTTGTTTCTGAGGAAATGTTTATGTTTGACTGTCTCCGTGTGTCTCAGCTCGCTTTAGCAATCGCAGATCTGGCTCTTCAGATGGCCTCCTGGAAAGGATGCGTTCACACACTCATAGAAAAGTGAGAGTTCCCTCCATTCCTTGTCGATTGTAACGCAGGACGCGCAAAGACGGCCTGCTTCAGGAGGCTCACCCATTGTCTGCTCCCCCCCACCCCCCCCCCCTCTCTCAGGTACAACAGCGACATCAGCTCGATGCCGTTCCTCATAGAGATCCTCACGGTGCTGCCGGAGGAGGTCCACAGTCGGTCTCTACGAATAGGATCCAATCGGAGGACGGATATCATCGAAGACTTAGCGTTTTACTCCAGCACTGTGGTCACGCTGCTGGTAAGGACGCGCGGCCTCAAGTCCGTCTTTTTGTGTGTATCTGTTGGTCGCCAGGCTCTGTCGTCCCGTGTTTCCCTCTCCCGAGTCAATCTGAGTCGACTGTAACTGTGCTGCCGTTGCACCCTCAGACGTCATGTGTGGAGAAGACTGGCAACGATGAGAAGATGCTCATCAAGGTGTTTCGGTGTCTGGGCAGCTGGTTCAACCTGGGAGTCCTGGACAGTAACTTCATGGCCAGCAACCAGCTGCTCATGGTCCTCTTCCAAGTCCTGGTGAGACCTCCGTCAGAGGACGCGGCGTTTACAAGCGGAGTCGTTAGAATGGGACCGCAGGAAGTGACGCTCCGTTGATGTGGTGTCTCCACAGCAGAGGGACGAAACCTCTACCAACCTGCACGAGGCGGCGTCAGACTGCGTCTGCTCTTCGCTCTACGCCATCGAGAACGTGGAGACGAACATGGGGTTGGCGCTGCAGCTCTTCCAGGGCGTCCTGACGCTGGAGACGGCCTATCACATGGCCGTGGCGAGAGAAGACCTGGACAAGTGAGGACACCGAAGAACCCTGGTCGCTGTAGGTTTCATCAGTCGGCGCGAGGTTCACGTATCTCGTTTTGGCTTCTTCCCTCAGAGTCCTGAACTACTGCCGGATCTTCACGGAGCTCTGCGAGACGTTTCTAGAGACGACCGTCAGGAGTCCAGGTCAGGGTATGGGAGACCTGAGGACCCTGGAGCTGCTGCTGATCTGTGCGGGGCACCCACAGTATGAGGTACGAAATCAACCACAACACCCACAGGCCATGGTACAAACCCCCCCCCCATGAGACCCACAATACAAGCTGACAAAATGACTAACACCCATAGAACAATGTACAAAAACAACCATAACACCCACATGACAAGTTGCGAAAACAACCATAACACCCACAGTTCAATATACAAAAAACACCATGACACCCACAGAACAATGTACTAAAACAATTCCCACAGAACAAGCTTCAAAATTACCCATCACACCCACAGAACGAGCTAACATAACCACACCTCCCACAGTATACTGCACAAAATGCGGATGTCAGCAATATTAAGTAGAAAATGGACGAGAACAGCGAATATAGAAGTCACAACAACCACCACAACATTCACAGTACTTGGTACCAAAACCCAGTAGTCACTTCTTTAAAGCAGTCACACCTCCAAGAATGTGAAACACCAAAACTGCCATAACACCTCCCGTCGCGGCACAAAGTGACAATTCAACCCTCGACCTGTTGTGGAGCTGAGCTTCTGTTTTTTTGTGATGTCTGGTTCTGTTTTGTTACAAATGTGTGCGTGTGTGTGTGTGTTCCAGGTTGTGGAGATTTCCTTTAACTTCTGGTACCGTCTGGGAGAACATCTGTATAAAATCAACGACGCGGCCCTTCATAACATCTTCAGACCGTACATCCAGAGACTTCTGCACTGTTTGGCACGGCACTGTCAGCTGGACCCAGACCACGTAAGGAAGCCAGACCAGGACCGAACAGTCCCGGCTTTCCACCACCAATATTTTCGCTCTCCACCAGTCTCTGATACGGCGGCTCTGGATGAACATACTCAGGATATCCCTCCCTTACCTGGATCGACTTGCTCAGACATGCGCGGTCCTGACAAGGCTGGTTTAAACTCGGAGTTTCCCTTCAGGATGAGTTCGCGTTCCAAGTGAAAGGGGGCGGAGATTGCAGCATGTGACCAATCGCTCAAACACGTAGAAACCTTGCAGGGCAGCTTACTTTGCCGTAGAGGAGCAATTATTCTCTGGAAATATGAAGAATTCAAACGCTTAAAAATCAGGCTTGGAGCAACACCAAAAGCCAGAAAATTGCTGACTCGTCATTGTTCCTAACAGGATAACTCAAAAACCCGCTGGATGGATTTTGGTCAAAATAGTCAGGCAGGGGAATAAAGAACAGGTTCAGGAGCCTTTTCTGCAACGATGGTTTCAAGTGAAAATGGCCGTTTTCTGTTTGGTAGGACCGGTCACATGACAACGGCGCTCCGGGCAACTTTATGTAAAACGGAGCTTTTCTGAAACGCTGCCACTGCAAACGCCCACCGCGGCCAAAGTAACTAGTTCCTCTGCAGATGCCAGAGTCGAGGGACAACGTTTGTCTTCAGGGTGTCGGGACTTAAAGTCCATATTCTAATTCTCCTCTGAAGAGAATTGTTTAGAAAAATCTATATTTTTGGGGGAATTTTTACAATTTGCTTGGTGGTTTTGGCCAGATTGGGGGATTGTTGCGGGCCCCGGATCTTATATTTGACCCCCCCCCCGTCATAATAATGTCTCTGTTTTCTGTGTAGGAGGGGATCCCAGAAGACACGGACGACTTCGGGGAGTTCAGGATGAGAGTGTCCGACCTTGTTAAAGACGTCATTTTCCTGGTCGGGTCCATGGAGTGCTTCTCTCAGGTGAGCTCACGATCTCCACCTTCTGTCACGACGCCGACGTTTCACCCGATGTAGAGACGAGCCGTCCCCTCTGTCCCCTCTGTCCCCAGCTTTATTCAACGTTAAAAGACGGGAACCCGCCCTGGGAGGTGACGGAAGCCGTCCTCTTCATCATGGCCGCCATCGCCAAGAGCGTCGATCCGTAAGTGTCCGGGGGGAGAAACGTTCTCCGATGTTCTGCGAAGAGGCGTGAAATAAAGCGGGTGCTTCCCCCACAGAGAGAACAACCCCACGCTGACCGAGGTGCTGCAGCAGGTGGTCTTGCTGCCGGAGAGCGTCCACATGGCGGTACGGTACACCAGCATCGAGCTGGTGGGCGAGATGAGCGAGGTGGTGGACAGAAACCCTCGGTTCCTCGGTGAAGACCCGACGCCTCACTGCACGTCCCGCTTCAGTGTTTTTTCTCTCGTCTCTCGGCGTTGTGTGGGCTGGTTTAGTAAGCTCGTCCCGCTGTGTGCAGACCCCGTCCTCAACTACCTGATGAAGGGACTGCGGGACAAGCCGCTGGCGTCGGCGGCGGCCAAGGCCATCCACAACATCTGCTCGGTGTGCCGGGACCACATGGCGCAGCACTTCCAGGGCCTGCTGGACATCGCGCGCGCCCTCGACTCCTTCGCCCTGTCCACCGAGGCGGCGGTCGGGCTGCTCAAAGGTACGCGGGACAATGATCGTCTCTGCTCACTGGACGAGTCTGTAGATGAACTCGACTCAACTCAACTTTCTTTATAAAGCGCTTTAAGCAGCCGTAGCTGAGACAAAGTGCTGTACATTGAAATAACAATATAAGAGGCAACGTAAAAACATTAAAACAATAAAAAGGTTAAGCAATAAAAACAATCGGATGGTAAAACAATAAACAAAACATAAAAAGTTAAAACAATAAATAAAAAAAAAAAAAACGAAGGCACTAAAACCAGAGCAGAGTCTCACGCTGAGGTAAAAGCGGGGCGGGTTCGTAGGTTGTTTATATTATTGAAGGCTTCATTGCCTCGTCAGAGAGCCGTTCGCCGCGTATTACGCAGAGCGGGCTTTGGTCTGTGGGAATCACCTGTCGCGATAAATCCATACTTCAAGTAGAACTCCTGGTACTGTCTGTTTAAAAACTTTCTTTCTCTTGGAAGTTGTCGGCTCTTCTTCCGTCTCTTCACCGGCCCCTTTTCCCCCTCGAAAAGAAACTTTCCAAAGACGTCTGTTTCTTTGCTCATTTTGCTAGCTTGTGGGTTAAATGTTTGGCGCTCAAGTGACCGAGATGTAACCGAGAGAATCCGGTCATTTTTTCAAAATAAAAGATTGTTCAGACTCAGATAATTAATACAACGGAAACAGTGGCTGAAGTGTGTCACCGTTTGCTTCACCCGCTCAGGTACGGCTCTGGTCCTGGCTCGTCTCCCCCTGGAGAAGATTGCAGAATGTCTCAGTGACCTGTGTGCTGTTCAGGTGATCGCTCTTAAAAAGGTCAGTCCACTTCCTCCCGCGTTCAAGTGCGAGACGTCCCGGCAAACCCACCGACTTGAACGTGTGACTTTTCAGCTCCTGACTGAACAGTCTTCAAACGGCAAGACGGCCGACCCCACCGTGTGGCTCGACAGGCTGGCTGTGATCTTCAGGTGAGTTGGCCCTTGTCCGCTCGCGCTCTTTCCTCAACGGGCGGCGCTCATCGGGTCACCGTTCTGCCTTTTCCCACCCCCCACCCCCCACCCCCCCCCAGACACACGAACCCCATCGTGGAGAACGGACAGACGCATCCCTGCCAGAAGGTCATCCAGGAGGTACGAAAACAAAATACCACCTCCACCCGCCTGCGCCCGACGTAAAACTCGCCCGACAGCTCGCTGAAAGCGTTTGTGTGCCCTGTGCAGATCTGGCCCGTGCTGTCGGAGACGTTGAACACCCACCAGGCCGACAACCGGATCGTGGAGCGGTGCTGCCGCTGCCTCCGGTTCGCCGTGCGCTGCGTGGGCAAAGGCTCCGCCTCCCTGCTGCAGCCGCTCGTCACTCAGGTGCGAAATGGGCGACGCGTCCGCCGTGCCACGCCGGTCCCCCGATCGGGCCGTGCCGTGCCGTTGCCGCGGAAGCAACTGACTGTTCGGTTGTCGTTTTCCCCCGTCAGATGGTGAGCGTGTACCAGGTGTACCCACACTCCTGCTTCCTGTACCTGGGCAGCATCCTGGTGGACGAGTACGGCATGGAGGAGGGCTGCAGGCAGGGGCTGCTCGACATGCTGCAGGTAAACTCCCCCGCCTGACCTCGGCGTTGTTATTCGCCGCAACGGTAGGGATCTATACTCCCAAGGGCCCTGGAGGCAGACGGCCTCTCTGCAGTCGTACTGAGTGAACGAAACGCCACGTGTGTTGGAAAAGACATGCTTTTATTCAAATGCACATAATTCTAATACTAAATGTTTAAACAATGATAAAGACACAATTAAGATAAGATAAGCCTTTATTGATCTCACAGTGGAGAAGTTTACTCGTAACATTCAGCTCTTAAGGACTCATGAGGAAAGGAAAGACAAGGAATGTGCAAACGGTAAGAATAGAGGTATCTTCTATACAATGACTATCAAATAGGACTAAAAATAAGATGAAAATCACAAACTATAATAAAGTATAATAAGTTCCAAAGCAAAATATACAGTAGGATGAGATACAAGGAAAATAAAATATGATAGGGGTGGCAAAGTGTAGGATAAGTACAATAAACACTATAGTAAAATAAATAGATACATTACACCTGAAAACAAGAAGATATTCAACAGTTGTAACTAGACATTATCATGTCAAGGCCACAGATAATTCTACACAGTATAATGTGTTGTGCAAAATGACAAGATTTATTATTATTATTATTAATATGAATGTATTTATTAATAACTTAATGCTACTAATAATGAAATATCAAGCACACAGGAGATAAATATTAAAGTGTTGAATGTTATTATACAAATGTAAGCCCAGATTTGACCCTTTCCGTGTGCGTTTGATAATCTTTGTTTTTGCGTACAACAACAACAAAAAAAGAAAATCTGCAATCCAAGATGGCGGCCAGACATTGAAACTTTTAGTGTTTTGGCCGTTTAAGTGTCTGCTCAGCGAGACGTTTGTCAGGAAAACCCCGTCCGTCGTCTGTGTTTGTCTGCTCAATTAGCTGTTTTAAACCCGTCTGCCCTCACGCGGCCCCCCGCCAGAGCGTCTACCGTACATACGCGGCATTCCAAACATTTTCAGAGACAAACGACAGAAGAACAAGACACCGCGACACCTTCGCTCACCGTGTCCTTAAACGGACGAGACGTAGGCGGACGGCGGTCCGATTTCCAACGTGAGCAGCGTCTGGCCGTCGGCGACGTGAGAACCATCGTATCCTCTTTGCAAGAGCGGTCGGAGGAACGGCCGCGTCAGGGATTCCCAGAATAGCGGCCTGGCGGACAAGGTTTCAAGTTTTAAAAAAGAGAGACGAGACGAGACGGTGCACTAGAACACTCGTCACACTCGTCCTCTGCCCCCCCCCCCCCCCCCCCCCCCGGATACATTTCAGACGGTCTCGTCTTGGGAAGGCGTCACTTTTTTAATATACTGATAGAAACGTATGGAATCACTAACTAACATCGATCCTAACTTGCGTGATGTTTCTTCGGGGTTCACGGATATTGTAGAGATATGAAGAGCAGAATGTGTTATCACAGCACCTGCTGGTTAAACAATACAAACACCTACTTTATTTATTCAAATCAGGAAATATGCAGTTTCTGTAGTTTTGAATTTTGTTGTGCAGTACAGTGATGCATCACCAGGGGGTGATAAAGAGCCGCGGAGGGGTTGAGAAGCACTTTTTATAAGCTGGGAAATGCTTTTATTTAGCATTTCTGCTTGAATCTTCTCAGAGTCACACATTTGTTGTTGTGCCTCTATGAGCAGGCTCCTCCAACTTGAAAAACCTCATATATTTTAGATATATTGCTATTAACACAATGAGTAAGGATATTATATTCCATAACAATAAAATCTATCATATATGTATATTTTTAATGATTTCTGAATTGACTGATTTCTGCAACTCTTTAAAACTGATTTTATTCCGTTTGTGTTGCGCAGTTATATCGAAAATGGATCGTTATCAAGTTATCAGCGTTAGATAATGAGATCAATTCACAAGTCTGATACACAAAAGCTTCAGCCTTCAGTTTATAATATATTAGCAAGCGACAACGGGATTTTACTCACTTTGTGTCAAGAAGTTGTTGATCTGAGGATCATCACCGGTGTGTAGAATGATGATGATGATGATGAGGGCCTCCTCTTCCTCCTGCAGGCTCTGTGCATGCCCACCTTCCAGCTGTTGGAGCAGCCCAACGGCCTGAGGAATCACCCCGACACAGTGGACGACCTGTTCAGACTGGCCACCAGGTGAGGCCAAGGGAACATGCATGATGATTCTATTAGTATATTTCTACGATTCTATTCAACTCTGATTCTATGTACGATTACACGCGGCTCTACATATCTATTTGTGTTTGTCTATACTACTTTACGACTTATAATTCCACTTCTACATGTGTGTGATTTAACTTGTTTATTGCTGGGATTCTCCTTCAAGTGTCGACTTATTCGTAGTTAAAGTTTACACATCGTCTGTGGCTGATTCTACGTGTGTGGCGTCTGCGTTAACTAACTCGCGGCGTGGCGCGTCCAGGTTCGTGCAGCGGAGTCCGGTCACGCTGCTGGGCAGCAGCATCATCGTCCACATCATCCAGTGCGCCATCGCCGCCACGTCGCTGGACCACCGGGACGCCAACTGCAGCGTGATGAAGTTCGTGCGGGACCTCATCCACACGGGGGTGTCCAACGACGTGAGTGACGCCCCCCACCCCTCCCCTCCCCCGCGGAGGACAGCGAGCGCAGGCTAACCTCTCTGTGTGTGTGTGTGTGTAGCACGAGGAGGACTTTGAGCTGCGGAAGCGCCTGATTGGCCAGGCCATGGAGCAGCACGGCCAGCAGCTGGTGACCCAGCTGATGCACTCGTGCTGCTTCTGCCTGCCGCCGTACACGCTGCCCGACGTGGCCGAGGTGCTGTGGGAGGTCATGGTGTTCGACCGGCCCGTGAGTACTCCCATTACTCTACACACTACCTGAAAAGTTACTCTCTAGCAAAATGGTCGCAGTTGGATTTGAGGTGTTTCACCGGCAGTCGGTAGCAATCGATCAATGAGTTGATCTTGTGATGTTCAGTAGTTGAGTTTAGTCAAAAGTTATGAGGTCTTTAAAAAGTAATGGGGTTACTTTACTAGTTACTCCAGGTAAGAGCAAGTACTTATGAGGCAAAGTTACTATTTAATTACTTATTTACATATTTACGGTTTCCACTTTAAAATTGGGTGTGGTTGCATTACTAGTTACTGTCAACTGGAACCAGTAATCTTGCATCATTTAATAGTTGATTAATTACTAGTAACTACTTTAAAATCGTCTATAAGCATCGAGTAACTAGTTTCTCCATGAATTTCATCCTGTGGTCTTCAGTAATTTGTTACTTGCTCTAAATAAAGTAGGAGTTATTTTACCTAGTTACTCACTGACTAGAGGAACTAACACCGTTAATATTCGATTAGGTGCTTATCACTCACTATAATGTATAGTTATTTTTCTAGTTACTGCAGATTAAAAGCCACTTTTTACTCGGTAAAGTCACTGTAGTGTTGTTTACTACTTCTTAAGTTACTATTTACTTGTTTTGTAGCTGGAGTTACGTTGGAGTAGGAGAGTGATTAGTAGGAATCGCAGCATGAACTGGAGTGAAGAGTCTCCTTGAGACTTGAAGTAACTGTAACTGAGCGAGTATTCCCTGGCTCTGTGCTTGCAGACGTTCTGCCGTTGGCTGGAGAGCGCCCTCAAAGGTTTACCGAAGGAGACGTCGGGCGGCGCCGTGACCGTCACACACAAACAACTCACAGACTTCCACAAACAGGTCACCAGGTGAGGCAATCGGACACAACGCCGCTATGGCGAGCGTCTCGTCGGCTCCTTCACGAGCGTCGCCACCAGCGGAGCGTGGAACGTGGCGGCCGGTGCCACGCCGGTTAGTCACGATTCCCGCCGGTTAGTTCGGCCGCGGAGGTTGTGACGGCGCCGTGTCGGGACTCGCCCGTCTGACGGCGGAACGCGGAAATGCTGGAGTCCACGGCCAGCGAGTGGAGACTCGTCCCAGAACCCCCCCCCCGGGGAACCTCGCCTGAGCTCGCCAGGCCGTAACCATGGTAACGGGGCTCCTTTTCCGTCTCCTTGCTTTCAGTGCCGAGGACTGTAAACAGGTGTGCTGGGCCATCAGAGAGTTCACCAGACTGTTTCGATAGCTGCGACCGTAACACAACCACAGGTAACTAGTTACACTGCCACCACACACAACCACAGGGAACTAGTTACACTGCCACCACACACAACCACAGGTAACTAGTTACACTACACACAACCACTAGTTACACTGCCACTACACACAACCACAGGTAACTAGTTACACTGCCACTACACACAACCACAGGTAACTAGTTACATTACACACAACCACTAGTTACACTGCCACTACACACAACCACAGGGAACTAGTTACACTGCCACCACACACAACCACAGGTAACTAGTTACACTGCCACCACACACAACCACAGGGAACTAGTTACACTGCCACCACACACAACCACAGGTAACTAGTTACACTACACACAACCACTAGTTACACTGCCACTACACACAACCACAGGTAACTAGTTACACTGCCACTACACACAACCACAGGTAACTAGTTACATTACACACAACCACTAGTTACACTGCCACCACACACACAACCACAGCTAACTAGTTGCACTGGGAACTAATACTGCACATAACTAATCACTGATAACCAGTCACCAGGTAACTAATAACGCATTGGTGAGAGATGTTTATCGTTTGTCCATCAGGTGGTTCGTTTGTGTTGTTTGTCCTTCAGGTGAGATGTTTGTTTTGTTTGTTGGGTGTTTGTTCGTTTGTCCCTCAGGTAAGATGTCTGTTTATTTATTTGTTTGTCGACTGTCGTGTTTGAACGTTTGTCCTTCCGGTTTGTTTGTCGAATGCTTCTTTGTCCATTCAGTGAGATGTATGATTGTTTGTTTTGTTTGTCGAATGTTTCTTTGTCCTTTAAGTGAGACGTGTGATTGTTTGTTGAACGTTTGCCCATCCGAGGCCTGGGAAGTATTCCAGAAAGTGGGTTTTGTGGAAAGTCCCAGCATGTTAACCCTGAAACGAGGGAAACTGGGGGGGGGGTTGTTTATATAATTGATTGGTCAGATGCTGCAAGCTCCGCCCCTTTCATGTGAACGTGCACAAGTAGGTCTGGGTTGAACTCACAAGCTGCTTCTTGGTAACGCTGATCAGGGATCAGTCAACCCAGCAACCAGAGAGATCCTAGATATGTTTGTCACGGTTCGTAGTTCAGGCCTCAGGTGAGTCGTTTTGTTGAATGTTTGTTTGTTTGTTTGTCCCTCGGGTGAGACGGTCTTGTTTGTTTGTCCCTCAGGTGAGATGTTTGTGGGTCGCCACCGGCGACAGAACGCCTGCAGACGAGGATCGGAGGGACGAAGGTGACTTTGAATGTGAATCAGGACGAACGGACTCCCCCAACCCGCCCCTCCCCCTCCCCCCCTCTCTCGCCTCGGCCCACCCAGCCACCGGGGGGCCGGGGGCGGGCCCGGCAGGTGGGCGGGGTCAGGACTGGCTTGAGCGGCGGCGAATCGGAGGACTCGGGAGGACGTGCCTGGTCAACAGTTTTTAAAAGAATCTTTATTTTTTTGATGTTTTTGTCCGTGCCATAAAAAGAGCCAAAAGAGTTCCAATGATGCTTTTGGCGGAGCGGCGGCCTGGACAATGCTGGAGGATTCGGCGTCACCTTTGACCTTTTTAACTTTGGCTGAATTTTAGTTGTTTATCCACAAAGTGAGACAGAGTGAACTCTGGGTAAAGAAGCAAAGACTGACACCGTGACATCATCAGTGATGTAGCCTTGTTGTAAACAATAAACGGCTGAAACAACAACGTGCCACTTCGGTGTTTGCGTGGAGCTTAACCGCCGCAACCAGAGGGGGGCGGCCACGAGTCCGCACGCGCGTGCAGGGCTCAGAGGAGCCGCGGGTCAACGGTTCGATTCCCGTTCGTCTGAAAGTCTGTGGTCTGTTGCGCCGCAAAAATCTACACCTCGCTTAATGTGAGCTTGATGTCAGTTAGCAGCTAATGCTAACATGTAAAGGTAATCGGCAGCTCCGATGCAAAAATAATGGGGTGAGTTAGCTGTTGTAAAGCTAACATGTAAATGGGTGGCAGTGAGTGAGCAGTGACGATGCTAACGTGTCAATGGGCGACTGAGTTAGCATTAATGTGAACCAATGACATTGCAATAGCAGCTGTTATGCTAACTGCTTATGTGCAAATGGGTGACGGTGAGTTGGCCGCATTAATGCTAAAGTGTGTAAATAGATAACGGTGAGTTAGCTGCATTAATGCTAACGTGTGTAAATAGATGAGTGAGTTGGCAGCTATAATGCTAACTGCTATCGTGTAAATGGATGACGGTGAGTTAGCCACATTAATGCTAAGGTGTGTGGATGACCAGCATCATTTGGAGGAAATGTAAAGACCGCCAGCATCTCAGACTTCACGAGGACTTCCCCCCCCCCCCCCCCCCCCCCCCCCCAAAAAAAAAAAAAAAATGTAGGACACTCCAGCCTGGAATCACTGTTCAATGACTCGGAGGTCATTTTGTTCAGACGGGAGACAAAATGTCAATTCTGAATGTTCGGTGTGTTTTCAGCAGAATCCGACTCGAGCTACTGGAACCATCCGTATGTTTTCTGAATGTTTGTTCAGACACCCACGACGTATTCCAGCCCAAATACACGTCTTAAAACCTGTCTGAGATGATCTGCTGCCGAGATCGCGGCGCCACCTTCCAGAAATAAAGAATATAAACCATCTGATCCAGAGCTAAACACATTTTTCTAACTTGTTGTATTAAAATCTTCACGGACTTCGAGGAGTCGACAAACTTGTAGTGTTTGTTGGTGTTTTTATTTATTTTTTTTTGTTACGACAGCTTGAAGGACTGAAATGTGTGACTCCTCCGAACCAGCTGAGTGGCTTTCAGGTGTTTCCGCCCTGCGGCCCTCTGGGTAACGGCGGGGGCGTCGCGAGCGCAGCTCTCCTTTTGTCTTCGACGTTTACGTGCCGAGACCCCGTCAGCTGCTACGATCTGGTCCGACCGGTTCCCGATCGCCCCAAGCCGCTTAGAAGACTCCCAAGGAGCAGCCGTGTCGAGATTCATCGGCCAATCATTCCGTGAAGGTAACTTTCATTTCTTGTTCGTCCACTAGGGGGGGGGGGGGGGGGGGGGACAAAAAAAAAAAGTGGTACAGAAGCACCTGCTAACATTTTCATGAGCAAGAAATCTGTACAAGGGTGAGTTCACGAAAACCGTACCAAAGAATTGAAAGGTTACATGTGCAGAACTTGTCCTGATGGTGGCGCTGCTACTATATTATGATATTTATGGAAATCCTGAACAAACGGCTTCATTCGACGGTTTCCTTTGAACAGGAGTTCACGAAGAAGAAAACTGATGACTGGTCTTAATCTGCTGTCCGCTTCAGGAAAAAGTGTCTAAACACAGGATTACCGTATATTCCAGAATATAATTTTTTTTAAAGTCACGTTTTAACTTGTTTCGCTATGCGCCGATACATCAATACTACTAGATGTCACTGTATGCCAGCAGGTGTTACTGTATGCAAAAATTATTTATTTTTTGGCATTATTTGATGGATGCAAATTATAGTCTGAAAATTACAGTAATTTATAGATCCTGCATGTGTGTTACATTTTCAGAAGACTACAGACTCAAAGATGTCAGTGTTGGCAGCTGTCCTTGCTCTGTGGCTTTTTATTTTTATTCCTGGTGCAAAAGTGTTTCGATCACGATCGTCAAACAAACCATTTCAACCCTTCTATAACTTGACCGTCGTAACGTGTTCACAGCTGTTCTCCAGGTTAAACTGTGAGGAAATATCAAGGCGACAATGTTACACTGAGCCGGATAAATCAGACCTTTTTAAAAAAAAGGTGTCGTCATCTTCTTCTGTAGAAATGAATTCATTTGGCCTGCTGCCATATTCAGGAAGTAAAACTATTAGTTTTTATTTCTCAGTGAACTGAAACTACAACATTTCCTGAACATTATAGCTTCTTGATATTTTCTCCACTATCACTTAATGTAAGTGCGATGTTTTTCCACTGTAAATGAAGCAGCAGAGTAGCAACCATCTGCACAACATTGGACTGAACAGTGATACCACTGATGGCCAGTGGGGGCAGTGTTGTGTGGTCTAGCTAATGAAAGGAACAAAAGAGACCACATGAATGTCGGATCCTTTTGGAGAAAGCCTGCATGAATATCTATATCTATATCTATCTATCTATAACATGACCTCATCTGGACACCAGGACAAACAATTATCTTCTATAACACAAGACTATAAACTGCACTGGACGTGTTTAACAGCCACACCACCACAAGAGTCGCTTCACATTTGAAACACGCATAACAGATATAATCCAGTGTGGCTGCTGATAAACAACCTCGTGTAAAAAAACAACAAAAACAAAACTTTTTTCTTAGTTCATAAGGCAGTGTATTTCCAGAGTTCTTTAAATGTTACGGACAAGCAGGTTTGAAGCAGCGTCAATTTCAACTCATCAAGCTGTGAAGGTTTTAACGAAAGGAGCATGAATCCCTGGTTGTGGAACCGGTGGCAAAGAGGGACTGGTAGAGTCCTGGTGTTCATAGGGGCAAGGTCCAGAGCCCCTGGGTGTGTTTCTCTAGGAGACATGGGGGTTCCAGGGCCCCTGGATGTGTTGGCTCTGCAGGAGCCTCTGGAGCTCCTTGAACTGCTCCACCGTCTGGTCCTTCACGTCAGGGTTGGAGATCTGCAGGCGGATGCTGTCTGTGGACCAGCTGAGTTCTCCGGAGAACATCTCCGTCAGGATCCGAGCCACGACGGGAACCACCTGAGAACATGAGGGTAAGAAAGTCTGTGAAACAGGAGCCAGAGACAAAAAGAGCTGGTTCTTGCATGATTTCGTCTGTTGTGTTAAAGGAAGCATCAGTGTTTCCTCGGCTGAAGGAGGTTCTAAAGGTAGCATTGAGCCTCCTTTCCTTTGCTTATTGAGAATTACAATCTTCCTCATCATGGCCGCCGCTTAAAACACTTCCGGGGTTCAGGAAAAGTGGAGACGGTCCCGGATGTTCAAAACTGGGTTAATTTATAACCACTGGTTGAGCCCAAACCGCCGGTTGAATCCTTTACCCGCCATTCACTAACCAACTGTAAAATATATATTGTTTAAAACATGGTTAGTTATCCCGTTAGTTGACGTCGCCGTCAAAGTTAACTCTGAGGTGGTTGGCGTCCCTGTAAATGCAATTTTTATCACAATCAAATTGATTTTGATCCATCTAAACATTAAACCGTGCAACTGAGTGTGACTCAATTTATCTCTGTGCTCCCCAAATATTTAGCTTGCCAGTAAGAGTACACTCAGTACAATGACACAATCACTATACTTGGTTTAAGACTCAAGTCATTTTGTTGTGGAGAAAGAGGGAGAAGTGGTTTTTCTGAGTGATTTGGAATGAAGTAAATTTTTGACATTTCTGCTTAAACCATTCACGGATCTGTCAGGTTTCCAATGTTGATATATCAAACTCAAGCCTCTTTCAAGTCAAGTCCTTTATTTATGTAGCACTTTAAAACAGCTGTGGCTGAAGCCAATGTGCTTCATGTAAAAGACAAAAATAAAAATAGAAGCGTAAAAGCAGCAAAATATTATACAAATAAACAATAAGATTGGCAACAATTTCCCCCAGCCCTTCAGAGTGGCTGGGGGAGGAGCCTCAAGGGGGCGGGGCCTCGTGGGTAGGAGCCTCAAGGGGCGGGGCCTTGTGTGGGAGGAGCCTCGTGGAGGAGATCAAAGGACCTTTGATCATTTTGATCTTCTCCAGTTTTTCAAAGAGCCATATATGACACATCAAAGGACAGATAGCAGATAGAACCCATTTGGCCTTTTCCTTTCAATCCGGATCAGCTTCGTTCAGCGTTGGCAGTCACTTGTTTTCCTCCAGATTCCAGTTCGATTTCCAGTTCTTCCCCTTCCAGCGATTGTGAAACGCGACAGCGATTCTCTGAGATACTTCATCCACTGCAAGATTCTTCTCAAGGATTTGATTCCACACAACATTCTCTATTTCCGTCAAAACTGTGAGTTGAATGCAAAAAAGTACATCTGGTGACCTTACCAATTGTCAATTTTCTGTGAAAAATTGACAATATATTATTCCAAATATTTGCTGCAGATTGTTGTGACGACACGATGAACAACTTGACGGCCCCGCCACAGCTTCCAGAGATGGAGACCGGAGAGGGGAATGTGCTTCACGGAGTGGTCCACATTTTGAATGTAAGTTGTTGTTAAATACAAGTATTTCCAGTAGAACCACGTAATTTTGGATGTAAATGAATTGAGAGGAAGATTGAAGACCACAATAACGTTTTCTAAGGTAACTGAGGCAAAAAGTAAATTGAGCAAGTCTAATGATGGTCTTTGCTTGTGTTTGACAGTACATTAGTGGCGCTCCCACAATTAACAGGCAGTCCCTCGCTGGGGAGGTGATGGGAGTTGCAGCCATGTTCTTGAAAAATCTGAACAAACACCAGGAGAAAATCGGTGCTCTGGAAAAAGCGCTGAAGGACCTGCATGAAGAGGTGGAAAATGGCCAGGAAACAACAAGCCATGGGTTTCCCTCGGTGCAGGAAGGTTTCTTTTCAGAAGTGAAGGCTTCACCTGAAGAAAAGCACCTGGAGGAGTTGGACCTCGCAGAGTCTGTCAACAGGTATTTGTCGTCTCGTCGTCTCTCTGATGATTTTGAGTCTTTTTAAACAAACAGACCAATGAAATAGATGCTGTGTTCACATATTTAACATCATTGTGCTTTTGCAAGCTGTTCAGTGTAATAATTGTTTATCTTTCATTGTGAACTTTTGCAGCAACCATGAGGTGGAGTGTGACGATTGCAGCTCTGAGGAGGATGAATACATTCAGCCTCTTTTCTCCAGCATCACCTTCAGTGAAGAAAAGTCTTCAAGCAATGAAAAGCACCTGGAGGAGTTGGACCTTGCAGAGACTGTCAACAGGTATTTGTCACAACTTTCTCCCTCTGATGATTTTGAGTCTTTTTAAACAAACAGACAAACAAACCAATGAAATAGCTGCTCAGTGTTACGGATATTCAACATAATTGTGCTTTTGCAAGCTGTGTAATGATTGTTTATTTTTCAATCTTGCAGCAAACACGTGGTGGAGTGTGACGATTGCAGCTCTGAGGAAGAAGAATACATTCAGCCTCTTTTCTCCAGCATCACCTTCAGTGAAGAAAATACTTCAGATAATGAAAAGCACCTGGAGGAGTTGGACCTCACAGAGTCTGTCAACAGGTACTTGTGACAACTTTCTCTCTCTGATGATTTTGAGTCTTTTTAAACAAACAGACCAATACAATAGCTGCTAAGTGTCACAAACATTCAACATCATTGTGCTTTTGCAAGCTGTTGAATGTAATGACCTGTAATGTTTCTCTATCTGATGATTGCAGCTCTGAGGAGGATGAATGTATTGAGCCACTTCTTGCCAGCATCACCAGGTCCAACAGCAACCATGTGGTGGAGTGCGACAATTGCAGCTCTGAGGAATATGAATACATTCAGCCTCTTTTCTCTAGCATCACCTTCAGTGAAGAAAAGGCTTCAACCAATGACAAGCACCTGGAGGAGTTGGACCTCACAGAGTCTGTCAACAGGTATTTGTCACAACTTTCTCTCTCTGATGATTTTGAGTCTTTTTAAACAAACAAACCAATGAAATAGCTGCTCAGTGTTGTGAATATTCAACATCATTGTGCTTTTGCAAGCTGTTGAGTGTAATTATTGTTTATCTTCCAATGTGAACTCTTACAGCAAACCCATGGTGGAGTGTGACGGCTCTGAGGAAGATGAATATATTCAGCCTCTTTTCGCCAGCATCACCTTCAGTGAAGAAAAGAGTTTCAACAATGAAAATCACCTGGAGGAATCAGAGCATTCAGAGTCTGTCAACAGGTATTTCTCCTAACTTTATCTCTGATGATTTCCAGTCTTTTTAAACAAGCAAACCAATGAAAAAGCTGCTCAATGTTACAAATATTCAACATCGTTGTGCTTTTGCAAGCTGTTGAGTGTAATGAATGTTTATCTTTCAATCTTACAGCAAACACGTGGTGGAGTGTGACGATTGCAGCTCAGATGAAGACGAATATATTCAGCCGCTATTCGCCAGCATCACCTTCAGCGACGAAAAGACTTCGAACGACGAAAAGCACCAGGAGGAGTTGGACCTCGCAGAGACTGTCAACAGGTATTTGTCACAACTTTCTTTCTCTGATGATTTTGAGTCTTTTTTAAACCAAAAGACAGATTCAATAGCTGCTAAGTGTTACACATTCAACATCATTGTGCTTTTGCAAGCTGTGTAATGATTGTTTATCTTCCATTGTGAACCCTTACAGCAAACACGTGGTGGAGTGTGACGGCTCTGAGGAGGAGGAATATATTGAGCCACTTCTTGCCAGCATCACCAGGTCCAACAGCAACCATGTGGTGGAGTGCGACAATTGCAGCTCTTACGAATATGAATATGTTCAGCCTCTTTTCTCCAGCGTCACCTTCAGTGAAGAAAAGTCTTCCACCAATGAAAAACACCTGGAGGAGTTGGACCTCACAGAGACTGTCAACAGGTATTTTGTCCAAACTTTATCTCTGATGATTTTGAGTCTTTTTAAGCAAACAGACCAATACAATAGCTGCCAAGTGTTACACATATTTAACATCATTGTGCTTTTGCAAGCTGTTGAGTGTAATGATCATTAATCTTCCAATGGGAACTCTTACAGCAAACCCATGGAGGAGTGCGACAGTTGCGCTTCTTATGAATACGACTATATTGAGCCACTATTTGCCAGCATTACCTGGCCCGGCTGCAAATATTGGTCCAAATACAGTCCGTCTGACGTGAACAAGAAGGACCAGGCCCCGGCACAACATGTCTCAGAACAACCTCCAGCCTCTGTCAACAGGTATTTGTCCAAACTCTACCACTCTGAGGAGTTTTAGTATTTTAAGAAAAAAGACTAACTGAACTGAAACTACCAATTTTCCTTCTTGCTTATTAAAGATCACCACAACCTAATAAAGAGGAGACAAAGGTCACGACCTCTGACTGCTCCTCTAATCCGACGGAAAAGAACCAGCCCAACAATAATCAAAGTAAGCATCTCAATGACAAGACAAGCTGTTATTCATCTTTGAAAAATGACTGGATCGGTTGGATGGGCTTTGTTTTATATCTGGTTAATTAGAGAGCTGCACTAACCTTGGTTGATGGGCTGTTTAACCAGCATTGTTTAACACAAAACACATTTTGTTTTTTCAGGTTTGGGACAAGGAAAGAAGTTTGTGAGCAGAAGACAAGCAAAGAAAGCAAAACAACAGAAGAAGAGAAGAGCTTCGCAATGGTGAACCAGAGAAGCCATTTTCTGGGAGCCTGTTTGTTTTCTGTTATTTAAATATGTAAATAAAACCCAATTTTGTTTGAAGTCATGGGAATGTCTCATCTGTAATTTGATGCCTTTGGGAGATATTTTCAGCTTCCCTCGGCTTCATTATTCACATTTATACACATTTTGACCCGGGGGGGCAAACTTTCGATCCCCACTGTATAAAAAAATGAAACCGTGTCAAAAACATCCAAATACTGCTGTATTATGATGAGTCTTGTTAGAGCTGGTAAGTCGTTTCCTCAAATTAATAAACCGAGGGAATGAGGTAATTTAATCTCTGGATTCACGAAGGGAGAGTCTGTGTGCGGCTGCGTCGCTCCGCTATCACTTCTTTATAATGAAGCCAGACTTTGGGCTCATCAGTAACTAGTAAACAAACTACATACTACTGTAAATGAAAACCAGGATTGTTTTGGCCATAAAATGTGTCATAAAATTGTATTTTCCCTTTGGCCACTCCAGGGCCCCATAAAGGCGTAACACCCGGCTAAAGTTAACCGAGTTTTGAACAACAACAAAACAGTCCTGTTAAAGTTAAATGTATTTAACGGCGGGTTCAACGATAACCCAGTTTTGAACAACCGGGCGAGGAAAAGGAGAAAGGAGGGACTATTCAGATGCACCCGAGGTGTGTTTGCGATGCACTGCCCCCTGCAGTTTGGGAGCGGAAGTATAAATATGGTGTAGTATAAATGGCACACGCGTTCTCCCGTGCTGGTCACGCCCGTCACGCCCATGCATCAAGCATTAAAACCGCCGTAAGTCACAATATGAGGTAAAATCAAACCGGAAGAGTCAGAAAACCCCTGAAGTGGTCGGAGTGTACCGACTAAAACCCTGTCGGATGAAGCGCTTGCTGACCTGGACGATGATGAGTTTCTTCTCTTTGGGCTTCTTGTCGGGCCAGTCTTCTCCGAAACAGAAGTAGAGCTCAAAGGGTGGCGGATTGGGAGCTTCGCCTCTCTGGAACAGAATCAACTCTGCGGACACGAGAGCGTTTGTTAGAATCTCGAGCGGCTCGACGTGAAGGAAGCAAATCAACTTGTGCCGAAATGAAAGACCTTGTAGGAAAGCGTTCAGGCTAAACACTTTGATCTTCTTCTCCCTCTCCATGGGGTTCGGGGATCCTTGTTCTGGCATGCCCGGACCGGACCAGAACACCTTGCACTGGCACAGGCGGACGGCGTAGATGTCCTGCTCCCAGATTTCCAGGATCAGACCTCGGTCCATCACGTCCAGCAGGGCCTCAGTGTAGAAACGCTGCTTCTGGTTCTGGATGTCGGACGTCCCCGGGAACAGGACCTGCTGCAGGGTGACCGGACCGAACAGGTCCACCTGCTCCGGGGTCGGCTCCAGGTGTCCGAAGTACAGCCGGCAGCCCTGCGGGTTACTGACGGTCAGGGAACCGAGGGTCCGGCCGCGGTACTGGAACTTCAGGTCGAGATCCGTCACTACGGCAACAAGACGGAGAAGACAACAACGTTAGAGCGTTAGAGCGTTGAGCGGTGGCGAAAAACCATGCGGGTGAGAAAACACACGGCTGAGATGCCACGCGCTCGGCAAGCAAGTCGTTTCACTCCCACAGGTTCACCAACGGCGCCACAACGAATCCTGTTTAACCACAGAACCTGTTCCAGGCGCCACCACACCCGACCTCAGCCAGCAGCCCAGGCGTGACGTCCGGAAGGATGACTGACGCTGAGTAATCAGAGTACACAGGATACTTAAGAGTATCACATAGTTCTCACGATATCGCAATGTATCAGCAAGAGTACAACAGAGTATTGGGAGTATCTGAGCCTAGTCAGAGGACCACAGTACATATCCCAGAGAATCACCCAGCCACTGTAATCAGACTACCACAAAGGACGCAAAGTACCAGACGACTTAGGGAAATTTCAAGCATCATTTAATATTTAGAACGTCAATATCAGAGTACAAAAATACTCAGTACTGTGAATATCAACCCATCTAATCAGAATACAATAAGTACTCAGATCACAAAGTACACCTCACAGACCAGGACTGAAGGGTTCAGGACCAGATCCAAACCTGAACACGGGTTGAAGCCTTCAGAACCACAAACCACATGTTGGAAAAGCTACAGTCAGAACGTAGTTGCAGGACCAGAACCAGAACCAGTACCTCAGGGATCTGGACTATCAAAGTGTATCCAGGTTCCTATTGGATCTCTCAAGTTTAGATTGGAACTCAGAGTTCAGGTCTACCTGGATCTACCCCCCCCGGGTCAAACTTACGTGGGATGCTGCTCAGCAGGTCGTACTTGCAGGTCTGATGGTTCTGGGCATCACCCTGGTCCTGGATCCCCCCCATGCTGCTGGCCTCCATGGAGTCCGACCCCAGGTGGGCGGAAGCAGCGGCGGGGGGCAAAGAGTTCAGGTCCTGGAGTCTGTCGGAGAGACCCGCAGGATGGCCATAGCTTCCCTGATCCACCATCTGACCCGGAGCGTGGGCGGAGGTCATGGGGAGGTCGGAGGTCATCGGGAGGACTTTGTCCGGCAGCAGCGGCGATGAAATTACCTCTTGACGTCCAAACGCTCCGTTCGAGGACAGTGCAAAGTGACCGACATCTGAACGAGGCTGGAACGAGCCGAAGGAGGCCAAGTCACTGATCCTGGGGTCTGAGGAGACGATACATCGTCAGGTGACATCATCGGCTGCAACGTTTCCATAGCAACATCGAAATAGGTGCTTGACTTACTGATGTTGAGGTCCATCATGTTGGGCATCTGGACAGAAGAAGGTCGATTAGATCCATAAAAAGACTGAAGAAAGACTCAACAAAAGTTGTGAAGACCTCGTTCTTACTCACCTCCTCGTCATCGTCGTCGAATCCGTCTGAAACGCAAATGAACAGTCTTTCAGTGACTCAGTCCAAATGTTCGGACGCACTGTGCTTCTGACAAAGTTGTCTCCACAGGTGCGACCGCTCACCCTCACCTGCGTTCCCGGGCTGATCGCACACTTCGTAGATCTTGTACGGCTGGACTGGCGTCTCCTTGGTGCCGTCGTACTTCAGCTGGAACTCTCGGCTCTTGTTCAGAGCACAGCGGAGGTTCGCTTTCCACTTGGCCGGGTCGGGCTCGTCCAGGCCCTCCTGGTACTTCCCCGTCTCCAGAGCCCAGGCCTACGACACAGACGGAGGGCCACAAAACGTCCGGTTCAGAACTTAACGTACAAATCAAGGAAGCCCAGGACTCGTGAAGTCAGTGGTCTAAAATGAGCTGATGTCACTTCAGTATTTCGAGTCGTTTAATCCTCAAAATGTTTTTGTTTTTTATCTTTTCAGTCTGTGGCCAATTAAACCTCTTAATCAACCAAAAACTAACTCAGGGTTGAGTGTCTTGCTCAAGGACACTTCAACATGCGAACAAGGCAAGTTGGAACCTTCCCGACTGAGAGACAACCGTCCTACCAAGGTACGCTCTGCTGCCTCTGTAGCCTCTTTGCTAAACTGGCTAAATACTGCAGTTAAGTCCAGGTACCGTGAAAAGTCTCCCTAGTCGAATCGTCTGGTTACTGAATTGGTCTCAATGTATAATGAAATATCCTGAATACTGAATTGGCTTTAATCCAAAATGTCAGAATCTAAACGCGAGACCAGGCTGGTTATATAATAGTATGAGTACTGGTCCTACTCCAGTGTCAAACTGGCCAGAGGTTTGTGATGAAATGTCAGAGAACGTCTCAAATAATCAGTGTTACACATGATCAGAAAAAAAAAAAAAATCCCTCATCCTGTGTTTTCTGTTTCAACCTTGTACTCTCTTATCCATCAGAAGCGAAAGAGGAAGCACCGAAAGAGGAACCGGGTAAGTCTGTCCAGAGCACTTCTCAAACTGTGAAATGAAACTTCGCTGCAGGAGGAAGTCCAACTTCTTCTGTGACTGACTGAATCACTTCACCTCCATTCAGTCAATGAAATTATCCTTCACTAACGACTCAAAACAGACGAGATTCTGTCGTGGAAATCCGCCGCATGGCCTCAGGAACTCTTCTGATAGCCATAATCTCTTAACGACACTCTTTAAAATCGTTTTCTGTTACCGCTGGAAACAATTGACAAAAAACTGCATGTGTACATCTATTTAAAAAAAACAAAACACTATTGGCACTATTTATAATCATATTAAATATTCCTGAAAACCACAAGTGAACGATTCTGAAAATCCCTGTTTGCACGACAAAATACGGCAGATTTCTTCATCGCGAATAAAGAAAGAGTTATACGTCAGTTTTAGTTTGTAGTTTGCGATACGTTTTGCGTTTTCATCTCAGAGAAGTTTCGCATTTATACGGTGGCGTTTTGAAAACGATATCTGTTTCCACCGAAAGAGCAGAAGCGTTGAAGACGGCGTCGTTGGCATGCCAGGCCACTAGTTGGCGCCGTTGGTTGTTTTCGCAATGAAGCCGCACAGAGGAGAATAGGCTATTAACATTAACAATGGGCGTTCAGTGTCAATATAATAATTGTCAACTTTAAAACTGTCGAGGGAAATTTGTCAGACATCGCCACCCCCCCCCCCAAACAACCTCAGCGACCTTGAACAGAGGCCGCCCAGCAGGGGGTCACACCTTGAAGATGGTGTTCTCCTCGTCGGAGGACGGCGTGTGGCGCGTGGCGTGCTTCCAGGGGATCTGGAAGAGGCGGTGGTCGGCGCTGAGCCACTGCAGGCCGGGATACCTGCCGCCGTTCACCTGAGCCAGCAGCCAGGGCTTCAGCCTGATCCTCCTGGGCTGGATGCTCATGGCTGAGGCAGGGAGGGGGGGGGAGGAGGGAGGGAGGGAGGGGCTGGAGGAACCCCGGAGGGAGAGACTCGCAGCCCTGGAGACCTGAGAAGAAGAAGCATTCCACAAAAACAAAAACATTTATTTATATAATCAGTAATATTGATTAATTTATTTGTTTATTTTTTGTAAAATTATTATTAATGATGCAACGTCAATGACGGACTCACCTGATCCAGATCCCGGTCCTGATCCAGGACCTGTCTCTATACCCCGGTATCTACCTGACCCGGTAAACGGCCGCGTGTTCGATCGCCCGAAATGACGTCACGGACGGGCGAATAAAACAACGTAAACACGTAAACAAAGCCGGAGCCGGGCGAACGCGGCGTCGGTGAGTCCGAGAAGTTCCCTCAAAGTTTCTTTTTATGAAGTGAAACTGAACAAAAACAACTTCCTGTCAGGGTTTTACCTGCTGGCAAAATAAAAGCCGAACACAGCGTTTAGGTTTGTTTAAACTCAATTTTGAAACCAGGCAAAAATAAGATTTGTACAGATAAATTAATTGAATACGACAAAAATGTAATTAATAGTTTAAAAAAATAATCTTTTATAAATAATTTAGAAATTTCTTCAGGTGACTTCCGGTTCGTTCCTACTGTTTTCAGATGTTGGTGAGAACCTCCCTTCCTACTTCCGCCTCACACACACACACACACACACACACACACACACACACACACGCACACACACACACACACACACACACACACACACACACACACACACCACACACACACACACACACACACACACACGCCCTATTCTTGTTCGTTTTAATTGATTGAATTGATTAAATTAAATGATGTTTTATTTTGACTACTACTACTACTACTAATCATTATTATTATTATTATTATTATTATTATTATTATTATTATTATTATTATTATATTCAAACAGTTTTAATTAACAGTTTTTTCTTTTTTGTTTATATTGTATTTCATTTGACACTCTATTTGACAAACTACTACATTTGTAAACATAAACAGGCTGTAATTGAAATTAAAGGATCAATGATAAAAACAACAATTGGCTGGTCACACTTTCAAAGTTTAATGTTTTTATCACAGTCACATGAATGTAAACTCATCAACAGTGACTGAGTTTATTCCATCAGGAAGACAAATAATATATATATATATATATATATATATATATATATATATATATATATATATATATATATATTAAAGCATGATCAATACAGGATTCATAAACATGTTGCATGTCTGAGAATAAATAAAGTCTTTGACTTCCAGTCTTTGACCATGTAGAGACCTCTAGTGGTTCATTTCTGTCATTTTCTACACGTCTTTTTTTATTTCTGTCTGTGCAGGAATCAACGTTTTAAAGCTTCTAAAAAGCTGAATGTTCTTCATTGTCATTGTTTAATGTCAGGATGTCTTTCATCGGTGGAACTCTGTTAAAAAAAACAGCAAAACACTCTGAAATCCTGAAATATACACTTTAATTTATGGGTCTTTCTCAGCAGCGTTTACACTCTTTTAGCTCTTTCAAACCACACAAAAAAGAAATCAGAAAAAATGGCTCAGTGAAGCAGGCTGATGTTAAATAACATCTCAGGCTTCACTGGAAGGTGAGATTCTGCTTTCTGATTGGCTGCTGCATCAGATTTGTGTCCTACTTTCTGATTGGCAGGTTAATTACACTTGTATCCTGCTCTCTCCGAGTAGCGTTACAGATGGGTCATACTCTCTGATTGGCTGTCAGTTATGGGTGTGTTGATTGGTCACTTTGTCCTTTCTGAGTGAGTCTTTCTCTTTGAATGGCCGGTGGGTCAAGCTCTCATCTTGCTCTCTGACTGGCAGTCAGCTATGGGTCCTTTGTCTTAATTCGCTATAGGGTCAGTCTTTGTCCTTCTTTCTGATTGGCTGGGGAGTCAGATGTGGGTCCTGTTCATTGATTGTCTGGGGAGTCAGATATGGGTCCTGCTCTGTGATCGGCTGATGTGTCACCCTCTCATCCTGCTCTCGAATTGGCTGAACATCAGGCAAACTCATAGTCCGGTTAGACCCCCTTGATTTGTGCAGTGTCTCCAGCGACTGACTGGTTTTCATGGCCGTCTGAGATTTCCCGGTGGTCACTTCCATGACCCCACCATGGGGTACACCTGCAGACTCGCCTGTGGGTGTCAGACCCTCCGACATCATGAGCTCCCAGGCATGAAGTCCCCCTGGAGGTTTCTCTACGACGGCAAACAGATCGGAGGAAAACCTCGGCGACCTCCCCAGGTCGGCGAGGTCCGAGGACAAAGGCGGAATACGATGAGACAGCCTCCGGGTGTAGAGTCCCTGCGCCCCTTGAAAACATTCGGCCTGCGACGTCTCGTACTGATGGCTGAACCCTCGGCTGTACGGCGGCTCGTCCAGGAACATCTGAGGACCGGAGCTCATCTGAGAAACACAAGAGGACGGCTCAGGATTCAGTCTGAATCCAAAGCAGAAGAAAACTGCTGGACGGAAACACGAAACACGAAACACCAAATAAACACCCAACAGCTGAGGAGTGGGGATGTTGTTTAAAATGAAAATAAATCCAGAATGTACTGGTGTCCAAATCTGAAAGCCACCGTCTGTGGACAGAGTTGAAAGCCTGGATTGTATGATGGTGATTTCCTGGTCCTCAGTCTGCACTACTACAAACTCACGATTGATCAGGAAACCACCGCATGGACATAGAAACAATCTCGCAATCAATTCTAAAAGCCATCGTCTGCGAACGCTTCAGAAACTGAAAAGGATCGCATATCAATGTTTCATCAAACCATCGCCTGCTAACACTTTTTAAAACCAGCAACTGGTATCTTGAATCAAAACCACTGTCTGTGAACAGTTCAGAAAGTTAGCATTCGCGAACACTTTTGAAAACCATTGAGAGCAACATGTCATCAGTATTTAGAGGAGTCCGTCACTTTACACAACATCCCAGCTTTAACGCAAGCAAAGTTGCGTTCATTCACCACAGTGACACACAACACAACACTGGTGCCACAACACAGAACCCATAATGACGGAGCGTCTTTGAACTCACCACCTGAGACCACAGTGACCTCTGCAGAAACAGAGACCGTCACTGTTCACGGCCCTCAGCTCAGGAAAAGAAAATAGGTTTTTTTCCTTAGTGTGAACAAGCTTATTGTGAAATTCTCAAGTGAGAAGTGTCGCCATTGAAACTTTTTGGTTTTCGTACCACACTCGACTGTTTTCTTCCTCCGGTGTCGTCTTGGGGCTCCGGCAGTCGTCCCTTGCGGACGGTCCGGAGGAGCACGAACAGGACGGCCGACAGGAACATCAGCAGCAGCATCAGGGCGATTCCTCCGGCCAGTTGGCTGTCCACATGGCCGAACAGCTGCTGCTCAGTGAACGCACCACGAGGAACTGGAAACATGGAGACGTCAGTGAACGCACCACGAGGAGGATAAAACACAAAGAACCTGTGAAGTGGATTATGAAGAGTTCATGTTCACACGTGTGAGATGAATTTGTCCTCCTCACCTGCCTGTCCTCGCTGCAGGACTTCAATGTCCACTGAGGCTGAAGCTTCTTCTCCTGATTCTTTATCTCTGGCCACAACCTGCAAAAGGAAACCCCCAGAAAAAAAAACAACAAAAACATTAACATTAAACTTTTATTATTTTTCTTCAGATATTTGTTGATTTTTGATTTGTTTGTTCTCTTTCTAGTTCATTTGTTATTGGATTTTTTTTATGTGCTTCTATTGATTGTTGGATTTAAAAAAATCATAGATTCGATTTGAATTTGTTTTTAAAAAAAACATTTTTTTTTAATTTAATAAAAAAAAAAATTGGTTTTATCACGTCTATGTTTATTTGATCTCTTCTTTTTTAACACATGTTTTTTTTTTTTTACTTCATTTTGTTATTACTTTGCTGTCTTGTGTTTTATAATCAGTTTTTATTTTTAGTTTGTTTTTTTGTTTTTGTTAATTGGAGTTGGGTGATTGTACTATTCTTGGTTACAATGTACATTTATGGGGTCCTTTTGTTAATGTTATTATACAATTTCTGAGTGTTTTAGATGTTTTGTTTTGTTTTGTTATGCCATTTTTGGCTGTAACCTTCATTTTTATGGTTTCCTTTTTTATTGTATGGTTTGAGAATTTTGCACATTTGTTTTATTTGTTGATTTGTACATTCTTTGCATCGTTTCTTTAGTTATTCATTGTTTATGGGATGGTTTTTTACTACCTTGTTTATTCATTCCCTCGTTGTAGTTCTCTTTGTTTGTTTGTTTGTCTTCTCGCAGTGAGCAACCTCTCAGCCCTCTGGCTGCTGAAGTGGTTTCACACTGTGAAGCTTTTAGTTTTCCTCTGTTTTCTCTTCCTCCTGCCGTTCTGATGTCATTTCCACTTGAGTGACGGTGAGCAGAACGAATGCACCTGAACGCATCATAGCTTATCCACGAGTGTTGCTGTGGCTGTGAATCTCACCTGGAGAATGTGTCTGTCGAAGGCACGCAGTTGGTCTGTCCGGGCGATGAGAACCCCGTCTTGGGTGACTTGGTACAGTCCAGACAGGGGATGGAGGGAGTAGTGGATGTTTGGATTGTGGCCCTGCGATTGGACAGCAGTGATGACTCAGCAGGTGTGGTGGAGGTGACACGTGCAGGCGTCGCAGGCGGCTTACGCTTACGTCGGAGAAATCGCGGTCCGACACCTGAACCTGGAGCACCTGGTTCCCGTACGTCGAGACGATGGAGGCGGGGCTCGAGCTCTGGATGATGAACCCTTTGAAGGTGGTCTGGTTGAAGGTCGGGGGGAACAGGTTCTCGTGCAGGACCCGGACCAGAACCGTGGCCACGCTGTACTTCAGCCGGTCGTCCACCTGGTACACCTGGACAGCAGAGAGAGGGAGACACACGTTCACATCTGAGGGTTCAGAATCAACAGAGGGTGGAGAAAGAAACAGGAAGTCATGGTTACCATGACGCTGAGGGTGAAGTTCCGAGTCTGTAGGAGGTCCTCGACAGCGCGGGTCAGCCTGACGTCACCTGTCCGGTTGTTGATCACAAACCTGCCCCGGTCGTCACCTGTTGACGCAAACACACACGGACTGTACGCACCTGGACACGCCTACAAAAAAACAAGACATTCCTGCGCTCGCCTTTATTAATTAATTATTAATAACACTCATATTCTACATGTTTCTTTACGCTGAGTTCAAAGTTTTGACCTGAGAGGATCGAGTAGACCAGAGGAGAATCGATCCCTCGGTCTCCGTCCTCTGCTCTGATTGGCCCCGGGGAAAACTCCAAAACAACGTCCTGAAATGGAAAACACAAATATATACACGTCCGTAACTCTCAGGTGTTGTTGTAACCGGTGCTCATTTATCCATTGTGTCCCATGTTCACCGGTTTTGACCTTTTGTGTCCCTCTTGTCTATGTATCGTCCAGGTTGCATCTCACACTCGTTTACCCGTCGTGTCTCATTTGTTTACCACCGTCATCTCTGGCGGTTTACCTGTTCGTCTCGCTTGTGTACCTGGTGCTTCTGCGTGATGTTGGCGCTGTAGGTGGGGTTCATGCAGACGGGAACGCCCGGTGACACGGGCGTGCAGGGCAGGAAGTGCGGGTAGTGGTCGTCTGCGTCGTCCACGAGGACGTCGAGGACGGCCGACGTGTTGTACTTCTCCGCCGTGTTTGACTCCTGCCACGTTCACATGTCACAGTTGATCCACCTGAAAGTTTAGTCTGAAGGCTTTTTTTATTAGCCCGATATGCGATCGCCTGAGCGAGGCTTACCTGGGCCCACAGGACGAGCCGCAGGTGAGCTTTGGTCTCGTAGTCCAGCGGTTTGTTCAGGACCACGTTTCCGGTGTTGGGCAGGTCGATTCTGAAGTATTCTGCGTCGGGCTGCAGGTGATGGTGGACAGGTAGAGAGGCGTACAGCTGAATTCCTACAGATGTAAAGATGGACGACGCGAATCCGGAGAGATTTGTCTCACCAGTGACTTGTCAAGAATGTAGCCGATCATGTCTCCGTCGGCATCGACGGCCTTCACAGTGAAAACCACAGAATCCACCGCCGTCACCTGCAAACACAAACGTATGGAGTCGCCGCCGGCCGCTTTCCGGCTGTGACGCCCCGAGCCCCGTCCAGGCGAGCCGCCATGCTTTACCTCGCTGATGGTGAACGGACGAATGGTCTCCTGCAAGAATGCCGGCGTGTTGTCGTTTTCATTCAGGATCTCCACCAGGACCCGGTGGCGACTCTGCAACAGGTGCACAGTCTGCTCAGCTCGCCCCGCGAGGGAACCCGGGTGTCCCGACGGCTCATAATCGGGTGACCTACCTGGACCACGTCGTCCTCGGAACAGGTCAGCTCCGCAACCAGGACTGAGGCCACCACCTGAGACGCAAACATGTTGTTATTTAGGTTATTACCCAGATGTGTTCCAAGTCAGTTTTGGTCCTTCGTTACGTGCATGTCAGGTGTGTTATGGTCGTGTCTCCAGTGTTTTTTTTTTGGCCAATCTTTCAGCTGTACCTCTCGGTCAAGGACTCTGTACGCAGACGTGTTGAGTCTTATGGTCCGACCCTCCAAGTAGAACCAGTCGGCGTCCTTCCCGGTCAGACACAGGCGCACAGTGTTGGCTCCGGGATCTGCTCTGACGTGGATGTCAGAGACGAACCGGCCCATCAAGCTGTTTTCTGGGACCGAAGCAAAGATGTCCGACCCTCCGAGACACAGACTGGCTGAAGGAGGAAACGCTGAGGTCAGTGGCACATCAGGGTCTGTT
The DNA here is from genome assembly GCF_963422515.1 of Blennius ocellaris. NCBI lineage: Eukaryota > Metazoa > Chordata > Actinopteri > Blenniiformes > Blenniidae > Blennius > Blennius ocellaris. Next base: position 4,913,982 of record NC_137671.1, read on the forward strand.
CAATCAGGTTCAAATCTGATCAACCAATAGAAAAACTAACTGTGAAAATCGGATTTACAGCAGAAATTCTGACGTTGTTTCACCTGTAACAACATGATAGGAAAATCTGAGAGTCGCCTGCCAGAGGAGCAGCCTGCAGGGCCGTAACATCCTCCTCCTGCTGTCCAGGGCAGGCCGGCGAGCAGAAGCGCAATGGTAAAACGAAACACACACAAAAGAAGAAAATACTCACAAGACAAACTCGAGACACGAGAAAGGCTGAAAAAATAAATCATGCATAGACACACTGAAGAATAAATAGATTATTAAAGAAAAACACAAAGACAACAAATAACTAAGAATCCAACAAAATAAATACTAATAAAAATGACAGGATTTCAAAACTACAAAAGTAACAAACCAACTATGAAAGACATGACTATGAACATAACAAAAGAAGTACAAATAACAACAGACGCAACAAAGTAACTATGAATAACCACAAATGTGACACATTAACTACAAATAACAACAAAGTAACTACAAATGGCACAAAACAACCACAAGCGCGACGAAGAAACTACAAATAAACACAACACAGTTACTATAAATGGCACAAAGGAACTCCAAATAACAGCAATATACCTGTAACTACAAACATAGAAACAACAACACACATGACAAAGTAACTACAAATAGCAACAAACGCAACAAAGTAACTAGAAATGGCACAAAGGAATGATGAAAGCCAACAAATCACTACAAATGTAAGAAAGCTGCTCCAGATAGCAACAAACAAAGCTACCTACAACAAATCTATTTTAACTGTGAACTCAGCAATGAAAAACACAACAGAGTAAATTAAAAGAACAAACATCCTGCAACGCGTGAGGATTTCACTGTGGATTTTTCAAGTTTTTTTATTCTATCGTTTTTCTCTGCTGTTTGAACTCTGACCCCATCAGCTCTTGTCCTCAGCTCTAGAGATGACCACTGCAGCTAAATGCTGAAATAACTCTGAGGTCACTGGCGGTCATTGTTGTCCTGAAGGTGGAAAACAGGCCGAGGTCAGAGAGAGAGAGAGGTGACTTCAAAGCAACAAACAAACAAACAACCTGAGTCACAAGCCTTTCAAAGTCCAAATGAGACCAAATGGAGCCTAAAGTCATCTGATGAGCTCCAGTTTGTTACCATGGCAACAGTTCGTATTTTTGTTAACAAAAGAAGAAAAGAAATGAAAGGGGGTTGTTTGTCATTAGAGTCCAGTTGATGGTAATAAAGTTCAGCAACGCCGCAACACACCGTCGTCTTAATTCATTATTGGGCATGACGGTGTCGCTACTGGATCTGACCGGGGGCGGGGCTTGCACCTGCGCTTTCTGATGGCGTTGCACCATATGATTGGCTGATGATGACTTTTCGCATTATTCCTGGCTGCAAGTTTCTCCCTTCGCAGTGTAAATAGGTCTGGAAGCTAACGTTAGCTTTCACGGTTAGCTTGGTAGCTTCGTGGGAAGCTAACGTGGCTGCGTGCGGTGAAAAGAGACGCTTTATAAATCAAACCACTTAAAAAGTCACATGTGTTCAGTTGCCAAAATTCGGTCCAAATCAAAAGCAAAAAACACAACTGACCTTGTGTTTCCTCTCACAGCAGATTCACCGCTTCATGTCTGGAGAAAATCTGTGAACAACATTCATTTGCCAATGATCGATGGTGCCAGTGATTTTGAACAGTTTGGAACAGTTTTTGTGTTTGTCGAATGTGATGTTGAATGTTATTATAGTGATGCAAAGCGCTAACAACGTAAGCCTGAATTTGTCAAAGCGTCCTCCTCTTGAAATCTGCAGAACAGCTTCTGAAAACACTTTAGTTACTGCTAAAATCAGCCCAGTGTGACAGTTTAGCCTCTTGTTATTTAAATAAGATGTTAAATAAGATGTAAAGCAACAAGCTACCACCTTAGATGTGCTGGAATTTCACCACTTCACCATGACAGACACACAGGATTCATTAGTAAATATAAATATTGAATGTTTAAATACTAACAGAGGTAAGCATAATGTGTAAAGGCTGAATCTATTTAAAGAAGCTGATATTTGTAAATTTTCACAGGAGCCAAAACACAAACACAGGTCGAACACATATAACGCTTCTGTCACACACTTGTGACTTTAAACTCCGTCTCTTCCCGAGTAAATTTGTACAAATGGAAAGGTGGAAAATTTTGCCCAAATTTCCTCTTTGGCCAGAGTTTTCAGATAAAATTGTTTTCGGGGATTTGCAGCTTCGTTCAGATGTAATAGAAAAAAGCCCAAACACATTGAATTATCACCATTTATGCTACGTATAAACAGGCAAAGTGTCAAACGTTATTGACAAGCAGACTCTTTGTAATCAACCACACCTTCAAAACCTGTAACACTGATTTTGTACCAAAATGGAACATATTAGTGATTCAAATGGTTCGGTTGTTGGTTTGGAATTATTCGGGCCCTCGCCGCACGAGCCAAAACAAATCTAACACCTCGCCTCAATAAAGCGACGGGCATCAGTGGCTTCTAATATCTTGCAACGCCCACGCGTCCGTATTCTCCACCGAGGAACCCGCTTTCAAAATAAAACCCTGTCGTGAGGACGATCGCGGTTACATGAAACGGTGTCGCGCTGTGGACAGAGCCTCTGATCTAGTCTTCTGTCCTGTTACCAACAAATAATCTCCACACTCACCTGCTGGAGGAAACCTCACCCCCGTCACCCCTCCCGCCCTCTCTCTCTCTCTCTCTCTCTCTCTCTCTCTCTCTCTCTCTCTCCACCTGGCCTAGAGTTGGCCGGTCGTCTCTTGCCTTCGAGTCGCCACACATTCACTTCATGTTTTTCATTTTCCGCCGAGCTTCAGTTCATTGCTACGCGGCCTCCTCCCCGGCGAACAGAGACTGTCCGCCACCTCTCGCTGTATGTGTGTGTGTGTGTGTGTGTTGATGGAGTGTGAGAGGGAGCATTAGAGGGCTTACGGCCTTAATGAGCAGGATAAGTAGGCCAGCATGCTGCAGGACTTTAAACCAACGGGAGCTTGTTAGTTCCACCTGCTGCTGCTCACTGTGCTCATTATCAGCCGCCGGAGGCTCCTTCTGAAGGGAAACCGCTCGGAGACAAAGTGAAAGCGCGGCGGAACACACCCACGTCTTTACCCCGGAACAAACGCGGCAAATAGGAAACGCGGCCACCACTATTCTCCCGTTTGTCGTTTGGAGGAACAAAGACGGGGAGTCTTCGCTCATCTGTCTCTTTAAATCTTCTTGTCTGCTGATATTTCCTTTGCCGATGAAGGATTCTTGATGTTAACTTCTTTGTTTTGCTCTCGGTACAAAGAAGATTTATTCATAAGCGCCTTTGATTTGTAAGTAAGGCTCTCGAAATGCAGGTTTCCGCTGCAATAAAGGCCAAACATCTTAATCTACTGGAGGCTGAGACCAGTTTCTTCATAATGAAGTCGGTCTCGCAGGTAAAGTTTGACCAGATGTCTGTAGTTCCGGCTGAATTCTAGCAATGAAAGCGAATTAAAGTACAAAACAAGCAAACAAACATTCCTGAGATTTCAGAGTTCTACCATTTCTTCCCCCATTGATCTGAACATGTTTACTATAACCTATGATGTGAAAAAAGATCTGGATATACAAATTGGTTTAAAGGAGTCCTCACCTGGTTGTCACACGTATCTTATCTCTTTTTAATTGTTTTTACCATCAATTCTTAAAATGTATTAGAATTTTTTTTTAAATCGAACTTTTCGTTCTGAAACGTCCTCTCGTGAGAGTACATGTGAGAGAGGTGAAATGAAATACAGGCTCGTGAGATGTAACTATTATACCAGTCCTGTTAGAGGCTAACCGCTAACAGTTAGCGGTTAGCCGGCCGTTGTGGCTCAGGCACATGAGATGTTGTTTTTGTGGCCAAAGATGTAGAGTTTTGTCTTCCCAATAAAGAAATGTCCTCGTAGTGAAGACTTGTCCACTCGATAGGTGTCTATTGTCCTGGTAATCTATCCAGAAAGTAGAAATCTGCCCTTCTTGGAACGTCTGGCCGAAGTTCTGCTCTTCCTGCGCCAGTCTGTCCCACAGCTGAGAGACGTCCTTGTTTGTAGTCTGTAATTCAGGCAGATTAAAGCTTCAAGTCCGCTGGGGAAGACTCATGTCAAAGTCTGTTGTTCAACTCAGAAGTCTTTCTTTTGGTTGGCAGTATGTAGACATTCAAGGTCTTTCTTGTAGTTCTCCCCAAGTCCAGGTATGTTACTGCCTCCAACTGTCTTTGACATAAAAACCTGTCCAGTGGATGAGGACGATAAAGTTTGAGTACAGGCCTTGTCGTCAGGCGAAACCCGATCGATCGTCCAAATATTCTGCAGCCGTTTCTCACTGTCGACCAGTTTGCCTTTGTTTTGGTGCTTTGTGGGTGTGCAGTCTTCTCCATGTCCTGCTGTTTGATCCGGGGCTCACATTAATCAGATCACAGCAGCTTCAGGAAACACTAATGAGGACAAATCTGATCTCGATGCTTCTCCTCCTCTACCCTGAACTAAAGTCCGTCTCCGTTTCGTCCTTTTAGGAATCAAGCGGGTGAGACAGCAACGTTTGGTCAGAATCACCTCATCAGCCCCTCGGTTACTTTTCTGGCAATTTAATGGGCCTTGAATGTCTTTTTTAAATAATTTTCCTGTTAAAAAGTTACTTCACTGTTAAATACCTCCAGTACCTTTTAAATGTCAATACCTGCTGCTGTAAAGTATTTTTCACATAATTATATTTTCTACACTTACTTCTACATTCATACTTCAGTCATTGGTTTAGTGTATATTATGAAAATGCTTGATAGTAGACTATTTGATCTTTTACTATATAGGGTTTATTATATAATTTGATTCTTTTTTCTTTTTTTTTTACATTTTTGCTGTCCTAGCAAGTAGATGTCCCAATTGTGGGATGAATAAACTCCAATCTAGTCTCGTCTAAAATAATTATTCATGGAGGATGTGGAACAGCTGCTTTCACACTTATTGTCTAAATCACCTTCAAGGTGTTTATTATATTAAATGAATCGTTTAAGCTCTCCAGTTCCTGAGTGGAATGGACTGGTTCAGATCTTATTCAGCTCAGATTCTGGTGTGAATCAAGGCTTGGCTCTTTCTGGATGTGGAGCAGATCAGGTCCGGTTCCTGGTCTGGAGGTTCTGACAGGATCTGATCTGGTCTAGATCAGGTCCAGATTTGTGGGGGACTCCGAGGGGGGCTGATGAGATGTAAATATGAGAATGTCTCTGTGGGGCTCCGACTGAGAAACAATCAGCTGTAATTAGCTGTTCCACCTGCAGCGGGTCCCTCATCTTGCAGATAATCACACACACACACACACACACACACACACACACACACACACACACACACACACACACACACACACACACACACACACACACACACACACACACACACACACACACGTGAGACAAGAAAGAAAAAAACGTTTGTTTCTTCTCCGTCACCGAAAGCACAAATGCACCAAACACACCTCCGCCCTGCAGACGCGGCGGATCGTCATCAGAGTGGAAACGACCCGCTGAACACACTCAGGTGTGAATCCTGTCATCAAACCACCTCCTCCATCTGTCCACATCTCAACCCTCTGATTAAACCCCCTCCCTCCTCCTCTGTGCTGTCGAAAGGTCCACCTGGTGTGTATCCCTGACCTTTCTGTGTCTCAGACTCGTATCACAAGGTTTGATGGTCACATCGAGGACGCCAGGGTCAGATATGACCGATCGTGGACCAGGTTGGGGATGTGGATTAGGTCAAGATCACAGTTTACCTGGACCTGGATCAGGGCTGGTTATTATTTAATTACTGGCCACTTGGTGACCCTGGACTCGTCCATCGTCACTACCGTTGTCTGCATGGCGTCAGTTTGAAGAACAGAGAAGTAACTTCCTCTAGACCTAGTTAGAAGACGCCAAGTTGCTCTTTCTGATTCTCCAGTCTCCTCCCAGTGGGACAAGATTGATAAACCTCTGCTAGATGACCACCAGGGGGCGTCCTGATCAGATGAAGCTCCTCATCACTCCTCTCTTGAAGCTGGAGGTCCTCATCTGACCTGCTTGTTGTCTTGTCTGGGTCAGTACTGGAACAGGCCTGTTGATCTCTCACGGATCAGATGGAGTTCCGGTCTTGATGGCACCGGATTATAAATCAATACACATTCCTGACTGTGAACCCACATTATCTTATCTTTACACGACCACGGTGATCAGAGCCACTGCAAAGGTCGCTTTTTCTCATGCAGCTCCCAAGGTGGAAGTTTTCTATTCATCGCGGCGGTGGTGCCCCGTTCTTCTGCTCATGAGTAACAAACATGGCAGCCTCCAGAGGGTGTTGAGTCCCAGTCCGTGTTCTACTTTTATCGTCCATATTGGTAGTTTTATAGTTGAGATTCTCCCCGTCTGTCCATAGGAATGTCGGGCACTCTCCATCGGGCTAGCGTTGGCAGCGTATTGTTCTCTGCGTGTGGTTTCATTACGAAAACAACCAACAGCGCCACCTTGTGGCCCGGAATGCTAATTTAATCATTTTCAGTGTTTCTGCTGTTGCTGTGTAAATAGAGATATGCCAGAAACAAATTGTTACCGTTGTCTATTCAAAGTGCAGGGGTTATAAGCTGAGAACAAATCTGTTCTAATTTCTTAGAATCAACGATGGAGAAGTGGTGGAACTTTAAAAAATAAACTGTGCTTCCTTTTCTATATTCCTGAGTTATTTATTGGAGCTGTGAAAGGAATAAAGTTCCCTCACACACTCAATTACATCATCCTCACTTGATGTTTGATTGTATCTGATGATAAACTCAAACAAAGACGAGGTGTTTCCATGACGATCACGCAAGAAACATGTGATCAGCTGACGCTCAGCAAGAGCCCCCCCCCCCACCAAACACACACACACCTAGATTTATTAAGATCTCACACTACTGTGCGAGAGCGTGACTATTTGTGGACTGATAATGAGTGCGAGGAGGCGAGGAGGCGAGGAGGCGAGGTGGAGGAGCGTGGAGTTGGTGTCAGCAAGCGCCATGAAGATGTGAGAAGACGACGGTCGGAGAGACGAGTAGTGAACGAGTGGCGACACGCTCGGTTCATCACGGAGAGGAAGGCAGGAGATGCTGCTTCTGTGTTCGGTGACAACCCGTCGATTTTCACCACATCCATTCTACAAATGTATATATTCATACTAAAGACTCGGTGAACACTGTCAGACAAAGTGTCTTCGACACATGCTCAGTACATGGACGTTGCGCAAAAAAACACAACATCAGCTAATAATTTGATTTTTTTACAGAAAGTAAACAGCCAACTTTAACATCTTTATTTTTTAATTCTTGACACATATTGTTGATTCAGCTACATTTTTTCATCACCTTCACTTCACAGATAGAAACACTTCCAAAAATAAAGTTCCCGGAAACAGTCTTCATGCTGTCACAATAAAAGTCGTCACCATTTCATTACCATAAGTACTCCACATGGATCTAAAAAGAAAAAAGAAAAAAAGAAAGAAAGAAAAACATCACCATGGAAACGCCGAAGAACATTTATGAATTCACTGATTTTATGCCTCTGGGCAGCGATATGGGCAGTAATCCGCTTAACAACCACCAAAGTAAGAGTCCACATATTTAAAACTTTGGAAAAAGGGGTCCGCAGGTTGCAAACTTTCAAAACAAGACTCGTTAGGCCCGGTTTGAGTCCGACGTGTTAAGTTAGTGGTGAACAGTTTGTGAGTGAAAATCTGCTGCGTTCGTGAGCAGCGACGCCCCGACCGGCTTCACATCCGGCAGCAGAGCAGCTTGTGAAAGACGTTCCTGAACTCGGCGTTGAAGGCGGTGTAGATGATGGGGTTGACGGCGCTGTTGACGTAGCCGAGCCACGTCACGATGGAGATGAGGGTCGGGCCGATGTCGCAGGACTGACACGACACTTTGGTGACGTGCACGACGAAGAACGGCGTCCAACAGGCCAGAAACACACCTGAGACACACAGGGAGCGGCTTTTACAAACAAGCGATTAAACACAATCAAGTTGGTGCTCAATTTAAGCAATTCAGGAGATTTATCACATAATTTTCTCAGACTTCTGTAACTTTTTTTTTTTTTTCCTGCTTTGCCACATTCTGTGCAGGTTTGTGTCCAGACTGAGTCCGGATCAGGACTTTTAGTTTGAAATTCATATGAATCAAGTTTACAGATCAGATCAGGATGAGGTCTTCATTATATTTGAATGCGATCTGGAGCATATTCCAATTTTGGTCAAATCTGAATCTGACCGGGAACGAACAGCTTCGCCTTTGGATTAAACCTGAATGAGAAGCGCTATTAGGACTGAACTTGTGTCCAGATTGGGTTCATGTCAGATCCGGATTGTCTCCAGATCATGTCTGAGGTCAGATGGGAGAGACGAGATCTAAATCTCATCTTGGTTATGTTTCGTGCAGAGACTGCTGGAGGCGACGGCGCGCTACTGTGCATGCGCAACTCTCTAATGCAATGAAATGAATAAATGGAATGATTTGAATGGATTTGCTTTCTCTGTTCTTTGAACATAATGAGAAGGGTTTGCAAAGACTCATAATGAAATTCACGGAACTCAATTTCTTCAGGCTGTTTCAGTGTGTTGAACGTGCCTGGTGTGAAGTAAAGTGGTTTCCACGGAGATGGGCAGTTTCTATTTTTACTACGATCCTCACAGCTTCACATGGCGATACAGTAAAACCAGGAGAACCATTGGTGGAGAGGAGAGACGACCAGCTGAGAGAAAACTCCCAGAAATCTCCTGTTTAAGAGTGAAGAGTGGAGAGTTTTTCTCTGAGGAAGAGGACAAAGAGATGATCTCATCCAGGATTTACCCCTATTTTGCTTTACCTTAATGTCGGGTTCTAATCTTTATTGTATTGTTGGCTGACCCTCAAATCACCTTATCCTGAGTTGACTGACTGAGCTGCACGTCCTCCACCTGGTCCATCCTTTGAGCTGTATCCCAGCTCGTTGTTTCTACTAAGCCTCCAACCAGAAGGCAACCAAGATGCATCCCAATAACATGCCTGAATCACTTTTCAGAGGTCCTTTCAAGATGTGAAGACTTAACAGCTCAACTCTGAGCTTCAAACGCCTGAAACTGCAAAGAGGCTTGCTTTCCTCATGTGCCCGTCACACCTTCAATCGAAGAGTGACCATGAGCCACCCCAGTCACAAGAGTTGCAACTCCACTTTCAGCTTCCAACATCTCAATTTGTCGGGAAAGATGAGATCGCCACCGTTTGACGAGGATGTATCCCAATCAGATGCTTTAACCACCTCAATGGGCTCCTCTGAATATGGGCATTCCACTCTCATCAACCTGTCAAGGAATACGCTGCTACACCTTCAACTGATGATGACATGGAAGCACCTGGCTTCGACACTTCTCAACAGGTAGTGAACTGAACAGGCTTCAATGCTGCCATGGGACAGAGGCAGGTGGAGAGTTTGACTGGGGCGGTATAACTGTCAAATGATAAATGCAGGCGGTGTCAGAAAGCTTAGCACTGGGACAACTGGCTTGTCGTGGCTGTTTCTTCATAGCGACGTCGCTTCTCGAACCTTCATTGTGAGCTCTTCATATCATTGTGAAGCAGAATTCACCAAGCGTTGGATTTCTCACCCACCAATATGGAACCTGAGCTTGGAATTAGACCAGTTCGCTGGTGACATGTTGTTGCGATAGTAATAGGCGTCTTTCCTGAAGAAGTGCCACTTCAATGTGAGCGGCGACCAGGAGACTTCCCAATCCCACGCCTGAACCATTTCAGTCAGCTCACTCTGAAGGTGGAAACGCAGCTTCACTCTTTTCAACCTCTCGTGAACGTGAGCTCATCACCATCCTGACAGGTGAGGTATCACAGCACCTGATATAGTTTCAAGATGAGGCGGTCAGGTGGCATCCAATGTAGAAGTCTGAACCATCCGAACTCTTTGAAAGCTGAAGAGTAGCATCTTGCATTTAGCTCTGTCGACTTTCCAAGAAGCATTCAGTCAGATGCTGGAATCCCCTCAAGAGGCTTCTAAATACGGAATCACAGCTTTGAAATCTTCAATCTGTCATGAACTGCGAGGACTGCTACTCTATGAAGAAAGATCTTGAATGCCTACGACACCTTTAATGGGAGGAGAACCAGAACAACAACCATGACAGCAAATCGGATTTATTGCAGTTGCATCGAAATGAATGACAGGTGTACATTCTAAAACGATTGTCAGCGCATCAGAAACTGGTGGATTTCTGTAATTTCAACTGTTATTTCATCCTTTATGCTCGGTGTGTCTAAGTTAGGTCATCTGGATGAGGAGTTTGTAACAGTTTATATATCAGATACTCACCAACGACAACAGGCAAGACCTTCATGGCTTTCCTCTCACGGCCGCTGACCCGGCTGCTCTTGCTGTTCCTCCGTCCTCTTTTGGTGGCATTGCTCTTCAGGCCGTTCTGTTTTTGGCCACCGCCCTCCCTCCTGTCTGTGACCTCACCGTCCGAGACGCTGTCCATTTGCGTCGTCATCGGGTCGCTCTCCGCCGCCACTGCCGTATCCAGGTGGTTCTCTGTCTCTGGTGTCGCCGTGGGCGTCGCCATCGAGAGGGTGGATGGCGACGTGGGGCTCAGTGCGACCGGTGTCGTGTACACCACCTTCTCTCGACTTCCGCCAGTCGTGGTTTTGGCACGCCGGAGAGCCGAGCTGAGACGTAAGGACAGAGCCCGGCGGCTGGGCCGGGCCGGCTGGGACCGGCTGCGGCCACTCCACCGCCGCAAGCCCCGGAACATCCAGTAATACAGGAAGAGCATAACGGGACAAGGCACGAAGAAGGAACACACCGAGGAATACACCACAAAGCGATCGTCCTCCAGTTTGCACACGGTGGGGTCTCGATCCGGGACCTGGTTGAGCCCAAAGATCACCGGGCTCGCCACGCCCAGTGAGAGCACCCAGGTGGCGGCGATGAGAGCCAGCTGACGAATGCTGAACTGGTTCCGGTTGTACTTCAGCGGAACGACAACAGCGATGTACCTGGAAGACACAGGAAGTAAGGAGGTGTTCACATTCATGTTGCGCAGACTTTTTTCAGAACAAAAATCAAAAAACTAACGTGAGTCCTCACTTTGCTCTGGTTTACTTTGTTCAACAAAAATACAAAAAAAGGCATTGTGGAATTTCTCAAGTCTTCTCTTCATTCTACAAAGTGTCTTGTTCCAATTTAATTTCACGTTTGTAATTGTAATTTTACCAAACTTAGAGAAGGCGAAGATTCTGACCATCCCTATGCCCAAGTTTAGAAACAATTCTCGAAAGTTTCTCAGCGATAGCCAAATATCTTGTTATCCTTGTTAACAGTAGACTCGCCAGCTGAGACCGATAAGACGCATTGAGAGATGTCAGAAAGCCTCAAGGCCTTCTGAAACCACCCAAAGGTGTAACACCTGAAAGAGTCTCAGACAACAACTGCAAATTACCCAAAAGATGCAAAACACTAACATCCCAGTTGCATTATGGTATACTATAAATACACAAAAGAATTATACTGGAGCAATTCTTTTATTGAAGGTAAAAATATTCTTAAAAACATACTCTCCAAGATGCCCAAATATGTTTCAATAAAACCTCTCTAAAAGATGCCTTACAAGATGTCTGAAATGCAAAGAAAAACCTAAGAAGCAAACAAAGTAAAAACAAATAATCTGATGACTGATGGCTAAAGACTGTCAAACTGACATCTAAAAGATTTCCTGAAAAGAAAACAACCCAAAAGATGCTGATTTCTAAAAATATAACCCATAAAATACATGCCTGTGAGACGAGCAAACTGTTATGTACAGGATTCTCTAAAAAAAACTTCAGATAAGACATCTAAAATACAACTATCAAACACACCAAAAATATGCCTGAGGGCCTGTACGATGATGAATAAGAACATTCTCAGCATATGTTACAAAAAAAAAAAAAAAAAAAAAAAGATCCAACAAGACACTCAAAGTGATGCCCAAAAGACATCTCAGAGATGTCTGGGGAACGCTCCTCGTCTCATGTGGTCCGTGTCTTTTCTATGTTAACTGTGTGTGTGTGTGGACACACGTGCAGCAATCAAAGGATCGACCAGCAGACGACCTCGGATCAATAACTCATTCAGATCCTGTTGAGCCGCAGCCTCCTCCTGATTATCTCTGGGGGGGTTTTGTCGGCAGCTCAGGAGTTTTATCAGCGATGCGTTGACGGCAGCAGTGTGTGGTCCTTGAATGGAGGGGCTGATAAAAATACTTCCGCCGCCCGCCGTCTCCGTCCTGTTTGACTCACTCGGCTGTTTCGTCACATTCCCTCCACACTCTGAAAGCTGTCGCTCGGCTCCATTAGCAGCTGCCATCGACTGGCGCGTTATCGCTCGGCATCAAGGCGCTAACACAACGGCTGTGTATCAAACACACGGCTGATAATCTTTTCTCAGCTTGGTGACCTCAGACAGAGATCACGATGTAAACGTGGTTAATGGGCGGAAGTTCCACCCACAAAAACCATCGATATGCACACTTTCTTTACAGGGAGTTAACACTGATTATCGCCTGTCAGATTGAGGGCGACTGCTCACCTGTCCACGCTGATGGCGCACAGGTTCAGGATGGAGGCGGTGCACAGCATCACGTCCATCGTCATCAGCGCGTCGCACACGTATGTGCTCAACGTCCAGATCCCCCCGAGGAACTGGGCAGAGACAGAGTCCACCTGATCACTGAGCGAGCCCTAACAGGCAATAGGGTCCGACAGGTAATAGGTTCTAACAGGTCCTAACAGGTCCTAACGCTCTCCGACAGGTAGCACTTTCCGACAGGTAACAGGTCCTAACAGGTCCTGACAGGTAAGAAGCGGGTACTAATAGGGAGCAAGTTCCTACAGGAAACAGGTCCCAGCAGGTAGCATGTTCTGACAGGTTAACGAGTCCTAACAGGTAACGCGATTCCTAAGATAGCAAGCCCTAACAGGTAACAGGGTCCAACGGGTAATAGGTCCTAACAAGTCCTAACAGGTCCTAACGCGTAACGCTCTCCGACAGGTAGCACGTTCCAACAGGTAACAGGTCCTAACAGGTCCTGACAGGTAACAAGTGGGTACTAATGGGTAGCAAGTTCCGACAGGTAACAGGTCCTAGCAGGTAGCATGTTCTGACAGGTTAACGAGTCCTAACAGGCAACGTGATTCCTAAGATAACAGGTTCTAACAGGCAACAGGGTCCGACAGGTAATCGATCCTGAAAACAGTAACACGTCCTGGCCTGCCCTCACCTCAGAGTAAACAAACAGCGGCAGCACGAGCACGGCGAGCAGCAGGTCGGCCACCGCCAGGCTGATGATGAAGTAGTTGGTGGCGGTCTTCAGGGAGCGCTCGGTGAGCACGCTCAGACACACCAGGACGTTTCCCAGGATGATGACGAGGATCAGCGGGACGCCGAGGACCAGGGCCAGGTAGTTGTAGTCCCTCGGCTCCGGCTCACCTGGAGGGCCGCCAGGTGTCACGTTGTCCATGATGGAGGCCCCGAACGCAGCCGCCGGGCTCCGCTCAACATCTGGAACCGGCACAGACGCAGCGATCAAAGGAACTGCTAGAATTTATAAGTACTTAGAGTATTCGAAGGATCTAACGACCCACCTTGCTGTTACCTGTCCCAGGTGCTCGGTCGGGTGTGTGTCTCTACAGGCGCAGTGTGTCGGCTTCAAGTTATTCTCCTCACACGTCATCTTCAGGTGCGCTGCTGGTTATTAGTCGGTTCTTCTCACTGTAAACAAACATATTCATCTCCTGGATTGATCTGAATATCTTCGGTTAACACATTGGCTTTTCAATGTGGAAAACGGAAACACAATAAATGGATCGTCATGTCCAAGGACAAACGACGCATTGGACATCGGTTTATTTGTTTGCCTGAAACAAACATTTGAAATAAACTTACCTGTCCGCTCCTGAGCGGCTTTTTAATTTAATTAAATGCGGCGACAGTTTCTGTTTCAGAAACGTTTCCTATTTATACGGTAATGTTGTGAAAACGATGTCCGTATACACAGAAACGGCAAAAAATGATAATGATGTAGTCAGTATGCCGGGCCACAAGATGGCACTGTTGGTTGTTTTTGCAATGAAACCACATACACACACACACACACGTCGTGTACATCGACGGAATGAAAGTTTTCCGTTTCGGGTCCAATCTGGTCGGTCAAGGTTTGGTCCCGCCCCATTTGTCGTCTGCACAGCGACAGGAGCCCCGACGACGAACGAGCCAATCAGCAGGAGGGTTGCCGAGGCCGAACGGCGGCCCGACGTCGTGAAGTGCGCTCGGAACAATCCACTGCTTGATCAGCGTCGTCCGTTATTGTTTGGTGAAGTGTTTCCTCTCGGACCGAATCGCATCACGGAGCGGCTCTCATCCTGGTGCGCTCCGGCGTTACCATGGCGCCCGGATCACATGTAAACGCACAGAAAAATCACACAGCGACGCGCCGGTTTGAACACAAAAGCAGCTCATTAACGGAGAGGAAGTGCTCGGACCGTCGCACAAACTTATTGTTTCACCCAACAGGTCGATAAACTGCCCGGAAACCGTTTCTATTTTAAAGTCAATGACAATGAAATGTAACTAGTTAGATCAGTTAAAAAGCAACCGGTCACTTGGTAAAAGCTTCTTGTAATGTGCTGTGTTTTTGTGACACATACATTGAGCTGTTCTCTTATTTGATCAGTTACAGCTTGCTTTTCTTATTTTATTTGATTAACTAATTAATTATCCTTCTTAATCATTCTCTATTATGCCTTTTATGCATCACTCTTTGCCCACGTAATTGCCCCTCGGGGATAAACAAGGTTTTTTTTTTCTGATTCTGATTCTGACAGTTCAAAAGTGGGGATACTTTAATAGTTACAAAAATTAAAAAAATATAATTACCTGGGAAAGTTTGGTTGATTAGTTCATGATTACAGATATTATATAATAATGTGGAAAGGAAAAAAAAAGATTAATTCCACATCTGACCATTTTTTTCTTTAATTTGTTTTTCTCTTCTGCCTCTTGCTGCTAAAAATAAGACTGTGGCTCCACTGGACTATTATTATAATGAGTATTTATGGTATTCTGCACAATTGATGCTCTCTTTTTTTCTGTCCTTTCAGCAGACGCTCACACTGTGTGTGTGTGTGTGTGTGCGTGTGTGTGTGTGTGTGTGTGTGTTCATAACAAGCTGTGTTGTGATCTGCACTCGCAAACACACATCCACAGGAGCTGAATCTTGTTGCAGCTCATCCGTCATGAGGCGACAGCAGACACGAAGCCGTCTGGACTCGTAAAGGAAGAGAAATCTCACTTCGCAAACCTGAGAGCGCGAGAGATTCATTCCGCTGGTCCTCGTCTGCCACTTCCATAGAAACAGACGTCGTTTTCAAAACATTGCCACGTAAACTCAAAACTGTTCTGAAACGAAAAACACAAAAATGATGTGTTTTCACTTGAAGCGTGGTCGTGTAAATGGGGCTTTAGCAGTTAGCTTTAGCATTCGCATTACTAAAACTCCATCCAGTAAAGAGCAGCTATGTTACTATTTGAATGACCTGTAGTTTACCGGAATAGAGCATCTTCCTCCCTCTAACTGATGCGACTTCATATAATCCAGATTGTAGAGCATCTTCCTCCACGAATTGATGTATATTCAATTTATATTTGGATTATACAGTAGAGCATCTGCCCGCAATACCGAGGAAATGGACTTAAAGAAATACTTCATTTTTCAGTGAGACCGTCAATCAGTTCCAGCAGAGGAGTCGACTCGCAGGATGCTGGAGATAATTCGGATTTGTTGACATGGATGGGGATTCGTCACGAATCAGGTCTGCTTCATTGTCTCTAAAATAACAACCAAGGAGGAGGCGGACAAGTTACCCCCCCCCCCCGGCGACGCCATGGAAACGGACCTGCAGACGACCACCCCTCTCGAGGTGTGTACGAGTTAATCAGAGCGTGTCACTTTGGAGGAGGTACTTAACCAGGTGAGGGGCTGGGGCCTCGCCCGGCGCCGCCGAAAGACCTGTCTGTCACGTTGACGTGTGCAGCTGAAGGTTCCCGCTGTCGACAAGCAGGTGGCTTCCTTTCATTCCCCGAGCCTCACCGTCGGCCGTAACATTAGGACCACCTGCCTCTGACCGTGGAGGCCTCCCTTCCTGCACGCCACTACTCCTCTGAGGGTTTTCTCTGGGGTCATTCTGAGTCCTGTACGGAGTCGTTGCGGAATAGACTACTTGGCTCCCGCACATCCCGACGATGGTCCGCACCTCAAACTGGACACGTCGTTCCACAAACCGGTTTCAAACGTGTCCAGATCTAGTCCCAAATATGGACAAATGTGAAAAGTCAGTCCGAAATTCAGCAGAAATGAGTTAAAAGGGGTTGAAGTCGATCTCAAAAATCACAATCCCAGCCTCCATCTCAGACCAAGTCAAAAGTCTGAAAACAACATGGAATCAGGCTGAAATAATTTTGGGAAAAAAAACCTGAAATCATCGTGGAATCAAGCTGAAATCCAGGTGAAAGCTCCATGGAATCGCTCTAAAAGCGCTTGTTCATCAACCTGAAATCATCGTGGGAGCATAACAACATGGAATCAACCCGAAATCATCATCAGCTTAGCCTGTAATCAATCCGAGATCAATATTTATTCAAGCTGAAAGAGTCATGGAATCAACCGAGGATCAACTTAGATTAAGCATGAAAACAACATGAAATTTCACATGGACCTGGAAACATTGTGGACTCAAGATGAAATCAATGTGGAATCAGGTTGAAATCATTATAGAATGAAGCTGACATCCATGTGAGCCCTCCATGAATTCAAGGAAATCAACATGAAAACCCACTTTCATTTATGTGAAATCATCATGGACTCAACTTGAAATCCACATCAGAGCTTTCTAATATGAATATGACATCTATTTCAAATTTCAAGGCGATTGCTTGAAATCAAGAATGAATCGACCTCAATTCAACAAAAACTGACATGGAATCAGCAATAAAACACTGAATTCAACAGCAGATTATCATGAATTATACATCAGAGCTCATTGAAATCACTATGAGAACAGCCTGGAATCACCCTGGAATCAGCATGAAGTCAACGTGACATCAAGGGGAAAGACAATTTGAAGATAACTCCAGCATAACTAATATTAAAACTCAGTTCCAAGTGAGCATTAGTTACATTTGTAACACGTAAATACAGTATATTTGCATAGACTTTACTGGCAAAACAAAAAATGTTGTTTTTTTATTTGAATTATTGTGATTAAATGTGATATGAATGCTGTTAATTAGATTTCAGAGGATTTTCAACCAGTTTTCAAAGGATTTTATAAGAAGGAAAGTAAACACGCACACAGATTTACATCTGTTTGGAGAAACACTGAATTTTTCTTTGAAATCATGACTAGAAAGGTTTTTTTCCCCCAAGTTGTCTTCAGGGGAAACTGAACCAGAGTGAATAAATGAGTGAAAGGATGAAACTTACCATTCAGTTTGTTTCCAGTTATTTGTCGCTCCCGTGGGTTTTGGTTTCTTCTCAGTAAAATCTCCCAGGTTCCTGAGCGTCCTGCCTCCACACAGCCTCCCCGATCTCTTCCTCTCCCTCCTCCTCTTTCTTCCAGCTTCTCCTCCTCCTATCGTCCCCCTTCTGTCGTTCCTCCACCCGTCTCCTCGCGCTCCTCTGCTCTCAAACTTTTTTTCTTCACCTCTATAAAAAGGTTCCACATCTAAATGCTGTCTCCTCCTCCTCCTCCTCCTCTTCTTCATCCTCCTCCTCCTCCTCCTCTTCCTCCTCCTCGGTGCTGATTCCTGCTCTGTGATTGGCTGACAGCCTGTAGGGATGCGGAGCCTCACCTCTCCTCTCTCTCTGATTGTGAACCCTTTCGAACACCTGCTGATTCCACCGTACGTCGCCCTCTGCTGGTGGTAGAATCAGCATTAGCAGAATGAATCCTCTGCTTACTGATCCTGCTGTTTGCTTTCTATGATATTGTCTCTTTTATTCTCATCATTTAAGCCACTGTGAGTCTTCAAGGTTCTGTCCTTCTCTGTAGTTTAACTCGCTCATCATAGAGCATCTTCCTCCACTAACATCCAGATTATAGAGCATCTTCCTCCACTAACATCCAGATTATAGAGTATCTTCCTCCACTAACATCCAGATTATAGAGTATCTTCCTCCACTAACATCCAGATTATAGAGCATCTTCCTCCACTAACATCCAGATTATAGAGCATCTTCCGCCTAACATCCAGATTATAGAGCATCTTCCTCCTCTAACATCCAGATATTAGAGCATCTTCCTCCACTAACATCTCGATTATAGAGCATCTTCCTCCTAACATCCAGATATTAGAGCATCTTCCTCCACTAACATCCAGATTATAGAGTATCTCCCTCCACTAACATCTCGATTATAGAGCATCTTCTTCCTCTAACATCAGATTATAGAGCATCTTCCTCATGCAGACTGATGAAACTTTATTCAGTGAATCAGTCAGATTGGTCAATATAATGCTGACAGTTCAGGCTATGCTAATGCTAACACCACAATAATACAGGTCTATGAATGTCGTTAACACAGTAATGTTACCCAGTAACTAGTTTATAACTTTATAACTGCGGTACCAGTAAAGACGAAGTACTGACGAAGTTGGGGGTGTTCAATGACGTGCTGTGGTGAGCCGGTGGCGTGGTGCAGGAGGTCGGGGTGGTCGGACGAGTCCGTGGGGCAGATCTGACGTCTCTTGCAAGTGCCCAGGTTAACTCGCTGACTCATGTTAGTTTCTTTTTTTTTTTTTTTTTACCTCTGACTCAGCAGTTGAATCACTTCCCTCCTCATCACGCTGCTCACCCCTGCAGGACTCCCCCCCCCGAGCGTGTGGAGGTTGGAATTCAAGGTTCCCTCTTTTCACTGATCCCACCGCATCAGAGTCTCGTCGGCGTCACAAAGTCGTCTCCCGGATCTCACGGGACGTGAGGCTGCTCATTATTTCTGGCGTGAAAAAAGCGCTTGTTGTGTGCTCTTCTTCCCAAAATCCCCCACCAGCAGGTCAACCCACAGTTTATACTTCAAAGAAAACCAACACACTCTGGCTGCTAATATTTGGGTCACATTTGGGAACGTAAGGGGATGGGAAAGGAGGCCGGACCGACACCGGTTGGATGTATTGTCATTTAAAAGCGCGGCCAGTCAGTGGGTAGCACGCTAACATTTTCCATCTGCTAGCCTCAGTGCTAGTAGAACGTTTTCATTTGTCGCTGCCTGTTATCGAAACTGAGACCTTGATGTGAGTACAGTATCAAAGCCGACGCGTCGTTTTGTTTCGTGTTCCCGATGGGTTTTTGCAGCCGCCGCACATCTCAGACGCCCGAGGCTTTGCTTAATTCCAGAACTGGAAAAAATGCGATAGACATCGAAATCTTCAAAGGAACATTACGCTTGCTACACTGGGGGGAGTCGGAGAGGCGTGCTGATTCTGGGACGGAGATTTCCATACGTGTGGGCGGCTGTGGTTCGCTTTGGCAGAACGGTTCTCTCTCAATCAGAAGGTTGCATGTTGGATTCCTCACCGAACCCCGATTTGCTCCCAGTGGGTGGACTGAGCACCTTGCATTGGCGTGTGAATGTTGTTAACGGCGTAAAGCGCTCCGGAGACTGCTCGAGCAGATGAAAAGCGCTTTGTCGGCGAAATCCATCCACCACTTACTTCACAGACCAACTTCAAAGAGAACACGTGTTCCATCATTTCGCTTGACGATGTTCGATTGTACGATGTCTGACAGAAAACCTAGCCGCTTTTACTGAGGGGAAATAGTTGCTCTTGAAACATGTGGCTGAGAAGGAGTGTCACTTTTCACTCCTTACTGGACTATACTCTTAAAAAGGATCCAGATTTGGCAGCTGGTTTTGAAAAGAGGCAATGCCACCGACACAAGCAATGAACGGATTCTGTTTGGTGGGTTGAGGGTAGGCTTTTAAGAATGTCCCTTGTCTGAGGCCACCAAGCTTCAGAGGCAGTTTACTTTCCATGACAACTCATTGCCGGTGGCAGTTGTTTTCTGACAATAGTCTTCTCTCTCAAGTTGCCGATGACAATCTACTGTCTGAGGCAGCACATTGCCCGTATAACACTTCATTGTCCTTTGACGCTTATTGTGAAAAAAAAGTCCAACGTGTTCGGAGGGACCATTTCTACCCAGGTCAGAACTGGTCCTTTGTGACACAGTACATCGTCTTTGTGTTCCCACTGTCTGAGGCAGTTCATTTTCAAGAGGTAACTTAATGTCTGAGGCAGTTTATTGTTTTTAATAAAGTCTATCGCGCGAATCCACCATCTGACGCCGTTTCTGGTGGTGGATCGTTGTGTTTGTAGCAGTGCGTCTCTGCCGGTGGACGTTGAGGTGGTGAAAACATGGCGTGCCCTCTGTTCGGCGTGACACCGTCCAACGCGTGGCGGCTGCCTGCGCGGAGCTTCATAATGAGCCCGAGAGCAGCGCGGACGCCGGACATGCTAATGAGCCGCCCGCCATTAGCATTTGTGAGAGGGGGACAGCAGAAATGCCCTTTTATCTTCATTCATGCTGCTGCCGCCGTGCAACATATGTCGGCTGCATTATTCATGTCACATCTGCATGTGGGGAATTTAAATTAAACCCTCGCGACACCGACTAATAGTTTTGTCAAAGTCCGACTGTTAAAAAAAGAACGTGATGGTCCGTTTTGTTAATGGAACCTATAATTACAGCGCAGACGTGAACACATGTTAATGAGACGCACACAGACACACTCACACATTTCATTTGTTTAATAATCGACCGCAAACTCAGCGATCAGCAGCTCATCTGCATGAATCACTTCAATCTGAAGCTTTCATTAAATTATACCGAAATAAACATTTGATCTTAGTTTTTATTTATTTACACGTCATTTTCGCACAAAAGAAAGACTTTAAAGGAAAGGCAAAATAACTCAAATCAGGGGGAAATTCTAAAATGACTAGAATTTATTAAAGGGGCTTTAAAAAGAAAATAAGCTGCTTAGAAAAGAGATGAAATGGTTTAAATGGCTATGATGTGGCCATAAGACTCTTTAACTCCTCCTTGTTAATAGTGTTTTTGGTTATTTTCAGCTATTCTGTGCTTCTATGTGTCACCTTGTTCATATTAATATTTATAATTACTTATGTCTCATGTCTCATTTGATATTCAACTTTATTTCTATTTATTCTGTGTGGAGCAATGTTTATAGGAATTTACCTTTAAGATTAATAAAGTATTGTATTGTATTGTATTCTATTCTATTAGAATTATCTGGAAAATGCTCAAAAAAAAAGATGAAACTGCTAAAATCAGGTACAAAAACAGCTGAAAATGTACACATTGTAATTGAAACTTCCTAAATACAATTTAAGGTCTAGTTTTTGTACACGTAAAAAAACACGATGCGATACTAAAATACATATTATGCTCCAATATGACATTATTAAACGCGACACAAGATGATACCATGTGAGACATTATGAAGAAACTGTTTGATAGTGGCAGAGGCGATGGCGAAGCTGCTGTTTAAGCTCCCGTTTTGTCTGATTTATGTATTAATTCGGCCGCGTGTTGGAGGAGGTGTGAGGACATTCACCGATCACATGACTTTCCATTTATACTAAGACAGTGCGAGAACAAAGAGCAGCTTCGGCGAGAGGGAACAGACGTCAGAGGAGACCGAAACAGACACCGAACTCGTCTTCATTATCATCCCTGCCGCTCTTCATCGCTCAAGCACACCAGTCGCATTTCCTCCGGCTCCACCGAACTCGTCCACTGATGGACGTCTCACATTAAACAGTTTAAAGGAGCCGCTGTTTGTGTATCGATCTTCCGTGTCGTTTCAGCATCGATTGGCTCTGAATGTCTCCCTCTTCCCTCCCGTTGCCCTGAAAGTGGAGGAGCTGGGAACTCAAAAATGTTTCGGGAAACTTTAGTTTACAGGTAACAGCTGTACATCAGCCAGAAAAATCACATTATTCTCACCGAGATCAGCCGACACACGGTACATCTGCTGCCTCCAGGCACAAGCCATCAACAGTCACCTCATGAAATGATCTTAAATCCACTCCAGAAATACCATCAAACAAGTCAAACATCAAATCCCAGATGAGCCCAAATCCAGACATTAATAATAAGGAATCTAGTGGGACTCTAATCTGAAGTCTGCCAAGAAGCCAGTCAAAGAAAACCGCATCAAATTAAAGGGAAGAAACCAACTCTAAACGTCGATTGAGGTTATATTTAGTCACATCCCTGATATCAAAACTCTTCTTCACAACCCCCCGTTCATTTCTAATATCCTTGAAAAAGTTGCTGCAAGTTCAAAGTTATTCATGATCCTCAGACAACCGACTCGTCTCTGATCATATTTATCAGACAGGTTCCACTTCGCTCACGTTAATAACTCTTCAGATCGGACTGAATGTAGACATGGAGTTCCACAAGGTTCTGTTGTAGGACCACTACCGTTCATATTATACGTGCTGATGACTCACAAATCAGTGCATCTATAAAACCAGACGATACCGGTCAAACATGTTAAAATAGAGACTTGTCTGGAAGACATAAAGGCTTAGATGAGTCGTAATTTCCTACTTCTGAACACTGATGAAACAGAAGTTATTATATTTCCCTCACAGCAACTTATCTGAAGATCAAAGTGTCTGAAAAAGTGCTGAAGAAGCTTTCAACTCTGTCCTTTTCTTTTGATTCTATCCTTTCCCCCCCCTTTTTTTATTTCCTATTTTCCTTATTCCACCACCTGCACCATGTAACTCATTCTTTACATTTTTCCAAACAGAAATCAACAATATCTACAGCAGCCTGCCCCTTGTCAGGTTTTTTTTCTCCACAGAACTCTCAAAATACACATCAGGAATGAGCAGCTCCACCATGCAGTCCTGATCCCGGCCCATCTGGCCTCATTAAGGCCCGTCTCCCTTCTGTCTCTCCTCTCATCACCGCAATCATATATTCGTCCCTCAGCTCTGGATCAGTACCACAACCCCTCAAGCCTGCTGCCATTACCCCCCCCTCCATCCCTCTCCTGGCTCAGGTCACAGCTCTCAGAAACACATCAATACGTCAACATCAATAACTGCACCTCCTGTCACTCCTCTGCTGCAGTGAACCCTGGGGGACGCCTTGCAAGCGGAGGAGTGACGGAGGAGTTGCATTTATTCATCAACTTCAAGAACTGTGCCTCGTCCGTCTCCTCCCCTCCTGCTCGCCGTCCCCCAGGGTTCGGTGCTCGGCCCCCCCCTCCGGTTCATCCTCTACATCCACCCCCCCTCTCGGCAATACCATACGTGAACACGGTCTCCACTTCCACTGCTACACCAACGACATGCAATCTCAACATCTGAACCAAATCCATCATCCTGCTCCACCCTCACCAACTGCCTCATGGATGCAAAACAACTTTCTACAACCGAACTAACGCTACATAATAATAACGTAACATAGCAAAAGTACAAAAATAAATTCGATTTGGTGGAAGAACTACACTTTTGATGGGAAATGTGAATTTAAGTGTTGTGTCTGGTGCTTACATAAATGAAATTGAAGTTTATTGAAACAGAAGGATTCGTAAAAATCGAGAACTGAAGTCAAGATCAGTCTATAAAAGAAATAAACCTCGTGAACAGTAAAACAAGAATCCAGTTTATTCATCAGACAAGTTCACTATTTGTTTTCAGTCACTTCGCTGATCCCTACTGGCCCATCAGTGTTGTTACAGTTTTCATAATCACCCCCAGATGTATTGCAAAAGAAACAATGAAACTCCAAATGTGTGTTGATTACGAGGATAAATGTATTAAAACTTAATCTGGAACTTTTTTTTTTTTTTTAAATCAGCAGCCAAGGATTGTGGGTAACGTCGTTCACCTATTGGACCGTGGTGTTATTTAAAGAAGTGATATGACATGTGTCTAACAGCGCCACCTGTTGTCAGACAATCAACAAGTGAAAACAATGTTAATGTTATTCTCAAAATACAAAATGCTTTATTTCTTCTTCTTCTTTTATATTTTTTTGTCTGTAAAGTGGCTTCTACACACAGCCACCATGATGGTGATGATGATGATGATGATGATGATGATGATGATGATGATGATGATGATGATGATGATGATGACGACTTATCTGTTTCACTTCTTTCCTACCCCGAAGGGGTCTGTCGTTTGGTCACCAGCCTTCTCGTCTCCTTTCTGCAGCGACGAGCCCAGATTGGCCGTCAGGCAGGTGGGCAGGATGCAGTGGCCAGGGCTCGAGTAGCGACTGAGAGGGAGGGACGTGAGACAGGAGAGACAGGAGAGACAGGAGAGACAGGGGAGACAGGGGAGACAGGAGAGACAGGAGAGACAGGAGAGACAGGAGAGACAGGTTCAGGTCAAACAGGTGAGATGAAATAGTTCCATTATGTGAGTTGGGTGAGAGACAAATGCAGGTAGAATAGACATTAATGGAGACGAGGTAAGCCGTTTTCTATCTTGTCTTGTGATTATAAAGTTTATATTTTACTCTGCGTTTATTTTGAAATGCCAGATAAAAAGATTTTTTTTTTAAATAATAACAATGTGTATTTATTCTTCTGTATTCTACTTTATAAACAGAATAACGTCTGATCTGAATGGTCAGTGGGTTCTTTGCTCCGCCCACTGCTCCCCTCAGTCACACTTCACTTACTCATTAAAGGATATCCTGAGAGAGAGAGAGAGAGAGAGAGAGAGAGAGAGAGAGTCAGGTAAAAACAGGTAAACATCTGCTCAATAATGTCATGTGATGGAGAATTAACTTACGTCTTTTCCACCACCGGCAAAACAAATCTGAAGCACACATACACACACACACACACACACACACACACACACACACACACACACACACACACACACACACACACACACACACACACACACACACACACACACCACTGTAAAGCTCACGAGACCACAGAGGCTTCGACGCCACCGAACACGCCACCGTCCACTTCACTCACATGAAAGGAGATCTGACCGTGTCGTTCATTCCGTCGCGCGGCGTGCCGTTTGTGGCGTCCAACATCGGGCCCCCTGCCGTGTCGTTTACCGCGTCGTTCTCGGGGTCCAACGCCGTGTCGTTCGTGCCGCCGTGCGTCTTTTTGCGAACGGTGACGTTTGCCGTGTCCTCCGTGGCGCGTGGGGTCACGCCGTCTGTCGTGACGTTTGTCGCGCCTTCCGTCGTGCCGTTCGTCTCGTTCGGCGCGCCGTACGTCTTGTCGCGCGTCGCCTTGGCCGCCGTGTCGTTCTTTGCGTTGCTCTCCAACACGGCGTCCCGGAGGATCACCGTTTCTGTTCTGCGGAAATTTCGACAAAGACTCAAAGCATTAACGCGTCCCACCGTCTGCGAACGTCTGTTGAAGCCACAGCCTGTGGACACAGACTGTCCAGCCAGGACTCACCCCCTGGGCGGGTTTTCGTCTTTGTCCGTCAGGCGGTGGACGGTGGCCGCGCTCGTCTCGTTTCGTCTGCGGGAAACAAACCAAAGAACGTCAGCGTGGGAACGAGACGCACCGATGAGTTCTGACCAAGGTCGTCGTCTCACCTGGAGGGAGGAAGAGGAGCGGCGGACACACAAACCACCGCAATCACCGTCATCACCGTCGTCATCATCGTCACGGCGACGGACTGTGCAGGCTTCATCGTCTCCGTCTCCGTGTGCCCGCCGCTCCACTGCCCTCCTGCCTTTTTGTGCGTTCTGCTCATCCTCAGCCGAAGGTCGGCTGAAGGTCGCTGGAGGACTGATGAGCCTCCCCAGTGTCGAGTCAATATTGACTCACGGCGCCGACCTTGTCCCACGCTCGGCCTTCCAGCCCCGGGCATCATGGGAAACAAGAGCGGCCAAACAAAACATCCACACTTCTCCCGACGGAAAACCCCGCGGGAAAATGATGGAGTAGAAATACTCCCGTTACTGCGACAACCTTCCGTTGTGACTTCATGTTAAACTCTCCACAAGGTGTTTTTGTTCACAGAGTTGGACTTCAGCTTGGGTCTCATTTTGAGTTTGACATCAATTCTGCGTCTAATTATCATGGAAATCCTTAATTCAGGACTTGTTAGGTATCTGAAATAGGAATCTGAACGATTCCTATTTCCTATCTGAACGAATTCGGTTGATTCCTGTTGTGTCAGCACTGTGCTGGGCTCGTGTGTGTCCATGTTTCTCTTGTGATCTGACACTGGAGGCCACCCGACAAGAGAATGGGGTGGAATCTGGGGGGGCAAGATGGATAACAGGCCTTGACTGGTGGCTGCTATGGTGTGTTGTCCAAGGGTTCAAAGGGTTGCGTGTAGGACAAGGGACTGACGGCGTGGGGCAGTGGCAAGCCGAGACTGGAGGTGTTTGTCATGAACAAGTTGAATAAAAATCGTAGGCACTGAAACAAAAGGGTTCCAGAGATCCAAAAGGTTTCAGAATGTATTTACAAGCTGGTTCCCCATTTGGATTTTTGACAGTTTCAGACTTTCATGGACGGGATTTCTGGGTAGCTACTGTCTTCAGATGTTTAATTCCTGACTCATTGTGAGATTAATTGTCTACATTTCAGACTAGTTTTGTGTTAGATTTGGATGTTTTCCATTTTTTGGGGGGTTTCTTTTGCTCAGTACTGAGCATTTCTAACTTTCTTTGACGGCTTTTTGGAACGCTCGTTTTATCTCTGATTGGGTTCTATCTTCAGATAGAAGACGGAAGGACGGTTTCATGTGATTGATGCCCATGATTAAAGTTTGACTTGAGAACCGAGACTCCAAAAAAAGTCCTTCAAACAACAACAAATTTCACACCATGGACTTTTATTCAAGATAACATCTGATAAATTACAACATCTGAAACAAACACAACACAAAGGGTACGACAGCGCGAGGCGTGTTGGAGCTGCGAGGAATGAACCGCCTGTCTGCAGGTGCACGAAACAAACGCTCCAATCTCAGCCGGAGCGGGTAAACATGGAGGACCCAAACGCTTGTTCGGCGGCGGGCCTATCGGAAGTCTTCGGCGGAGAACATGCCCTTGGCGCGGCGTAGGATGGAGTCCTTGGAGGCGTCGTACGGATGCTCTTTGGACGGGATCTCCAACACCGCTGGGATGGACTGCATGTGGGCGTCGATGGCGTGGCGAATCATCTCTGCGATGAACTGGTTGATCAGGATGATGCCGATGTCGTTACGCGCCAGGAAGCTCCTGCAGAGATGGTGAACGACTTTTTTTAAATCCACCTCCTGACACTTACCATCTCCTGCTGCACACTTTAGTCCGAAGTGATCCCCGGACGCACTCTACACGACTGCTACACACGTAGAAAACAGCTGTGAACGTTTACATCTAAGTTTATTGTGTATTCTTGTATAAACTTCCTTTCCTTTGTTTTAACTGACCAGAAATGTTCTTTAAATAAACCGTGAAGACATTCAGATGCAGTGGGTGAGTCACAGAACATGTGAGGAGCCTCAAATGCCAATTTGTGGTGAAGAAACAGTTCCGCTGAACATAAATAATTTGACATTTTAGTCATATATTCACAGAATAAAGCTTCACGATATTTAAAATGTTGATTTAGTTAAACAGAATTTGTTTGCATTAGCAGCTCAAAAGCATTAAATCTTTTCCTGTAACACAAGCAATAATGTCTTGTCCATGTCCAGTTTATTTTTTTTTAAAGAATTTTCTCACCTGATTATTTATTTTGTAATGTTCATTTACTTTATTTCCATGCATGTTTTTAAGCTGCTTTACAGTTGGTACGCTTAATGTGAATCAGAGCACTCAAAATATTTACTAGTTTCTCTTGAATTGCTGTTTTTCTAACACTAGCCACTCTTCGCTTTGATAAATAAAACATTTTAAGTTGTCAACACGACCTAAATGCACGAAATAACCGAAAACACGATGTGACCGGGCCCCAACCCTCCTGACAAGTCTCTATACACATTGTATAAAAAATAACACTCGAATTTATGGATATTATTGACTCCGTTGCGTCCTAAATGAGTATTCTCTGTTATTTTGTCGCTTTCTGTTCTCTTCGGCGCCGTTTATATTTTTTTTCGACGGTCCATATGAGAGTATTTGGGTGTTTTTCTAGTCGCGGGGTCACAGATTGAAGCGACGCCGGCCTCGTTAAAGGGGCCGTTTTCTGAACGGACTCTGGCGGGCTGCTCTCACTTGAACGTCTCCTCGATCTCCGTAATGCTCGTGTCCTTCTCCACCACCAGGAAGTTCGGCTTCCGGTTCTTGTTCAGCTCGCCGATCCCGCCGAGCAAGAATCCGGTGCAAGTGTCCTCGTCTCCGATCACGGCGATCAGTTTCCCGCGGCCCGCCATCACGCACTCAGGTGCTGTTTACTGGAGGAATAAACTGGAGGCTTCAATCAGCTGACGATGACGGCTGCAGCAAAGACGGAGGGTCACGTGATGGCGTCAGGTGACTGGAACTTCCGGTTTGGTTTTGACGTCCGACGTGTGTTACGTTCATGTGCTCGCTTTGAATGGGAACATGAAATTGCTTTGAATGGGAACATGAAATTGCTTTGAATGGGAAAATGAAATTGCTATCTATCTATCTATCTATCTATCTATCTATCTATCTATCTATCGATCTATCTATCTATCTATCTATCATACTAAAACTTTATTAATAATTGTGATGCAATAAACAAGTTAGATATAAGTCCCTGCAAGCTTTTAATTTCCAAGGATCGTTGAACGCATCATCAGTCACATGACAATGTAAAGCGGAAGTTGCTGCAGCTGCTGTTGAAAACTTCGGTAGATTAGACGCAGATTAGAAGAAGCGGAGGAGTCAGGATGGTGAGTGGGAGTTTTGCATTTTTTATTTTTATGATTTCAGAGTTTAAATGCGCCGTTAGGCGACGTTCAGGCGACCCTCCCGTCACTGTGACCTGCTGCTGTTTCAGACCACCGCCGCGCTGACTGCGGGTCTGGACCGGATCCCGGACCAGCTCGGGTACCTGGTCATTAGTGAGGACGGAGTCTTGGCCGTGAGTGTCGCTACACATTCCCGTCTCTTATTTCAGTTTTAAATATCTCGAATTTCTTAGTACATTTCTTCTGGGATTAAATCGCCTAATTTGTGAATTGAGTCTGGTGCTGTGATGTTTGCGATGGGACTCTGCCAAAGGCAGACAAACGCATCCACCAGACTCCATTCATATTTCAGTTAATTTAACACTCCTGCACATATTATTTGACCCGTTTCCCTCTTAAATTGAACTCTGAACATCTCCAAAAGCAGTGGCTCCTTTCGGCAATGTTCTCATGAACATTGGATGCCGTGGGGGTCAACCGTGACCTTTGACCTTTGTGCAGTCTGCAGGTGAGTTGGAGAACGATGAGCACACAGCGAGCGTGATGATGCAGATGGTTCGAACAGCGAGTCGCTTCAGGTTGTCGGGATCGGCTGAGCCGCCGTTCAAACGCATGTCAGGTAAAAAAAAAAACACACTTACCTCGGGTATAATTCTGTTTTGACATTATTTATCTTCTGGTTGTGTTCATCAAACTTCATCTTTAACTCTAACTTAACCTTGGTGAAAATTCACACTGGGATTCTCTGCTGTAGGTTTAAGTTTAGGTTTCCTTCCAGTTTAACTTTATATGTGCATCAACTTGGTTTATTATAACCCTTGTGTTTGACTTGCAGGCTGCAGGTTTAATTCAGTGTTTATCTTCAAATTTAACTGGGCTCTAACTCGAGTTTAACTTCAGTCCGCAGTCTGGTTTAGATCTGACTAGCTTGAGTTTGGTTTGAAAGTCATTTAAGATTAAAATGGGTTTATCTCTGATTTATATCTGACTCCAGGTTAGATTTAAGGTTTACCTGGAGCTTAACTAAAGGTTTAGCTTTTAAAATGAAATAGGGTTTAAATATAAGAATAAATCTGATTTAAGTCTGTTAACTTGACAGTTAAATCAGATGCACTATAACATGATTTTCTCTTTTTCTGACATTTTGACAATTTTACACAATTTCTGTTCAGGTGTTTAGCGCTACTTTATTTATTTTACCAGAGATGCACAAAACCTTTTACGTCACCGATACCGATAACTTCCTGTTCGGTGGCCGGTCACGTCCCCCTAACCCTAACCCCGATCACTTCATTCATAAAAATCTGTTTAAAATATAGTAGATTGAATAAATGGATGTTTACAGAGAACATTCCCATTCAGACTTTTAGAAGTGCTGATGTCTTTTGCAATTATATCAGGTTTAACTTGGATTTGTTCAGGTAAACGGGTAGCTCCAGGTTTTCAAGTACTTCTGTGGTGCATTCACTGACCTGTGGTGTGTTCGCTGCCCCCAGTGATCTTGGAGGACTTCGTGTACACGGTGACGGTATCCGGTCAGAAAGTATTTGTGGTCAAACGTCATCACAACCAACAGGAGCCGGTCAGTGTCTGAGGACACGACGATGAAGAGCTGGAGTTCATCACTTTGTGTTGCATTTGTTTGTTTTTAATGTTGTGTAAAATAAATCAATTTAAAAAATGGGTTGTTTCATCCCGGAGGGATCTGGTTTTCCCCGACTGCACTCAAACGCCTCGTCTGAAGTGTGACCGGGTTTTTGTCTGAGCTCAAAAGGGAAGTCATACATTTGTCACGCTTTTTTCTTGATCCAAGAAAGTGTAGAATAAATCTTACGGAGGTTGAGAAGAAAAAAAAACCTTTATTGCATCATCAGTCACCTCGAATCTTCTTCACATTACGAAGGAATGACAAAGCCTTCAGTCTTGGATCAGTCGGAATGAATCATCACACAAACAGGAAACTCCTGCCTGTCATAAGCCCCGCCCCCCTTCCCCAGGCGATGACTGACACTAAGCCCCGCCCCTCCTTAATTGGGTAAAACATGCGGTTTAAAAAAGGAAAAAAAAAAAAAAGACAAAGAGGATGATGATGGGAAATGAAGTTGAGCTCAGTCCATGACATCACTTCCTCCTAAACGACAAGTTTATAATTTAAAAAAACAAACAAAACTGAAACAGTCCGTGAACTCGTCTTCCTTGCCGACGTCTCGTCCTCTGCTTCCTGGTTCTGCTCCGGTGTGTGTGTGTGTGGGGGGGGAGGGGTCTATTGCTTGGACAGCTCGTTGGACAGCCAGTCGAGACCCTCGTACAGACCCGTACCCTGAGTGGCACAGGTGGCCTGGACGTGCCACTGAAACACAAACGGCGAAGGAAGACGGATCAGATGCGTAAACTCCTGCTGTTTCCATGTAAACAGACATAAGTTTCCAAAACATTGCTGTGTAAACACCAAACTTTTCTGACACACAAAAACATTGTTTTCACTTGAAACGATCACGTAAACGGAGCCTGAGAGATCCTGCTCGACGGGAAAGAGCTTCAACGTGTCGACATGTGAATGTCTGAACAACTTCCTGTCGTCTGATCGAAGTCACCGCGAGTTTGAAAGAATCTGTATGGGATTGGAACCGGCAAACTTTCGAGTCTGCTTCTCTAACTTTCAGGCTACCAAGTTTTCTCAGGGGTGGTTTGGGCGACAATGTCCAATGGGGCGTTTTTGTTTCCACCGCGCACTTTAAGAAAGTGACTCAAACCAGCCGGGACGTCGTCATGCAATTACAACAGCGGCTGGTTCGGGGGCGCTATCACGCGAAACAAACGCCGACCAGAGAGGGACGACAAAAAAAAAAAACAGCAGGGCGAAGTAGAAACTCGGCTCATTGATTGGTCCGGACCATAAACGGAAACCCCGCCCCTTGAGGCAGCTTGTTGCTAATGGCTAGCGAAACATTCCATTGCTTCCACACCTGCCCAAACGAGCAGATGAGGTCACGACGCGGCGACGGGAGCCACTCACAGTTCTGTTGCGCAGGTTGTGCAGACCCAGTTTGTCGGTGAGCTCGCTGACGTTCATGGCGTTGGGAAGATCCTGTTTGTTAGCGAACACCAGAAGAACCGCCTCCTTCAATTCATCCTCTTGGATCTGCGGAGAGAGGACGACAGTTTCTACACACGGCGTTCCGAGAGCGACGGCGGCGGACGACTACCAACGGCGACTCACCATCTTGAAGAGCTCTTCTGCCGACTCGGCAATTCTCTCCTTGTCGTTACTGTCCACCACGAAGATCAGACCCTGCGAAACGCAGAACATTACCGACCCACCCTCCTCCGCTCTGCGCTTGAACGCGTCGCCGTGCCTTTCTGGTTGTGGACGCGTACCTGAGTGTTCTGGAAGTAGTGTCTCCACAGGGGGCGGATCTTGTCCTGACCGCCCACGTCCCAAACTGTGAAGCAGATGTTCTTGTACTCGACCGTCTCCACGTTAAAACCTGTAGCACATTATAGGTTTTTAAAAAAGTTTTTCCATGTTTTAAATTAAAAGTTCGAGGTGGAAGCAGGAGTGAAGGTTCAGAGCACAGACCGATGGTGGGGATGGTGGTGACCACTTCTCCCAGCTTCAGTTTGTACAGAATTGTTGTTTTTCCGGCCGCGTCCAGACCAACTGGAACCAGAGTAGACCCAAGTTAGAACAATACAATTACTAAAAACACCCCACACAGTCATCCAAAAAAAAAAAATCTATTTCAAGACATAAATAAATGTCACAGTAAATAAAACATTAAGTTATTCCACCAAAATCCACACAAGAACCAGTTTGAGTTGTTGATGTACATCATATTGTCAATACCTTCCTGAAGGAAATTTGTCATTTTGATAAAGATGCCCAGGTCTGTTAACGTCTCAGTCACTGAAACGCCCAGACACTCTCAAAACAAGTCCACACAATCTCGCTTTGCACTGGAAAAACGATCAGTGGTCATTTTCGCAACCTTTAAGACTATACCCGTGGCTTCAATACTCTTTCTTTGAGAAGGTCTGACTTGTTTTGGGGCTAAAATCGGTCAAATGTTGATATTTCCGGTTTGGCAAAACCAAAACAGTTTGATTGGCTAAATTCCAGTTTGTTTACAAACATGTCAACTTTGGTGTGATCGATTTGGGCAAGTTCAAAGCTTGGAAGTCTGTGGAAATGACAGGTAATGATCTTATTTACGTGTAATGGTTTAATTCTCTGTGCAGAGATTATACATTTTATGGGAAATAGATTTCTTTTAACTTTAATATAAGTAAATAATTTAAACAGTTGACTGGCGGACCATTGACATAAACACTTAACTGACATATAAACAGTTAACTGATTAAGATTCAAATAAAATATAATTTTAAAAACAAACTGTTGAAAGGCATATAAACAATTAAATGATTACAATTCTAATTAAAAAGATAACTCAAGATCATTAAAAAAAAAACTGTTCACTGACATACAGTTACTGATTGGAATTCAAATAAAAACTAACGATAATTAAAGAAAAATGAATAGAAAAAGAGACAAATATATAATAAATCACAGATTTATACAACAATCAACCAGCACAGAACCGCTATGTCGATCGTTAGCTTATATGAGCTAACTCCGCTAGCTTTAGTTCTTCACACTGTCTCTTCCTGCCGAGGAAAAAACTGAACATTTTGGTCACAGAACAGCTAAACTGGTCGGACCGGATCAGATCTGGCTTAGTGGGGGGGTGACCGGTGGCAGCCTGCGGAGCCAGCCTCCGGGTCTCTCCCGGTCCGGGTACCGTTATCTCGGGGCTAGTTTAGCTTAGCTCACCCATCAGGATCCTCATCTGCTTCTTCCCGAACAGCTTAGAGAACAGAGACGAGATGGTCAGACCCATCTTCACTGCCGGCGGAAGGGTCAACACCAGGCGGAACGGACAGGCGGTCAGCCCGGGAGCAACTGCAGGGTGGGAGCCGGGGGGAGAGGTGGAGTCGGAGACCGGAGTGAAGCCGGGTGAAGAGGCGCAGCGAGCGGACTGAGGGCGCAGCTCCTCTCGGTGCCACGTCCAGGCCAACGCGGAATAATTGACGTCACGGCTTTGTAAAAACTTTATCAACAAAAATGGTGTGTTGCCTTCCGAGTCCATGGGAATAGATTTATGTAAATGTTTTGTTGTTGTTGTTGTGAGAGGAGCCACAAGAGCCTCATAGAGACCAGATCCACTGAGAATCCTAATAATATTTCTGATATAAATAACACAAAAAAGTAGATCATTGTCGCGAACAACAACAGACCTCTTGTGAACATTTTTACTGTAGAATTACAGATAGGAGGTTTCCTGATGTTCCTGAACGCATCCTTCAACTCCCGCCCCCTCCGTCGTGTTCATTTCCGCTTCGGTCAAACATGGCGGCTGTTGATAAACTCCAAGGCGGATTTTAACCTCGGAGTTTATTTATCGACACGTCTTCACATTCCACACTTCAACTCGCTCGCGTTGGGCGGTTGTGACGTTTATCAGGTAAGAACCGAATGGACTTTCCAAATTAGCGACACTTAGTGGCGTCGAGTCCAGCTCTTACCATTAATAAGTGGCGCTGCCTTACTTGCCACTGAGGCACAAGAATAAAATCACAATGAATGAAAGTTGTTCTTTTCCATTTTTCATACACGATTTGTCTTATAAGTATTATATTTTGAATTTCTACGTTATGTCATTCTGATGTTATTCAAATAAAACTCATGTTTATCATCCTAACACTGTTTTGTCCAAAACATTTCTGATTTAAAATGTTGTTTTAATTTCGTGGACAGACCCTGCAGTCCCGCAGAGTCCAGTCCAGCTCACCTGGAAGTCCACGGGCACCAGTTCTCATCCCGTGGACGAATGGATTTGTTCTGATCTGAACTTTTGAAGTCATGGAGAAGTTTGGGATGAGTTTCGGAGGCGGTCCCGGCAGGAAGGAGCTGCTGGAGACCGTCGAGTCCCAGAAGAAGCAGCTGATTCACTACCAGACCCGCTTCAAGGATGTGGTCCGGGCCTACAAGAGTCTCCTGAAGGAGAAGGAGGCCCTGGAGGCCAGCCTGAAGGTTCTGAGTGTGACTCAGGACCTGGACCTGCACCCTCCTGGGGTTGGAGCCGCTCCTACTGTCCCGGACCTGCCGGACGACGGCTGCTCGCTGCACAGCGAGGACAGCGTGGACACGGCGGCGTCCATGGACGTCCCGGGCGAGGCCGCCAGGGGGGACCAAAGCGAGGAGGACCAGGGCGAATCTGGAGGGGTACGTTCTCAAAGGGTTACGGAAACAAACCGCCAAGAGTTCAGAAATTGTAATGATTGAGGCGCTCCTACCGTCCATGGGGGGGGCGCCAGAGGGCAGGGGGGCGTGACCGGCCACCGAACAGGAAGTTATCGGTATCGGTGACGTAAAAGGTTTTGTGCATCTCTGGTAAAATAAATAAATAAATAAAGTAGCGCTAAACAAAATTCTCAGGAAGTGGTTCTGGCGCTCGACTGCCACATTATTTGCGAGCGAAGACGTGCGAGATGATGTGAATTTAGCTAATTAAGCAATTGTCAAGAAAAGAACTCACGTCAACGGCTCATGTTTATGCTTGTGATGTTTATTTCTTTATTTTTTTTTTCCAGTCAGTGAAGTCTGAGCCCGAAGCCTCGGACGGCAGCGCCGCGGGGGCGGAGCCGCTTCAGGCCACGCCCCCTCCCGGCGCCGAGGTGGACCGCCGCGTCGCTCAACTGAAGAGCCAGCTGAGCACGCTCACCGGCGCGCTGGCCACGGTGACGCAGGAGAAGTCCCGCATGGAGGCCAACTTCCAGGCCGACAAGCGGCAGCTGAAACAGGAAGTGGAGGAGCTCCAGGAGCGCCTGGGCGCCGCCGGGGCGCAGCAGGAGGCGGAGCTGGCCGGCGTGCAGCGGCAGCTGGCCGAGAGCCGCGCCCGCGTCATCACGCAGCAGCACGAGCGCGAGCAGGAGCAGGGCGACCACGTGCAGCAGCTGCGCGAGCTGCAGCGCCTGCTGCAGCAGGAGCGGGACGTGCGGCAGGACGCCGAGCTGCGCCTGCAGGACGCCGCCGCCGCCCTGCACGCCAGCTCGCAGGCGGTGGATCGGGGGGCGGAGTCCGAGGCCCACCTGAGCCAGGCGAGGGAGGAGCGGGACGAGCTGAGGAGGAGGCTGCGGGCCGCCGAGGAGGACCAGAGGAGACCGGATCCGCGGGTGGACGAGCTGCAGCGGCAACTGAAGGAGCTGAAGAACGACTTCCAGCAGCAGATCCAGACCGAGACCCGCAAGGTGAGTACCAGGTCTGAATCGACATTTTGCCAACGCGAGAATTAAGAGCAGATTTACACTGAAGGACCAGAATTCAAACCAGAACTCCAAACTGACCAGATTCAAGACCAGACCCAGAGTCCACTGACCTCAAAAACCACTTTCAATCCTCCAGAACCGACTGTAACTAAACAAACATGGACTTTTAGAAGCAGGTCTAGACTAGATCAGAACCTGGATTAACTAAAACTACAATGAACTTATCCCAGGACTAGATCCAGGTCCAACCGCAGCCAGAATCAGGACCCAGTCTTTTAAAAAATAGAACAAACTCGGAAGTAGATCTGGACTGAGGTCAAGAACAGAATCAGGTAGAACCCGAATCAGAACTGAAGGCAGCATCATCCAAATGATGAACTATTTCTAGATCCAGATTCAGACAGCAGGAATGTGTGCCGATCCAATTTGAACCAGGATCAAAGAAAAACCAGAACCAGACCGAAGCGCGAACTGAAACCAGATCTACTTCAATCCATGGTCGAACCAGGAGCAGATTTCGGTCTCCTGGAACCCGTCCTCCGGTCTCACGTCTCCGATCGTCCCGCAGGTGACGGAGGCGGAGGAGCGGGCCCGCGAGCGCGCCCAGGGCGCCGAGGCCCGGGTGGCGGGTCTGGAGCAGCGCGTGTCGGAGCTGTCGGAGCTGCTGGGGACCAGCGAGAAGGCCAAGCAGCGGGACCAGCAGACGGCCCAGCGGCTGCGGGACCGCCTCCTGCAGCTGGATGCCGAGAACAAGACGCTGGCGCTCGCCGCCTCCGGCCGCGCCGCCGCCGACCTCGGCCTGGACGAGACGCAGCTGGACGTGGGCGCGCTGCGGGAGAAGCTGCGGACGGTGAAGAAGCTGCTGCAGCTGGCGGCGCAGGGCGACGCCGACCCCGGCGTGCGGGAGGCGGAGGGCGGCGAGGACCGCGCCGAGGAGGCGGCGGCGTGCCAGCGGGAGCTGCGGCAGGTGAAGGACGAGTTCGAGCGCTACAAGCTGCGGGCGCAGGTCGTGCTCAAGGGCAAGAACGCCAAGGACGGCTGCCAGGCGCGGGAGCTGGAGGAGGTGCGCGACCAGCTGGCGGAGCTGCGCGAGAAGTACATCAACCTGCGCGTGCAGAGCGACGAGGCCGAGGAGCGCCAGCGCCGGCAGCTGGACGAGCGGCAGCGGCAGCAGGCGGCGCTGCAGCTGGCCGGCCGCCAGGAGGCGGAGCGGGCCGAGGCGGTGCACCGCGACGAGCTCCTGCGCCTGGAGGCGGAGCTCCACAAGCACCGCGAGAGGACCATGGCGCTGCTGGACGACAAGGACCAGGAGCTGGAGAGGCTGCGGGCCGCCGCGCTCGGCGGCGGCTGCGGTGGCAGCGCCGTCGTCCCCTCCGCCGCCGACGCCACCGCCGACGCCGTTTCCGACAGCGACGACGACGCCGTCGGCCAGGCCCTGCGGCGCGCGGCGCCCGCCGAGTCCACGCTGCTGCTGTACGCCGAGCAGCTGGCGCGCAAGGATGTGGAGACCGGCGGGCTGCGGCGGCAGAAGAACCGCCTGGAGGAAGACGTCCACCAGCTGCAGGCGCGCCTCATCGCCAACGGCGAGCGCCACGACGAGGAGGCGGCGCAGCTCCGCGAGCACGTCGACAAGCTGGCCCGGGACCGGCGCCGCGAGGGCGCCAACGTGGAGTACCTGAAGAACGTCATCTACCGGTTCCTGACGCTGCAGGACGCCAGCGGGCGGCAGCAGACGCTCGCCGCCATCCTCACCATCCTGCACTTCAGCCCGCAGGAGAAGCGCGACGTGCTCAAGCTGCAGGCGCCGGCGTGGTGGAGGTGAGGCGAAGAGGAGAAGTCGTCCAGGTTGATGGGACGGTGGGGCGTTCAGGGACCGTGGGAGTTCTCAGTTGGGACAACGTTTCTAGCCGTTTCTATGGAAACGCGCGCAAAGCATATCGCAAATAAAGGAGATCAGTGTCGGGACCATGGCGTCGTAAGAGAGATTTTATGTTAAAATATTGAAATTAAAACTATTTTGTGTGTCTTTACTCGCGTTTCAATTTTTTTTTTTTGACGATCTGAAAGAGAGAGATCGGAACAACAACACTGCGTGAGGCATATTTTATTTCCAAAACCAAAAATAAATCTTTACCGTTTGGGAGAAAGAAATAAAACGAGGTGAACTACATCATTATTGATTATTCCGGTTACATTCACTCTTGATTTCAGCTGCTTATACGATAGAAAAATACTTCTTTTCTGCTGCCGTGAAGTACGAATTCAGTTTAAAGAAAAGTATTCAGAAAGAACATAAAAATCCAAATAGAATCACTTGAATGTTGTCAAACCAAAGTAAAATTAAATAAAGCATAAACATTCATTATTCACATTAGTAACAAACAGAGGCTTAAATAAAGTTTCCATCAGAAATAAGGTAAAAGGATTAGGTTGTTGGCACGTGTAAAAAAAAAAAAAGAGGGTGTGTGTCGGTGATGACGCTGTGAAGAACGAGTTCAGGGTGCGTTGAGGACGGCCTGCAGGTCTCCAGGCAGCGAAACGATGACGGAGGTTATAAAAGCGTCCAGTTTGTCCAGAACGCCATCTTTTACCTGCAGCTGCTGCCTGCGAGCTCTCACCTGCAAGACACAGCCCGGGGGTGAAAATAGCTCACAGGTCACAAACAGCAGCTGTTAAACTTTAAATAAAAAATTTTTTTAAAAAGGACGTCAGGACCACTGGGAGGTGACAAATGAGCTCACCAGCTTCTCCCGGAGCTTCAGGATCAGATCCACGATCTCCACCTCCGACTTGTCTTTGGTCCAGCCCAGCAGGTCCTGAAAGAGGGACGCCACATCCTGTCCTCAACTAGTTGGAACTGCTTCATGCATTAATTTGGACTGCTTTAAAAAAACAAACTCGTTTTTTTTTTTACTAGTCCTGTCCAAAATTAACGTGTCAATTTTGGCGATTAATTTACTCGTTAATAAAATTAATGCAGTTTTTATAGGTTTTTTCACCCAAAGCCGATAGAAAGTTATTTAAAGATAAACCCTGTGTGTCGAGTCTACATTAGTTCCAATATTTCCCATAAATATGCATTAAAAGCTTGTCTTTACTGGAAAAAAAAAACGTGATTAAGTACAGAAAACTGCAATTAATTAGTTTTGATTTGTTTTAATTGATTAACAGCACTAGTTCCCCCCCCCCCCCCCCCCCCCCCCCCCCACTAGTTTCAACTGGATTTAAACTAGTTTGGAATAGTTTATAAACCAACTCATTTCAACACTCATTTAGACAGTTTCTCAATTTTTGTGCTGATTTGAACTTTTTTTTTTTATAATAACCTGGTTTAAGACAAGATAAGATAAGCCTTTATTGATCTCACAAAGGAGAAATTTGCTTGTTACATTCTATTAAGGACACTCGTGAGTAGGAAAGACAAGAAATGTGCAAAGAATAGAGGTATCTTGTATACAATTACTATCAAGAACTCTTAAGGGCCAAAAGTATTTACAGTAGAAGTAATAAGTAAAATAAAATAGGACTAAAATAAAAGTAAGATAAACATCACAGACTATAATAAAGTATAATAAATTCTAAGGGGAGCAAAGTATACGGTAAGATGAAATGCAAGGAAATTAAACTATGATTGGGGGTGGGGCAAAGTGTAGAATAAAAGTACAATAAACTAAACTATCGTAAAAAATAATACCAGTGTTGGCAGGGCAAATAGTCAATTAAGTGACGTAGATAACATTAATTTAGACATATTTTATATCTTTAAACTGGTTGTAACACAAATTCAAAGTAGTTCCAGGTGTGTGACAAGTTCCAGATGTGGACTCACGGCATCACAGATGACCTCCAGGTGGAGACTCTCCAGCTTCTGCGTCATCTCTTTGTGCCGCTGCCGGTACCAGCCGTCAAAGTTCGGAGACCTGAAGAACTTCCTGCGGGACAAAAAGGGGGGGTTTAAACCAATTCGACGGCCCCCTGCTGGCGACTCCCACCTGTCGGGGACTCACCTGTACAGTCCCATCCAATCGCCTTTGAGCAGCGAGGTCAGCTGGGGGCCGGTGTGGTCCAGAGTGGACATGAACTCCTCCTGGCTGAAGGGCCGGACCTGAGGCGGCGTCTGAAACCGACAGGAAGGGGGGCGTGAGCAGGGAGTCGCGGCGACCGCCGTCGCCGGGAAGTAGCGACGTCACGGTTTTTTTTTTTACCTTCCAGGGCGTCACGGACCTCTGCAGCGGCATCAGGCCGGCCATGTAACGCTCCTGTAAGACCAGACGGAGGGATTACTGCGGCCACTGCTCAACCTCCGACAGGAAGGGCTGTCACCGCTGGTTACTGACCGGTTACTATTAGTTAATGACTTTAAATACTGGCTACGGTGGTTAGTACTAGTTACTGCTGGGTTCTGCTGACTACTGACTAACTACGGCAGGTCAACCTTGTCTAGTTGTTTGAGAGTCTTTATCAGCAGTGAGATCAATCCCTGCGAGCTGATTGGCCGATCCTCACCAGTGGGATGATGAAGCTCTGCGTGAGCTCTAACAAATGTCTCCTGAGGATGGCGCTCTGAGCCTCCGATGGCCTCTTCCTCTGGATGCCCTGCACACACGCACACACACAAACACACAACAATAAATAAATAAAAACAATAAACCATTTACGGCTCCATTTCAATTAAGTATTTGACTTTAGACATGCATTTATTGGTTTGTTTGCATATAATTTACCAACCATTGACCCGAATCGCAGGAAATTTTAAGGGATAATTCGTTTTTCCATTAACGCTTGAGAGCGACTGGGTCAAAGGTCGAGGTCACGAAAAGGTCAAAAACGTGTTTTCATCATAACAGTCAGTTCTAATGCGATTAATGTCAAAGCAACGGCAGAATGCTCTATTTTCAATTCCCCTCCCTTTTCCACCGTGATAAATGTGGCTAACTAAGTCCACTAAGTGACCGTTGTATTTAAGATTAAGAATTTAAATGATGAAACATGTAATTGTACATTCTAATTCGATTTGACAGCCTTTCATAGACATTTTTAGTACAAGAAATGTAAAACGATACCTGGTTTGTTCTTATTAGTTTGTGTTTCTCACAACAACATTAACCTAATTTTCCTTGAAGAGGTTTCTTTGTTTTTGAAAAATGTTAATATAATCAAACCTTCCACTTGTTCCTGCTCACACACACAGAAGGTGGACGCACGGAGGCGCTTGGTTTATTCACCTTCAACAGCCGCTTGATGAGGATCTTATCTTTGTGTAGGAACGTCTTGTAGGCCGTGTAGATCCCTGCAAACACAGTCAGTGTTCACACACACACACACACACACACACACACACACACACACACAAACACGTGTGAGATTTGCTCTGTGACGTCACACAGTGTGGCAGAAGGGACGTCACCTGGTTTGGTGTCCAGCGTCTTCAGCTTGGACAGTTTCTTCACCTTCACCTGTTTGGGCAAATCACCTGGAGGGACCGGAGGAAACGGACCGTCAGAGAATCAAGTCAAACATTTCAGAAGAAGAAGGAGGAGGAGGAGGAGGAGAAGAGGAAGAGGAAGAGAGGAGGAAGAGAAGAAGAAGGAGGTGGAGGAGGAGAAGGAGGAAGAAGAGAAGAAGAAGAGGAAGAGGAAGAAGAAGGAGAAGAAGAGGAAGAGGAGGAGGAGGAGAAGAAGAAGGAGAAGAAGAGGAAGAGGAGAAGAAGAAGGAGAAGAAGAGGAAGAGGAGGAGGAGGAGAAGAAGAGGAAGAGGAGAGGAAGAGCAAGAAGGGGGAGGAGAAGAGGAAGAGAAGAAGAAGAGGAAGAGGAGGAGGAGGAGAAGAAGAGGAAGAGAGGAGGAAGAGGAAGAAGAAGAAGGAGAATGAAGAGAAGAAGAGGAAGGAGGAGGAGGAGAAGGAGAAGAAGAAAGGAGGCACCTGCCATCCTGACGTCCCCCAGCCGGAGGATGTGAGGCCAGCTCTGGAAGGTCTTGATGAAGAACGGGTTGGTGACGCCCAGGACCACGTTGGGTCTAAGGAACACACACACACACACACACACACACACACACACACACACACACACACACCTGATGACCGTCCCTGAGGACAAACCTCACCGCGTGCAGGTGTTTGCAGGTGTGTCATGATGGTGTGTTAGAGGTGCGAGTCTCACGGTGCCTGTGTCCTGGTGGTGTACTCTCGGAACTCGCTGTCATGGATGGTGAAGTACGGACGGAAGTCGCAGCAGAACCTCAACGGGCTGATGGAGCTGAGGGGGGACACGGGACGCCGTTACCGCGGACAACCGCCACTCGCCGACCGGCTCAAGACTAAAAGAGATAAAAAAGCCCTGAGGTGCGTTACCCGACGAGCGCCAGCACCGTCTCGGAGGAGGCGGCGGGAGACGGCGCCATGATGACCAGCGGCTCGCCGAGCAGCGTGAGCTCCCAGAGCGTCTGCAGGTGGATCAGGACGGACTGGAAACACCTGAGACCGCGAGGCGTTCTGCAGTTACCACGGCGATACCGAGCAAACTCCACGACAACGTCGTCATGGAGACGGAGGCTCGAACACACACGAGAGACGGGCGAGACTTAAAAAAAAAAAAAAAAGGGAGAGACTTCCTGTTGACGCACCTGAACAGGTCCAGCTCGTGGATGGTCGGCAGCAGAGTCGGAGCGGGCAGCAGGTTCTAACGACCCAAAAAACAACTTTTAAACAATCTTTCGTCGAGGTAGACGATGGAGGACGGCGACGGGAGGACGACTCTGACCTCTTTGGCCGTCTGCCTCACTGGACTTCCTCCCGGTTTGTCCGACTTGGAAGGAATTCTCACCTGAAACGTTAAAAAAATAAATAAAATAAACATAACCTCGTCCTGGATCTGTGAAACTCCGCCCCACGCCGTCCCACCTGTAACACGGCGCCCATGACGGGCAGGCTGACGGTCAGTCCGGGCTCGGGCGAAGGCCACTGGTCGATCTCGCTACACACTGCGAGGAGGCGGGGGCACAAAGCAACACGGTGAGGAAGCCGCGCCGCGATTGGTCCGGATGGCTCTGATGTCGGCGTGATGTCATCACCTGCTTCCAGACACGGCTCCAGTTTCTCGAAGAACTCCGGCGCGACGATCTGAAGCAGCGAGTGGAAGAGGTTGGTGTACGGCAGCCTGGACACCAGCACCAGGGACTGAAACGAGAGACGTCGTCGTCGTCGTCATGGAAACGCCGCGTTGTCGAGCTCGGTTTCCCTACGAGCAAGCGTGTGTCAGAGTCTGACCTTCTGGAAGTATCCTCTCTTCACGGAGACATCCTTCACTTGTCTGAAATAGACGTAACCGAAGAAATGCGACGTTTCACTCTGCAAAGAAAA
Organism: Blennius ocellaris; assembly: GCF_963422515.1. Lineage (NCBI taxonomy): Eukaryota > Metazoa > Chordata > Actinopteri > Blenniiformes > Blenniidae > Blennius > Blennius ocellaris. Next base: position 4,957,733 of record NC_137671.1, read on the forward strand.
AAAAAAAAAACAAACCCAAAAAAACTCAGGTGTGTCGGCGTGAGGTCACATGACCGGCCTGCGGCAGCCGGCCTCACCTGCAGGGTCGCCGGGGCGTCTCGGTTGTAGACGTCGTCTCTGGACCCCGACGCTCTGCGACCGACCGACTGGCGCAGCCTGAAGCTGAACTGCGTGTCACCGAGGCATCCTGCGGAGGCAAAACATCATGTGACCTCTGACCCCCTTCCCCCCCTCACAGCACCACGGCACGAGCTTACCTGAGTATGAATCTGGGAACGACAGGTAGCAGATGCTGGTTTTCTGTGAACAAACCGCAAGAAATAAGCAGGAATCAGGAATAAGAGGAATATTAATTAATATATTAATGATTTTTTTTTTTTTTTAATGGACGCTTAATATAAATGTACCTCTTTTTCAGTCAGTTTCACATCTTGGGGGTAAACCAGCTGCAAACACACACAGCAGAGAGTGAACATTTCGCACCAAACTCCTCAATATCACTTTTTTCTTTTTTCTTTGTCACTTCACCTCAAACACCCATTTAAATTCTGATTTAAAGTTTGTCTTCTAAAATCAGAATAAACAAGCAAATTGCATTCACATAAAAAAATAATTATTTGACCGTTTTTCTGAACTAACAAGATAACTATCTCATAATTATGAGAAAAGGTAAATTATGAAACAAAATTTACAGTTTTTCTGAATTCTTAATGGTTTTCTGAAAAAATTCAATTTAAAAAATCTGTTTTTCTTAATGAATGAGATTATGTTTATCTGAACAGCAGATTTCAACCCCATCTCATTAACTCAGAAAAACAAAGTCAACTATTTGTAACACTTTGTAACAATGTTTTTCTCATATCTATGGGAACATTATCTCAAAAAAGGGTAGACTTTTATTTTTTCATGTGAACGTAATACACAGAATTGTAAAAAAAATTACTAAATGTTTACTTCAGTTCACGGTCACCGCAACACAACCTATTATCAAAATAATTTATAATATATTAAATTATGATCATTCTATAGCTCTATATTTATCCAAGAAACATATAACATCTGAACTTTTAGAACTAACACACAGTGTTAGTGTAAATCTATCAATACCGAATTAGAAAGGTGACTGTTGTTGTGTTTTGTGTATCTTAGATGTTCATGTACAAGCTTCCACGTGTCTCCAGGAGTAAAAGAAATACTGAATTTAATGTTTTGTAAACGGAGTCTGGGGCGCACTGACCGGTGATTCGGATTAACTGGACTCCCTGTTAACTGGTGACCTACTCTTCCTTTTGGGGTCTGTCGTTGCCACGAGTAACAGCTATGCTAAAAAGAAATTCACAAAAGGTACGGAACTTTGACATAGCGCAGTTAAACTGTTTGTTTTGTTTTGTTTTTTTCAACAAGTGCTGTTAGCAGCAGCGAAAAGGGTACATCGGACTCTGGTTGGCAGGGACACCAGTAAATCCGAAACACCGGCAGATTTTCAGACATTTAAGGTTTTATTAAGTCTGATTTGGTTTGAATTAGCCTGCACCTCATTCCCCTCCCCCCTCTCTGCTCCTTCTCCTCCTCTTGTTCCTCCTCCTAACTCCTGTTTTTTTTTGTTTGTTTTTTTTTTTAAATGTAATACTCCGCATCCACCTGCTCCTGGTGCTGATGCTGCTGTGCTAACGATGCTAAGCTAACGCACCTCGATGGCTTGTCCGAGCTCCAGGTCGAACGTGACCACGCACACGCACTCCAGCCAGGCGGAGAAGCGCGTCCACGGCGCGCGGCCGCCCGCGTCGCCCTCCGCTCGGGGAGAACCGGGACCGTCAAACGGATTCATCGCGACCGGATCAGAACACCGACGCCTCCGCGGTACGTCGCCCGGTTCTCCATCACACATTAAAAGTCCAGCTGGTGTGCCGACTCGAGACGGAGGCCTCAGAGAGCCCCCTGCTGAACGTCCATGGAACTGCGACACACTTAATATACATGTATAGAATATATCGAAATATAATCACTCCAGCAAACATTCAATTTATATTTTATTTTATCATCGTTATTAATTATCCTTATTAATGGAGGGTTGGTGCTCTGTTTTTTGTTGTTGTTTTTTTTAAAGTGATGTTTGTCCTTCTGGCTCCGTCACACGAGGACGGCAAAAAAAAACATAATTAAGTTGTTATTATTGCCGTTGCTGTTTTTGCTGTTGCTCTTGTTGTTGTGGTGGTAATTTCAATAATATTCACTTTAATTGTAGAATCTCTCGCTGTGACTGTTCGTCTTGTTATGAAAGGGCCGGCCCGGAAGTCGCGGGCAGCGTGCTTCCGGTACCCCGGTGTCTGGTCCCGGTGCTCCGCCGGTCTCCTCCTCAGTCAGTCGGCGGCGTCTCTCCGGTGTCGATCGCGTCGTCATGTCGGACCCGTGCTCCTCCTCCTCGCTCTCCAGGTGCGTCACGCGCCACCTCAACCTGCAGCTGTGTGTGGACTTCGAGCGGCACGTGCTCCGCGGGAAGGTCGCGCTCACCGTGGAGGCTCTGCAGGACCGACTCACCGAGCTGGTAACATCCCCCCCCCCCCCCCCCCCCCCCCCGACCGTAGCCCCGAGGGGCCGCCGGGTCCCGTTATAGGGCTGCGATGCAGCAAATAACACGTTCCGATGAAACGTTCGAGAAATTAAAAGAAGGAATGTGACCCAGATGGCCTGGATTTGGTCTGAATCCTTCAGGTTTAGGGGTGTAAAGAATTCTAAGGTCTGTTTTGGGGGTTTTATTATAAAGAGTCTGGCTCAAGAGAGTCTGGATCTTTTGTAAATTGGTTTAAAGAGCGTTTTGAATAAATCTAGGATCTGGTCCATAGACTGGTGTGACAAAGTCCAGTTTATTTGAATGGGTTGGGAATGGATCTGCCTCAGAGTCTGGTCTGACAAACTGTTTTTTTTTTTTTTATTATTTAATTCATAGAGTTTGGTTCTGGATTAGAAAGTCCTGCTGTAGTTGAAAGAGGCTCGGTCAGGTTCAAAATGTCTGGTTGTGGTATGATGAATTTGGGTGTTTTTAAAGAGTCTGTCAACATTTTTGATAAATGAATCCAGTTGTCTTTACAGGTCTAAAGATCAAGAGTTCAGACGGAGACTGAAGAACGTTAACGAAACAGTCCGGATGTTTTAAAGAATCCAACGAATCCGAGTGGAGCTCGGATTGCAAATCAAGTTGAAAATCTTGGATTATTAATGAGGACTTGCGATCCTGACACTTTGCCCCCGTCGTTTATCAGAATGAACCCGATAATAAAGCCCCACTACCTGGATAATAAACGGTGAGCTAACACGACCTTTAAATCTGACTGGACTCTTTGATTCCCAGTGAACGTTGAAGACAGAATCTGCGCCTGCAGCAGGTGTTTCACTTTCGTATTTTCAAATAAAAGTTGTGGAATGTTTTCGAGTCAGTTTAAGAGGGAACCTCCTCCCAGCTGAATAAACATCCGCTTCGAAATCAGTCTCGTTGCTTGCGCTCAGTAAGTACCTAACAAGTACGATCAGATAACATCTGGTGCTAGGTGAGGGTTTATCAGCAGGTCGTCTCCATCGTGGAGCGCCGACACGCCACGCGAGACGCCGCACTTCGATAACGCCGCGGCGTTTATCTGCCCGCAGACTTTGGACACCAGCAACTTGACCATCGTCTCGGTGTCGGCCAACGGGCAGCCGGCCCGCTTCAGCCTCGGCCCCAAACACAGCTTCAAGGGGGCGCCGCTGGACATCACGCTGCCCTTTGACCTGTCCAGGTGACCGTCCCCCCCCCTTACTCTCGTCCCCGCGGATCTCGCGGTACAAACCGACTGAGCTGTGTTTTCCCACCAATCAGAGGGCAGCATGCCATCGTGGAGGTGACCTATGAGACGTCGCCGTCAGCGACGGCGCTGCAGTGGCTCACGCCCGAGCAGACCGCCGGGAAGAAGCAGCCGTATCTGTTCAGCCAATGTCAGGTGAGGCCCCCCCCCCCCCCCCCCACTTCCTGTTTTCACAATCGACAGTTGAGCCACTAAACTGTGAAATCTTGGTCAAATTTGACTTTCAACATAAAAAAAGAAGAAGAAGAATCTTTCTACAACTTCTTGTTTCTCGCTTAACTCTCAAACAACAATTGTATTTATTGTTTGAGTAAGAATTAAAACCGACCAATCCAGTGACATTTTGTTTCCCCTGCGTTTTGTCTGACAGGCTCATCACTGCAGGAGTATGATTCCCTGTCAGGACAGCCCGTCCGTCAAACACACCTACTACGCTCAGGTAACACACAAGCTGATCGTTCTGGAGTGTGTGTGCGTGTGTGTGTCTCTCTCTCTGAGGTGTGTGTGTCTATCTGTCTCAGGTGTCTGTCCCAAAGGACCTGGTGGCGGTGATGAGCGCGGTGAGGGACGGACAGGAGGTGGACCCTCAGGACAATGGTCGTATCGTCTACAGGTTCAGGCAGCCGGTGAGCGGAGTCTCCTCATTATTCTTGTTTTATATATATATATATATATATAATTTTTGGCATCACCATCTGAGCTCCTCCTCTTTGACCTTTGACCCCAGGTGCCTATGCCATCCTACCTGATCGCCATCGTCGTGGGAGCTCTGGAAAGCAGGTATTGAGACTCTCCTGGGCCCTCGAGATCGTCACGTTTCCCCGCAGCCGGTTGACGGTGTCTCTGTGGTCTGATTGGACAGGGAGATCGGTCCCCGGTCCAGAGTCTGGTCCGAGAAGGAGTACGTGGACAAAGCCGCGTTCGAGTTCTCCGAGGTGAGTCCACTCGCTCGTGTTCCCGGGCGGGGCATCCCCACTCGGCGCCGTTTAAACGCCTTTCATGTTCCAGACGGAGAACATGCTGAAGACGGCCGAAGGCCTGGCCGGACCGTACGTCTGGGGTCAGTACGACATCCTGGTCCTGCCGCCGTCTTTCCCTTACGGGGGGATGGAGAACCCGTGTCTGACCTTCGCCACGCCAACGCTGCTGGTAAAAAAAAAAAAAACGCACGTCGTGGACGAGGTCACCGCGGCGCCGTGTTAACGCTTACTGTCGTTCTCTTTACAGGCTGGAGACAAATCGCTGTCCAACGTGAGTAACGTGTCCTAGACGCACAGGATGTACTCTTGATACATGTCAAGTCTCATGTAACCATGTTCCACACATGTGGTGTTGGTTTTATATACGCGTGTGGTACATACGTGGTTAAAAGACGTTACACGTGTTGTTCAGGTGATCGCCCACGAGATCTCGCACAGCTGGACTGGGAACCTGGTGACCAACAAGACCTGGGAGCACTTCTGGTATGCGCTCCGAGGACAACACGGAAACGAACTAAATTTGACTATTCAAAGTTCTCCCACACTGAGCATTGTGTTGGTGTTCAGGCTGAACGAGGGCCACACCGTGTACCTGGAGAGGATGATCGGCAGGTGTCTGGAGAGCGAGCAGTTCAGACAGTTCAAGGCCATGGGCGGCTGGAAGGACCTGCAGGACTCGGTGAGAACCCGAACCCGATTAGACCCCGGTCCTTCCCCCCCCCCCCCCGGTGCATGATCTCACCTGGGACGTCTTTGTCCAGGTGAACACGTTCGGGGCCAACAACCCTCTGACCAACCTGGTGCCCAGCCTGCAGGACGTGGACCCCGACGACGCCTTCTCCTCCGTGCCCTATGAGAAGGGGTTCGCTTTGCTGTACCACCTGGAGGAGCTGCTGGGGGGGCCCGGTAACACCCCTACACACACACACACACCTGTCCACACCTGGCTCTTGTCCTCCCGCTGACCCGCCCGTCCCCGTCTTCACCAGAGGTCTTCATGGGTTTCGTGAAGTCGTACATCCAGATGTTCGCCTACAGCAGCGCCACCAGCGAGGAGTGGAAGGACTACCTGTTCACCTACTTCAAAGACAAGGTGGGAACACCCGGATGCTCGTTGGAGGGGGGGGTGGGGGGTCAGTACGAGTCACTAGTCCAAACCGCGGCCGTCTCTCCCCCAGGTGGACGTCCTGAACAAGGTGGACTGGAACGCCTGGATGTTCACGCCCGGAATGCCTCCCGTCAAGCCGCAGTAAGTCCACACACCTGGGGGGGGGGGGTCTGCGAGAGACCAGACCCGCCGGGGCTCAGATACTTTACTTGCTCTTTGGATTTTCAGGTACGACACCACGCTGGCAGACGCTTGCATCGCTCTGAGTCAGAGGTGGATCAAGGTGAGACCCGAACCCGGTCTGAATTGTTGCTCCAGTTGGTGTCGCGTTAAAGGTTCAAGCCCCTCGTCTTCTTCCTCCCCCCTGTAAGGCCAAGGACCAGGACCTCAATGGCTTTGAGAAGTCCGACGTGAAGACGCTGTCCTCCCACCAGCTCATCGAGTTCTTGTCCCTGCTGCTTCAGGAGGTACAGACCCGGTCCGCCGGACGAGTTCATTAGGACTCGCCACAGTCCGCATCGGTTCAAATCTGACCCTCTACGATCCACGATGAGCTCTGTGGACACATTCAAAGTCTGTCCGTCTCAGTCCACTTCCTGCTGCCTGCCCACTGACTTCCTGCTCCCCCCCCCTCCCCTCCAGGATCCGCTCCCTCTGGCCCACGTGCAGAAGATGCAGGAGGTTTACGATCTGAACTCCTACATGAACTCGGAGGTTCGCTTCAGGTGAGTGTCCTCCGGTCCGGCGACGCCTCCTCCTGCTGGGGAGCTCCATGCTGATTGGCTGCACCCCTCCCCCTCCCCCTGCAGGTGGCTCCGTCTGTGCGTGCGGTCCAAGTGGGAGGAGACTGTTCCCATGGCGCTGAAGATGGCGACGGAGCAAGGCAGGATGAAGTTCACCCGCCCGCTCTTCAGGTGGCTTCAGGACCGAGCCCCAGTTGGGTTTTCAACACTCAATCCAGACGAACACTCTTAACGTCGTCTCTGTCGTTTTTTTTATCTCCCCCAGGGAAGTTTACAACTTTGACAAGTATCGAGACGAAGCCGTCCGGGTGTTCGTGGCGAATCGGGCCGCGATGCACCCGGTCACCTCTGGACTGGTGTCCAAAGACCTGAAGGTGGACGCCAGCAACGGCAGCAGTCGGTGAAACCAGGATCCCCTGAAACAGAGTTCCAGTCTGTCAAACCAGGAAGACACCAGACTGTAAAACAATGTAACTGGTTCCAGACTCCAAAACACGAGAAGTTCTCTTTAAAAGCAGCCTGTAAAACCGACTCTATACCTTCAGCATTGGTATTCTCTCTGTCAGGTTTCTCTTTCTTCCTTCTGATTAAAATTGAGTTGTTTTCCCTCAAAGTGCCGTCCTTCTGTCCACGTCGGAGCTCACGATTCGCTTCGGCGTTATCCGGTGTGGTCGTCTCCAAGGTTACAATTTCACTGAAGTCCCGGGGCCTCATATACAAGACCTTGCGTAGGGTTCCCGCTTAAAAATGTACGAGCGCCCAAAAGCAGAAAACTCTTTCTATAGGTCACAGTCCACCTGGGCCCGGTTGTTCAAAACCCCGTTATCGATTAATAAGCGTAATTATGACTTAATTGAGCATTTGCTGCAGCAGCTTCTTGTCAATGGTTTCTAAATGTCTCTCCTTGGAAGAGCGAACGTCGAGATTATACAACAACAGAGCTGAGTTTATGTAATCCAGGGAGTGAAGACATGAACCAACCTCTAGATGTTTGTCGTTCCCCTTTTTCTCCGCCCGACTCTTCTGTCGACACACCGGAGAACACAAACCTGCACACTTACACACACACACAAAAGGTTCTTTTGAAAGAAGTGTAGAAACAAGATTGGATTACAAATCTAAATAAACCAATGAAACATGCACCTCCGAACATCACGGAGCTTAAAAAAAGAAACATGAAGCCTGTTTTCCGGTCATACGAGCTTCATTTTCCCCCATGAAATGGTAAAATGTTTCAAAGTTCATGGAATCGTAATACCTCCTGTGTGACCTGCAGGTGGCGCCCTCACATTTTAGAAGGAGAGACGAACCGAAGTGTTAGAAACTGAGTGAAGCTGCTTTTATTGATTCAAAACATCACATTTTATACAAACTTAATGACACTTTGCGGAACACAAACCCAGATGTGACATGAAGAGTTCCATTAAAACACGCGCGCGCACACACACACACACACACACCGGTGAGAAGGCAGACAGGTGATCGTTGGCACATCTGGATCTTCAGGCCACATCATTAGGTACACCTGCTCAGCTGCTCATTAACAAAACTGCAAAACTGCAAAACTTCCAATCAGAAGGAGGCCTCGGGACCAAGGAGAGCGACAGGAAAGCAAAAACTGGTAAACGTGCCGTTTGTTTCCATGGAGACGACAGTAAATCACAGTTTTTTGTTGTTTGGCTTCTGATGTGACTTATATTAAATCACATCAACATCGAGATGGCCACCAGATGTCACTGTATGACAATCGAATCCTGCTGCAGTGCCACAGAACGACCTCCATTACTATTGTATTCGAGTAGTTCCCCACTTACACAACATTTCAAGAATACGATGCATTTTTACGCGTCGTATTTTGCGTTTTCATTTCAGTAAAGTTTTGCGATCTCTGGAAGCGATGTATTTAGCAAAGTTAGCATGTTTGGCCATGGGTTGGCTTGATTAGTTGTTTTTGTAATGAAACCACACATATGCACACGGACAACAACTTTTAAACACCAACGATGGCGAGGAACACGGACATTTGTATAGACATAGTAGGATTGCTGAGAATGTGGACGAGAGTCCGCCATTGTTGTTATTGTCCAACCACTCCATGCATGTGCAAAAGAACATTATTAGGGATGTTTTCAAAAAGCTGCGTTTCCACGGAGACAGAGTCAGAGTGATTTCGAAAAGTTGCATTTTCAGTAGCCGCGAGCACCGTTGCCATGTCAACAGACACCCGAAATGCAACAGGAAGTTTCATATTTTTACTTGAAAGGTGTTTTTCTTGTGTTTGTGTTTGGCTTCACTGTAATGTTTGGACAGATGAAGCTCCAAGGGAATTAAAGTTTCGAAACCACGGGTGGACATAACATTGTGGCTGGTTAGTTAAACTGGTTAAGGTTAGTTGCGTAGGACTAGTTAAACTAAAGACTCTTTTACTCTGGAGGCCAGTGACTTTCATCTTTCATGAAATCAAGTTTTGTATCGTCTTTGTTTTGTTTGCTCTGGCGGCACATTGTTTCCCGTTTACAACAAACACATCGCCGTGGAAACCAGGCCTCTGCTTCAGATAGGCTCCTCCCCTCACAGCTTCACGCTCCGTTCTGATTGGTCGAGTCAGTCCCAGTCTCTCTCTCTCTCCAATCTGGTTCAGGATTCAGGAGTCCACCTCGCAGCGGGTCCTCCTGTGATACTGACCACGTCGGATCGGCTCGGACCGCTTCCGGGGTTCGGACTCAAGTTCCAGTTTCAGGTCCAGCTGAGTCCGAGTCCTCCCTCCATCAGGACCTGGCCCAGGTCCTGGTCCTCCTGCTTCTCCTGCAGCCGCTGCTCCTCCAGCAGGGACACCAGAGCGTCCCGCTGCTCCACCACGTCCAGCATCTCCTCCAGGATCAGACGCTCCTCCTCCAGCTGCGGCGCCCCCTTCAGGTGGTCTGAGACACAGCAGGGACGCTTGTTTATTTATATTTCCTTTCATGCTTACTGCTGGCCGATGTTTGTGTTTTTCTGATGTTTACCGTCCACGGCCATCCTCTCTCGGAGCTCCTGCTGTAGTCGACTCTGTCGGTCCTCCAGCTCCAGCTCGCGGGCACTGAAACGTGAAGCAGATCCTGACGTGACTCTCGATCCAGATCCTGATCAGATCCGGCTGTCCCCTTGAAGATGGACACTCACAATATGACGAGTTCGGCTTCGTATCGGACCAAGTAGTTCTTCTGCTGGACCAGCTGGAACCACTGCTGCATCAGAGCCGGGTTCTCCACTTTACCCAGACCTGCACACACACACACACACATGAAACACACAGAATAATAAAAGTACCACAGTACCGACTTTTGCCTCCAGGTAGACGTACCTCCCAGGTGAAGCTCCACATCTGGACTTTGGTTCGAGTCCTCCCAATAATCTGTTTGGAACACAAACGGCGGAGTCATTTTTAATCTCACTAAATGCAACGATGCTCAATTCTGATTGGTTTTCGTGACTCGTTCTTGAATGCGACTTCTATTAGACTGCAGTGAGAACGTGACCTAACCACAAATGACCTTCGCGTGCAGAGGAGGGCGTGACGCCGACGACGCTGTTCACGGGGGTAACTATGGACGCTACACCGGCCAGCACGTGTATGTCCAATTTCAATTGGCTGTGCAACGGGAGGCGACAAACTCTAGAGGTAATAATGAAGGAAAGTAGAAGGGGATGGAGGCCCCCGTCCACACAACAACGCCGTTTCATGTAACCACGTCGGTTTTCGCCGATCTGGCCGAGGAGCTTTGAGGTGTGGACAGGAAAGTAAGACGTGTGTTGAACTTCGCCTCGTGGAGTCAGACTCCGTCCAGGAAGGTACGTTTTGGGTGGTTCCATACGAGTTCGGGGTCGTCAAGACTGCTTCCTCACCTGCTTCTCCTCGGAGAGCCTTCTCCACGATCACTCCTCTCTCCTCCAGCTGTCTCTGTTTCTCCTCCACCTGCTGAAGCTGCCGCTGGATCATCTGAAACATGGCAGACGATTGTGGGGAAACCTAGACGCACCCGGGTCCCGTCTCTGGACGGGTGGAGTCCCCTGGTCCTGGACTCACCTGGGCCTTGTGGAGTCTCTTCAGCTGATCCTGTTTGGCCTGGCGTCGCGCTGCTCTCTGAACCCGCCGGGTGATCTTGGCGTCCAGGTCTTCCTCGTCGTTCTCCGGCGTCCTCTGGAAGAGGCTCTCCTTCATGCTCAGGCTGGACGCCTCCTTCGGTTGGACCAGGACTCCCACGACCTCCGTGGGACACGAGGACCGTCCCTCAGAGTCCTGCAGAGGGACCCTTTCCTTCAGGAGGCGTCTCTGAAACCGCCACAGGACGCTTTTAGTACCTGAGAGAAGTTTGTCCGTCAGACTTTAGGACCTCCTTTCGGTGTGTCATACCTGGACGCCGTAGGATCGCTTAAACGCCAGAGCGTGGGGGACGTACGCCGGCTGAAAGGTGAAATGACACATTGAAGGAGTGCAGAAGGAGTTCAGAGGATTTTGGGGAAAGTGAAAGCTGGTCCAGCTGGTACCTGGTTCTTCTGCTCCTTCACCGAGACTCTGTGAAGTTCGTCAGTGAGGTCGACGAGCGCCAACTGCAGCTGGAGACATCAAGAGGACAGAGGGACGTTAGTCTATGTCCAAGTATCTCCCCTGTACCGGCTCAATGAAGCTATCAGGAAAATGTCACGGAATTAAAACCCATTTGTTTTCATTAAAAAAAAAACTTTTTTTTGCATCCCACACTTGATTTTCAAAAACGGATCTCCAGACCTAAATGAGGTCATAACGACTAAGTCAGCCAGAGTTTTGAAGAAAATAGAAAAGGAATGAGAGAAAAGAAAGGAAAGAACGAAAAGTAAAAAGGGAAAATTAAAAATAAAGAAAAAGTCAAAAAAATACAAATAAAAAAATGGGAAAATAAAAGTAAAAAAGAGAAAAAATAAAAAGAATACTAGCTAAAACTGGTCTTACCATTGGGAAAAGTACAAAAGAAAACTTTTAGAAATGACCACAACAGCTAAACATGTAATAAAATATATGTATATAACTGATACAACTATTTTTGTTTAAGACGTTTCTTTATTTCCAATCATTTAACATGTTTTGCGGCTCCAGACAAATTGTATTTGGTGGGAAATAGTGCAAACGGCTCTTTTGGTCATAAAGGTTACAGACCTCTGGTCAAACCTGATTGGCTGCTTGATTTCAGTTCTGTAATTCCCTATTGATTCTTGGTTTCACACTCTCTCATTGGCTGCCACGTTCAGTATACCTGCGCTCTGATTGGCTACGTTAGTTCTGTCCTCTGATTGGCTTTGACGCTTCTTACGTTGTTTTGTGTTTTCAGCGAGGACCTCGGCAGCAGCGTCGTCGTCGACTCCAGATCAGACTCCGCCCCTCTCATTTCTGAACACAGGAAGTACAGTTACACCTCCATCGAGGTCACCTCACGAGTCCAAACATCTGTCGTGACATCACCACCTGTGCCTCTCCTCTGATTGGCTGTTTCCCTCCTCACGGTCTCTGGAGGTAAGGTCCTGCCTCTTTTCTTCTTCTTTTGTTCCTGTCCGAAGAAGACCGTCTTCCACAAAGCTCTGGCTCCGCCCACTCCTGCATCCACCTGTCCCGGAGGCGGAGCCTCTCGAAGACCCTTCAGCTGGTTAATGAGTAGTCGAGGGGGGAGGGTGTGAGCTCCTCTGTGTTTCCTCCTCCTCTTTATACCCTCTGACTCCTCCCCCTCCGAGTCTGACTCCTCCCCCTTCCGCTCGGCCCACGCCGCCTGCAAGGGGAGGAGCTTCTTCTGCGGCAGCTCAGGGGTGATGTCTTCAAACGAGCCCTGCCCCCCAGCCGTCTCCATGGCGACGGCAGGCGTGAGCGGCGCTCCGGCGCCCTCGAGGTCGGGGTTGGAGTCCGGCGTGGTGACATAGGAGGCGGTGGACGGCGTGGTGCCCAGGGCCGGAGTCCCCGAGGAAGCCGTGGGCAGAAGGTCGGCGCCGTGCAGCGAGCCGGAGGCGGAGCGAGGCCGCTCAGGTGTGTCGGAGGTGAGAGGAAGCTCGTCTGCGGGGAGAGAAGGGGGCGGGGCCAAAAGACGAATCTCAAAACGGCTCAAACTGGTGGGAATGTTTCGGCTCCTTCAGGCTAAAAGGATTTCAAGTGAAAACGAAAACTTCTGTAGCATTCTGGGTGTCCGTTCACACAACAACGGTGTTTGTAAAACGCAACTTTTGGAAAATGTTCCGACTCCATCGTCTGTCCGTACTCGCCGGTGTCAGTGTTCATAACATATTGTTCTCTGTTGGCATGTGTGTGGTTTCATTACAAAAACAAACATGCGGCATGCTAACTATATAGTTTTCAGCGTTTCTGCCGTTGCCGTGTAAACGGACATTGTTCTTAAAACGTTGGTGTGGACACGTGAAACTTTTCTGCAATATTACAACATATATGGTCGTGTGATATAAAAACATCCACGTTAAGATATCCCTCTATTGTTTATATTGTAATTTTAACAGGCAGGCTACTCGGTTAGCTCTGTAGCGGTGGCGGCGGCGGCGGCGGAGGAGAGCGCAACGGAAAGCGAAAACAGTGTTACTGGTAACGTCGCGTCAATCTTGGATACACAGACAGAAACCCAAGAAGACCTGATGCCAAATAAAGGGGAAAAATTACTATATAACTATGTTTATCGTTATTGGGACATAACATTTTGTCCATGTCGTAAAGTATTAGCTCTCACTTGACACATTGTTTTAACGGGGTTAATCTCGACTAGAAACGGGGTTAATGAACAAGTTAATCTCGATTAGAAACCAATGATGTGCAAAGTAATCTTAAAAAAAAAAACATCTGAAAAAAACCCAATCGGTGAACAAATATAGAAACTACTGATGCAGATGCAGAAAAATGTTAATAAACAATTAAACATCTTAGTTCTAACATACAATTTGTTGCATTTGTACTAATAACAGTTGAATATTGATCATTTAATGATTTGCACATCATTGTGTTCCCACTTTTTCACACATTTACAATGTCTCCGTGTTTTTGTAATCTGGATTGACGGGGCAGCAAGTAGATATTAAAAAAAAAAAAAAATTAACAATTCCCATCCAAAACTAATCAAAATGGATAAATGTGACATACAGTGAAATACCATGCTCTCATTAATGCTTTCGAGGGATTCTGTGACACTCAGACGTCTCAGTTTGTTACTCGAAACACACCGTTAGAACAGACGGTGACGGTTAAATGGAGAGTTGTGCTTTTAGTGGGCTCTGGTTGTTGGTTTGATTCTACCTGCGTCCTCCTCTAACAGGAGCCAGAGGCCCGAGCGACGCTCCGTCTCCCAGGGGCAGTACTCCCCCTCTACCAGCAGGGGGAGACACACACACAGCACAAGGGGGGGGGGGGGGGGGGGTCACACAGTGCGACAGAACACCGACACACACACACCAACACACGGCTCCTCACCCTCACTGGACTCCTTCTCCTCTTCCTCCTCCTCCTCATCTTCATCGGGCTCCTCCTCTCCATGATGAAGAGTTTCTGCCCCACTTTCCTCTGATGACCCACTTCCGACACCCTCCTCCTCCTCTTCCTCTTTCTCCTCCTCTTCCTCCTGCGAACTGAACACAGATATGAAGAAGACTTCCTGACCAGGGGCGTCAAACCCATTTTAGTTGAGGGGTCACATCAACCTGATCTGACCTCTGGAGGCCCAACAAGTCAAACATAACATGTTAACTTGCAGATATGGACAAATGTCAAAGTCTTTCCTTCTTTTGCTCCATTTGTAACTGCAAGAATTTGCCAGTCTATTCTGAAATTTACATGTTAAAGTTAACCAGATTATATTTGCAAAAAAAAAACAACCCTCGGTCACCTGTACCTGGATATCATATTTTTATTCAGGATTAAAACAATTTGTCATCATCTGGAAATATTTTTTGACTTTACGTGTCTAAAGTATCACTTGACATAAATTGGACACCTTTATTGTGAAAGGTGTTGCGTTGTGTGACCTCCACAGAGGAGAATAAATTCTGACCGAGGGCGGTTTTGAATGTCAATTTTGCCAATCTAGTGTTTTTGCATCAGCCTCTGTCAGTTTTCATAATCATACTTATAAAAAAAAATCGCATGGCAGGCCGGATTAGATCCGAGCATGAAAATCTCTCATTTCCTACACTATTAATAGTAAAACTGTATGATTGACGGGTTAACATCAGTTGGGACGCAAAACTCGTAAGTTTTTATTTTCCACTCACTTGCACCATAAACTAAACATTTTCTAAAGACAATAAACCCTCTTGTCCACTCCATACCCCTCTCAAACAAACCTCTGAGTTTATTTATAGAAGATATACCGCAAAAATAACTAAATACAGGCTAAAGCAGGTCAGTGTAACAAAACGACCTACTTTATATTATCTGTACTATTACAGACACGCTTGAACGTACACGCTTGATCCTCTAATATTATTCATTTGTCTTGATTCCAGACTGTGATAAAGTATTAAGCTGCATATACTCACGTTATAAATTCTAACAGGTTTGACTCTGTGAAGTTTGCATGTTTTCCCTGAGCGCGTGTTGGTTTTTTGTTTTCTACATTTCTGTTTCAGACCTGAGGTGGTGGACTTTTGTCGTCCTCGGTCAGGTTGAAGCGGTTCAGGACTTCCTCATCCACCTCCTCCTCCTCCACCTCCTCCTCCTCTCCCGCAGCTCCGCCTGAGAGCTCCGCCGCCGGTTCTCCAGCTCGATCCGCTCCGCCATCACGGACGCGGCTGCAGAAACACCACCAAGGCAGCCGCGCACGCGCACAGACACACACAGAAACACACGCACACTAAAGCCCACATTGGTGCCCGGTTCAGGACACGCGCTTCAGTGGCCAATGGCGGGCGAGAACAGGCAGGGGGCGCCGGCGAGCAGCTCACCTGAGGAGCAGCGGGTCGCCGTCTGGGAGTCGGACAGAGACGGAGCCGAGCCCAGAGACACCTGCGGCACACGCGTACAAGGGGACACGTGAACGTCTTGATCAATAAATAAATAAACATGTCAACCTTTGTAAATATTGCCAGTAACCGACATATAATCACGTTCAAACATGTGACTGAAGACAGAAATCTGTGTGGACCTGCTATGATGGATGAGTAAACATGTTTATAACAACCATGGAAATATATAAACGTCATTATTTATGAGTAAATGTGAAAACAAGCGTCATTTTTAACAGCTGAAATGTGTAAAACACGTCGTTATGAGTAAACGTGTGCTAGAAATCATGTCATTTTTTTGACAGTTAAACATCTAAACGAGTCATTATGGCTGAGCAAACGTGTAAACATATAGCTACATACCATTAACAAGCATCTTTTGCCAGGTAAATATGTAAACATGTCATAACATTTGGATAAATGTGTAAACAGTCATTATTGACGCGTACACATGTGTAATGTTGTTGTTTTTCCAGCTGAGCTTCAGAGCTCTACTCTTTGATGCTTTGTCCTCACACAACTAACAGTACCTCAATAGAAGCCTGAAAACCGTCGTCAAGGGCGACAACCTGAACATCTGTCAGCTAATCGGTCCCCTGACACACTCAAACAGGTTTTAGTCATCTATTGAGACAGTTTTTCTTACGATGGAGGTTCGATGAGAAGCAGGTCTGTCAGACGGAGTCGGTCTCTTCCTCGCAGCCGGAGCGTTCAGTCCACAGTCGGAGGGCTGAAGACAGTAGAACCTCCCTGGGACACAGACCCACCGCGGTGAGGACACGTTCCACAGACCCAAGTTGCAGTTCAACATCTGTTTGTAGTCGATGTCCAAATACTTCAGGACGTAGAGTCCAGTCGTCTCACGTTCTTCTGTATTTACCGTCAAACAGCTGGGTGTAACCCGTCAATAACGTCTGACTGAGAATCTAGGGTTAAACAGATGCTAGACGACAAGACAGATGTTGGAGACAGATGTTACAGGTTGGAGGACAGACAGATGTTGAAGACAGACACATGTTACAGGTTAGAGGACAGACAAATGTTGCAGACAGACAGATGTTAGAGGACAGACAGATGTTAGAGGTTAGAGGATAGACAGATGTTGAGACAGACACATGTTACAGGTTAGAGGACAGACAAATGTTGCAGACAGACAGATGTTAGAGGACAGACAGATGTTAGAGGTTAGAGGATAGACAGATGTTGAAGACAGACAGATGTTAGAGGACAGACAGATGTTAAAGACAGACAGATGGTAGAGGTTAGAGGACAGACAGATGTTAGAGGTTGGACAGATGTTGAAGACCGACAGATGTTAGAGGACAGATAGATGTTAGAGGACATACAGATGTTGCAGACAGACAGATGTTAAAGACAAACAGATCTTAGAGGTTAGAGGACAGACAGATGTTAGAGGTTGGACAGATGTTGAAGACCGACAGATGTTAGAGGACAGACAGACAGACATTAGACACAAGAAGATTTTTTGAGGATGTCTCACTGCGTTTGGGTGCTCACCTCTCTCTCTCTCTCTCCTTCTCTCTCTCGTCCTCTCTCTCTCCTCCTCTCTCTCCTCTCTCTCTCTCTCTCTCTCTCTCTCTCTCTCTCTCTCTCTCTCTCTCTCTCTTCTCTCTCTCTCTCTCTCACTCGCTCTCTCTCTCTCTCCTCTCTCTCTCTCTCTCTCTCTCTCTCTCTCTCTCTCTCTCTCTCTCTCTCTCTCTCTCTCTCTCTCTCTCTCTCTCTCTCTCTCTCTCTCTCTCTCATCTCTCTCTCTCTCTCTCTCTCTCTCTCTCTCTCCTCTCTCTCTCTCTCTCTCTCTCTCTCTCTCTCTGACTAAACTGAACTGAACTGAGGTGATGGTTTTAAATCGTCCTCCTCTCAGCCTCCCGCCACCTCTTCAAACCCGGTCATGTGAGCAACGTGCTCTGATTGGCTGCCGAGGACAATCAGGACTCTGTGGTTAAATATATCGGCGCTGAGAGGCGGGCGGAGACGGGCGAGGCGAGGCTGCGGGCTGCGACCTGCTGGTCGCACCATGTGACTGCGTTCAGATTACTGTGGTGAGCGGACTGACAGTGTAATCAGATTACTATGGCGAGCAGACTGACGGTCCGTCAACTGTCAGGGGAAGTCCTGTGACCACAGCGGCGCGCTGGGGCCCCAGTCCTGCCGCCGGTCACCCCGCCGTTCAACAAATAAACTCTCTGTTTCTGCACCGAACGTGTCGGAGGAACCTTCTTATCACTGGACGAGTCGTTTTTTCAGGTTTTTTGCATTTTTTAAAAAGTCGATGGTTCTCATGTTTAATTTAACGTTGGTTATCTTGATTTGTGTTATTGTCATAAAATATTCTGATATTACTTATCTCATTTATCTGATGACAATAGAAATAGGTTGGACTTATGATGTCACCCTGGTGATTTATTAAAGTAAATGTGTCTAAAAATAAAAGTGAAAAGTATCAAAAAACACATAGTAAACAGTAATAGAGTAATAAAACCACAATAACACCAGCGATAATTGATTCCCTTGTAATTCCAACATTGTATTTTCTTACGTTGGTCATTCAACCACTGATTCTTCAGAAATTTGTTCCTACGATGTTTGTTAACTCAACATATATTCTGCTGTTGAGAGTCAGACGTTGTTTATCACGACATTGTCTATTCTGAGGCGAGATCAGGAAACAAGACGACCAAACATTCATATAGTGGTGAGGAAGAAGAAGAGGAAGAAGAAGAAGAAGAAGAAGAAGAAGAAGAGGAAGAAGAAGAAGAAGAAGAAGAAGAGGAAGAAGAAGAAGAAGAAGAAGAAGAGGAAGAAGAAGAAGAAGAAGAAGAAGAAGAGGAAGAAGAAGAAGAAGAAGAAGAAGAAGAAGAAGAAGAGGAAGAAGAAGAAGAAGAAGAAGAAGAAGAAGAGAAGACCGACTAACAACTCAATCAATCAAGGCTCCTGAACTTGGTCACTGTGACGAGTCTGTTGTCGGTTATCTCATTCTGACATTGATGAGGTTGTTTTTTTTGTTGTTGTTGTTTTTCTGGGTTGAACACTGTCAAAGGAAACCTCCAGCTCTGGTTCTCCACTCTGGTATTGGTGTCAGGAGGCCACGGTTTGCCTCGGGACCCGTACTTGAACGAGATAACGGTTTCCAGTTCACCGTAAAGCTGCTGACTGCAGAACAACTCGGCACTGTTCCCTGCGTCGGACCCCGGGCTCAACTGTTCTGGCATACATTCTACAGCTCTATACCTCTCGTAATCAACCAGTTTAAAGCATCAATAATCCCATTGCAACTCAGGGTTAATCCAAATTACACAGCAGCAGTTATCAGTGTTCTCAAAGGGGGCCTGATATCTGAAAACACTTTATGGATCCTTCCACAACAAGGCCCTTGTTCTGGACCCCGTAAATCATCTAAATTAATCTGACATTTGCTGCACTCTCGTGAAAATGAGCAGATTTTGCCCAGCAGTTTGGAGACCTGTCTTCAGGCATCCGACCACGGTCATGAGTGCAAAAACAAAAAGCTGAATGTTTGTGCTCCACGTCGCCCCCGGCAGCCGTGAACCGCCAACACATACAGACACACAATGACCGAGATTCACATCTTGTTGCTTCCAACCTCAGACGTTCAGATCATTCATTCCACTGAAATCTTTTTATCGTTACGATGCCACACTCTATAATTTTAATAAAATCAACCGTTCCGATAAAAATAATATGAACTCCGGATAGTTTTAAATCTCCACCGTGGCTGAAAAGTCGCTCTTGTTTTGCGGCAACGTTAAAAGCCGCAGAAGAACCTGTTTGCAGTGTCGCGGGACAAACATAAAGCTACTGACCGCTTAAATCAGACAGATCCTCTGAACTGAGAGTTCCTCTGAAGGTTTGTCTGTTCAAGGTCTTTCTGGAAGATTGACGGTCGATGAGGTGGGTAGTTCTTTCAACACTGACGTATTGGTTGGAGGTCAGTCTGACGAAGGGTAGCCCACAGGGCCTGATACCTTAAAGAAGGGTCTGTTTGAAGGTTGTCTGTAGAGTTTTATAAACAACCTCCACAATAGTCCTTTTTTGTTCTCAGTATCTGATGTAGGTCTATATAGACTGCGCAGTATGTCCCGATGCAGAACGGACTTAAGTGGAGACATCAGTCTTTCTGACGGATTCTGTTGAGAGGAGGGGAATCGGTTGGAGGACAGTTCTGTCTGATGGAGGTCCAATTCATGCAGACGTAGCTGATGGGATGGAAGCGTGTGTGTGTGTGTGTGTGTGTGTGTGTGTGTGTGTGTGTGTGTGTGTGTGTGTGTGTGTGTGTGTGTGTGTGTGTGTGTGTGTGTGTGTGTGTGTGTGTGTGTGTGTGTGGACTCACTGCTGCGGTGGTCGAAGGTGTATGAGGCGAGTCTCAGGGAGCTGCCACAGGTGTCGCACTGGAAACAGCTGCGATGGAAGAACAGGCCCTCGGCGCTGAGTCGCTCCACCACATAAACCCTCTGACTGCAAAAGAAGCAGACGTCACTGCTGCCGGACACCTGGACGTGGACAAAGAGAAGACAGGAGGGGAGACTGAGACGCCGTTTGAACCAGAGCAACCGATTGGAAACAGCCTGTTTTCCTGGTTGGCCAGACAAAAGGTTCACACGCTTTCACAATGGCCGTGACCTCCGAGAGCCGTACAGTTCAAACAATCCAGCTCCGTTAAACACTCTTTCTTCATCACATAGGTCCGCTCATTCTTTTTTGTTGTTGTAAGAAACATTCTGCCTGTATACAGATGATAGTGTAGTAAATATATACTCGGTCATCCTGTTGACTGACCAACAAGCAGTCCAACCGCACTTCTTCTGATGAAAGCTCTCGATATACTATAACTTTTCCGCTCCTGATGGAGCAGAAATTAAGCCTTAAGGTTTGTGTGTGTGTGTGTGTGTGTGTGTGTGTGTGTGTGTGTGTGTGTGTGTGTGTGTGTGTGTGTGTGTGTGTGTGTGTGTGTGTGTGTGTGTGTGTGTGTGTGTGTGTGTGTGTGTGTGTGTGTGTGTGTGTGTGTGTGTGTGTGTGTGTGTACCAGATTCAGTTACATTGTGAAAAATACTCCCTCCTAACAGGCTCATTTATCGCTTTGCAACCTCGAAACCACCAAGTCAGAAGAAGAAAGATCCTGGAGGTCCATATTCATCACATTTCTAAGGGTTTCTACATCCACTTCCTGAAGCACGTGGCGATACGCTCCTTATGAACAGCCGGCAGAAATGCAGAAACTAACTGTATAGAACATTATATGGGGGCCCTGTGGAGGAGGAGGTGGAGGAGGAGGAGGAAGAGGATATACATAGTGCTCAGTGAGCAGAGCTCAAACCTCCGGCAGGGTCTGCGAGAACCTTCAGGCTGGTCTGATCAATAGAAACTATTCATGCTCCTCAGCTGCTTATTGATCACATGAAGCAGGCCGAGGAGCTGCAGGGACACAACGGTCACACGGCGTTCCGAAGGACGAGTGACGCCGGGGGGACACACAATCGCTGCAACACACTGGGACCTGGACTCAATAAAAAGCCTTCAGTGTCTTCAGGCTTCTCTCACAAACAGTAACGGGGAGGGACACAAAAAAAAGAAAAAAAAGAAAAAAAAAGGAATCTGAAAGAGTCAACAAATCCACAGACGGGGTTCAGATACCTGATCTTCAGACTGATTCCTGATCTTCTCCCTGAAGCGGAAACTCATTTGCTGCTGCTGTAGAGTTCGTTTGCTCTGACAGGGGGAGAAAGAAACCATCAAGCTTCAAAGGGTTGGAGACTCTGCAGTTCAGCAGACGAAACATTCTAGAACAGGGATCTGCAACCTGCGGCTCTGGAGCCACATGGGATTCTTCAGCTCGTCTGTAGCGGCTCCCTGGAGCTAATAAATATTTTTGTTTTTCATTTTGGTTTCATTTGCGTCTCACGCCGAGTTTCAAAACTGGTCTAATTCCCAGACTAAAAATTGCTCAATAATGTAAAACAGTCAGAATATATGAATTCGCGAAAAATGGAAACCAAAAAACAGATAAAACTCAAAAGAAAACAATTTTTATACAGGAAGGTGTCAGGAAAGTAAGGGGTAAAATGATTTTTTTAAAAAGAAAAAAAAAGATCATTTTCACACAAAAAAGGAAAAGGGATTTTTTTTTAAATGGAAAGGAAAAAAAGAAAATACAAAATAGAAAAACGTTTTAAAAAAATTAAGAAAAGGAAAGAAAAGTGCTCCTATAGTTCAAACTGCTCAAACAGCAAAATGGTAAAAATGTGAGAAAATCCATGAAATTTTTTTTTGTAAATATCTAAAACATAGCCACAGAAGATATATATATATATATATATATATATATATATATATAAATTGTATCTATGACACTTCATGAATGCAGTCTTCGCTTTTGTGTGTCTAGTAACTAGATTCTTGTTTTGTGGAGGTAGGCAAACTTTATTTGGTGGAAAATCCTAAAAACCGTGCTTTTGGTCATGAATCCTGCAATCATGACATGGAGAAGTGCCCTTGAGCAACACACTGAACCCCAAAGTGGTCCCATTGGAATGATTGGCCCATATAAGTCAAAGGTTGCAGACTCCTGGTCTAGAATCGACAGGACATCCGAATACAGAGACTAGCGTCGACAAATCATCAGACTTGGTAGACTGGACTCTAACCACTAGTATATTACAGAGTTAAAACATTACAGACAGTTGGAGCAGTCAGGAGTCTACAGGCGAACCACGCTGTAGTCGAGTCGACAGTCTCTACTCTAGACCATCAGACTCTCCAGAGAACAGACGGAGAGTTCTCTGATTTCTATCCCGCTCCACTACATTCTACGGATTCTTATTGGTCTCTACTGGGGGTTTTTGGGAGATTTTACCGGTGTCCACGGTAACGGAGCAGCTGGCTGGTCTTCAGGCTGTGAGGAAATTGGACGGCTGGACTGTAGCTCGCCCTGCTGGTTCATACGGGCAGTTACAGGATGATACCTAACTTACCAGTCCGCCCCGTGTGTAAAGGTTCCTGGTGATAACCGTTGAATAATTAATGCAGCTGTTCCTCTCTCACCTGTTGACGTAACGCAGCAGCAGAAGAAGAACTCCTGCAGGCCTCGTCCAGTTTCGCCTGCAGTTGATTGGCCATCTGACGGACCTTGGACTGACTGGTCCTGCCACTCAATGCCTCGTCTGTCAGTTGGCCGCTGACATCGCCGTTCAGGTCACATGACTGTAAATTAGAAAGCAAAACAGACTGAGTCCACGGTTTCACCCTACAAGCTTTTGTCTTCATGGGTCTGTTGTTTGTCACTGAGGAGAACGTTGAGCCTCGGATGGACCACTGACCTCATGCAGGTCAGGACCGGCCTGGTTGGTCTTCCTCCGTTTGTTCAGAGCATCGCTGTGCTCTTGCAGGGACGGCAGCTGGTTATCAGGTTGAGATTGTAGGTCAGCAGCCAATTTAGAGAAAGACAGAAGGACACCGGTTCGAGTGGACCCGAGCGACTGATACCTTTGGGTTCCTCTTCCTGGACGGACTGGTTCCCAGTCTGCTGAGGATGGAGGCCGGAGAGATGAGAGCTGATCGGAGGTCAGTGCTCTGACTCAAACACCCTGAAACAAACACTTTGAGGTTACCCTGTGTGTGTGTGTGTGTGTGTGTGTGTGTGTTTGAGTTGGTGGCTGCAGTGTCGCGACCGACCAGAAGAGGGATGTGAGTCTTTGAACAGCTGGTAGAACTGACTCAGGTACATGACCATCGACAGAGAGTCCGGTTCCTCCACGGACAACATTTCTTCCACCGTCATCAGAGGAGAAATCCCAAACTCTTGTTCAGCCACGTCGAAGCCGAGTCGGGTGTTTTCCTCCACCCACGCCTCGTCCAGAGACTCAAACTCTCTGAGAAAAAAAAGTTTCTTAAGGTTTTTTTGCTTTCTTTAGGGCTCTTTAGCTCCGCGGGCCGTGTTTGTCGTATTTACATCAGATCTGGCCGGTGTCGGTGGATCAGCGCGCACAGGGCAAGGCCGCTCTTCCAGGAGGTCGTCAGGTCGCTGACAACAACACCACGGTAACCACGAGTCTGCTCCTGGCACCATGCCAGCAGCTGATTGGACTGAGTGAAAGACTCTGCTAGAGAGGTGGGACAGTGGACCAATCAGATCGAAGTGAGAGCTAAAAGCTAAAAGCTGTTGTTTGTACAGTTGAAGAGCTACAGGAAACAGTTGTTAGATCGAGAATAAAGTTTGGTGTCCCTCAGGGATCAACACTTGGTCCTCTATTTTTTCACTTTTTTAATTTTTCTTCCTTTATTTCTTTTTTTCCATTTTGTCCCTCTTTAATTTTGAGTTTGAACAAAAGGTTCAGTACCAAGTCGTTCCTTGGACTTCATAACGATAAGTCTGAAACATAAATCAGAGAATCATGGTCTTATAAACTGGGTTACATTTAAAAAATAGAGGACCTGAACAGAACCTTGTGGTATTTTGAGCAATGATATGACAACACATCATGATTCAGACATCAGTTAATATCTAGATGTAAGATCCATCCCCTGACAAGGTGTTACGATTGCTACAGTTTATAAAAGCTCTGTACTTATTCATCATCATCATCAACATCACTGGATTAATTTTCATTGTCTATCAACTGAAAAATATAATGTGAAGATAACATGTCTATACTGAGAGAAACACTGCCCCCATCAGGTCAGACTGTTTATTACATTCCAGACATCCAGGACGACAACAAAATTACTTTTAGGAAGCATTTATTTAATGTAAAAAAATAAAATAAAATAGACTAACCTCCTCTGAGGAAGCTGGGCGATGCAAGTCTGATGATGTCACTCGAGTCTGGGTTCAAGCCCACCTTCTCTCCAGTGTCCACCAGGTGTCTCACCTGAAGACAAAAAAAAAAGAAGTTATCAGGTGTGATGGTCGGTGTTTACATGTACAAGTGGCATGTTTACCTGTGCAGGTGTGACGGTCAGAGGGCTGACGTTCAGGTATCTGGTTGACGGATCCACAGAGAACAGAGTGATGTTCTTCTGCATGTTCTCCGGAGTTGTCTGAGGGAGTACGCGGTACAAACTCTCTCTACGGGGGACACAGAGAGATTTGAGACAGGCGCGAGGCTGTGACAGGTGTGTCCAGGCGTGACCTCACCTCTCTGCAAGGACGTCCAGAGGAGCTCTACCCTGAGCCCAGCTGCGTATCATCCAGGCTGAATCCAGAGCTGCCAGGAACCCTCGGGCCACTCCGGTCCCCATCGGCCAGAAAGGCTGCTGACAGACGCGCCGGTTACCTGTCTGAGTCTGTCTCACCCGGTGAAGCCCCGTCTCACCTGTCCACCGTCTCACCTCCAGCAGACTGTCTCCCACCAGAG
The DNA here is from genome assembly GCF_963422515.1 of Blennius ocellaris. Classification (NCBI taxonomy): domain Eukaryota; kingdom Metazoa; phylum Chordata; class Actinopteri; order Blenniiformes; family Blenniidae; genus Blennius; species Blennius ocellaris. Next base: position 4,982,789 of record NC_137671.1, read on the forward strand.
TGACCAGTAGCTGGTGTCCGTGGCGCTGGCGAACCATGGCGGCGTTCTCTGACGCGTACATGCAGGTGAAGTCAAACATGGCGACGTCCGGCTGGCCGTAGTGATTCATGGCAAAGTCCAGGGACGGCAGCTGGTGATTGGTCGAGAAGTCGGCGGCCTTGTGGGCGTACGCCTGCAAAGCATTCTGGTCCACATTCTCCTGGGATAGGAGCTGCTCGGTGTCTGCGAAGTCCTGAGTGAGCAGGGAACGAAATGTATTGATAAGCCGTGTGTGTGTGTGTGTGTGTGTGTGTGTGTGTGTGTGTGTGTGTGTGTGTGTGTGTGTGTGTGTGTGTGTGTGTGTGTGTGTGTGTGTGTGTGTGTGTGTGTGTGTGTGTGTGTGTGTGTGTGTGTGTGTGTGTGTGTGTGACTAACCTGTCGAATGACTCCTTTCTCCAACAGGCTCTGCTTCTTCGCCGTCATTACAAAGTAGTGCGTGTCGTCTTTGTAGTAAACAATGTTCTCCAGGTCGATACCTAAAATGGTCCAAAACAGAAATGTACTGGTGAGATGTGATAGTGGGATGTTCTTGAATTACAAACATGTTCATGCAATGAAGTCCACCGGCCCTCGTTCACACAAACAGAGTGAAATGATCAGAGAAAAAGCGCGAGGTCCCACCAGTCTCCTGCCGCAGCTCCTGGAAGAACCTCTGGTTGAAGATGAAGGCCACGCCACTGATCTCCTCCACTTTGGCCTCGGCTCTGGTGTTTCTGTTCTTAAAGTTCGCCGTGATGGCGATGGCCAGCTTCCCCCTGAACTCCTTCCGTCTGAAACCTGCTCAGCACAGATGTAAAGACGTCTGTTCACGGACCCAGCGAACCCAGACCCTTTAGAATCAAAGCTCTTTGTTCAGGACTCCAGGTTCTCGTACCTGGCAGCGTGTTTCTGCGTCCGTCGGCTCCGATGATGACGTCAAACTCCAGCTGACTGGCGGGATGAGACTTTGGACTCACCTCCAGCCTCCAGCCCACCTCTGCACAGGAGCGCACACAGTTTTAGTTCTACGTCAAGTGTTTGAGTTAAGTGGACCGGTTCTCCAGGTTTTTTTTTAGCCTGAACATTAATCACAGTCCAGATGTGCGCCAACCCTGTCATCATCAGCTTCTTACTGAACCATCACTCATTCATATTTAAACCTCAGAATTCCCCTTGAATTGATCAAGAAAAGATTCACGAAAGCTTTGAACTGAAATCCATCTCTCTTTTCAGATGCTTGACCCTTATATGGCAGAATTTATTTGGTTGATAGAATTGTCAAAACAAATATGTAGCGTGAAAACTATTCATTTTTTACCAAGATTTAATAATATTGTAATAACTGGAAGATCATCAATAGAGTTTTTGACAATACTAAGAATCTCATGTTGAAAGTGTAACCCGCTTGTTTCGGATTAGACGGTCAGACAATTAGTCCAAAAGCTCGTTTCTACCGCCCTAACCCTATCTCAGAAACTGATCAAGATGCAAGCTTAAAATATTATACATATATTTAGTTCACTGACATAAAATAATAAGATAATCAAAGATTTTTAGTTGAGAAGTGAAATTCGAGGTTGAATTGGATTACACAACGATGTGTCGTCTGCATGGAAGTTTCTGTTTATTTTACACATGTTCGGTAGTCAATCTGAAGAAGTCCTTGGCGTTACCATAATGACTTCAATAAGGAATTAAAGCTCTGTTCCTCCACTTCATCATGGAATTTATCATAAATGTTCTGTGAGTTATGGTGAAACAAATACATGTGTTGAATTCATAAGGATTGATCCTTTGGGATTTCTTCTTTAAATGTCCATAAGAATCTTTTGGGGTTTGAACTGAACTCCAATTATCTCACTGACACTTTGACATCTTCAAGACGTTCGGGCGAGTTTCCTCCGAGAAGAAGCTGCTTTTGTGTTCATATCAAAACCCTCACTGTGTTTTTGTTGGTCCTTCGGCGGCTCCAGCAGCTTCTTGAACTCCACGTTGACGTGAACTTCGACCCCGAGCAGCAAGGCGACCTTGAGCAGGACAAGCTGCAGCTGGCGGATGCCTGCAGACGGTTGAGACAGCATGAGCCACGTCGAAGCGTTCCGACCGAACAGAACAGGGGTCAGACTCACTGATGTGGTCGATGGCGCCGGCGCAGAACTTCCCGTAGAACTTTTTGGCCCCGAGGCCCCGCAGGTCATGGATGGTGAAAGGCCACAGGTGAAGCACGTTGTTCCTGGAGAACGAGTCCCGCTTCTCGAGGAGCACCACCCGGGCTCCCATGAAGCTCAGCTCAACCGCCGTCCTCAGACCACAGGGCCCCGCTCCGATGACCACGCACTGACCAATCACATAGGAGAGTACAGACAGGAGGCAACGGTTGAACAATCGAATGGATAAAACAATTAGATATGTGTAGCAGCCCATTAGAGCGAGAACACCACTGACTGGAGATGAAAACGCATCGAAATACCAAGAATCAACTAATCAGAGAGAAGAGGACAAAGTGGATACAAGAGCTGGTCATTAAGAAAAGAGTCTGCTGGCCAATCAGAAGGTGGTAATAGCGAATAAGAGAGGTTAGACGACTGAGACGGAGTGTCAACCAATCAAAAATTGGAAATGACCTTCAGAGCAGTTCAACAACCAAGAGGAAAGAATCTGAGAAAAGTTAACCAATTCCAAAGAGAAAAACACCAATGGCAGTCAATTGTTGAAACACTAAGTGACCGATGGTGACATGGCAAGAAACTGATGAATCAGACAAAAGTAAGGACTGATAAGAAGAAACAGACCAATCAGGGATACAATATAAACATTGAGAGAGCAAATAACCAGAGATCAACCAATCAACGAGAATCTGATAATCAGAGAGAGGAGTAGAATACCATCGAGAAAATGAGCCATCAGTCTGAGAGGTAATGACCAATAGTCTAGTACTGAGGAGTGCTGACCAATCAGAGAGGTCACAGAGGCACAACAAGAACATACAGGAAAATAAACCAATAAGAGACAGACAAGCCAGCCAGTAAGAGAGAGACACCATCTATTCTTCCTCACCGTGGTGTTGCTGCACCCTCGGGGCCCCAGAGCTTCGTGCTGCGCGGCCCTTCGGTCCAGTTTGGCCCACAGGGCATTGGCCTTCCAGTAGTTGAGGCGCCGTTTGATTGGTCGGTACAGCGGCCTGTCGGCTGTGGCACAGTCCAGCTGCAGATATTCGCACAGCTGGCCAAAGGACCGGAGTGTGGCCCGGCAGGTCGACGCCGACACAAACACGTCGAACAGCTCCTGGGCACTGCATTCTGGGTAAGACTTGTCTCCCATGGCGACCCCCAAGGCTGCAGGGCACCATGGGAAGGGTGTCACCTGCAGATGATGTCACCGGTACACTCCAGCTCGCCGAAGGACGGGACGCAACGTGTCAGCTTGATCGTGACGTTCCTCAGGGCTCCTCACGGAGTACACTGACCTGATATATATTTACAACAACAAAAAATATCTTTGAAATTTCTGTGATTTATTATTAGTGTTGGAACACGTGGCTGCTACTGAAGATGATGACTTCACACTGTGTAAACATATGAAATCATACATTTGATATTGGTTTAAAAAAAATTTTTATCAAAAGAAAGTCTGTTACAAACTGAAGTTTCTTTAATCTATCCAAGCTGAGGAGTGGACAGTGAAGGTGAACAGCAGGTTCAGCGCGCAGAGACGAGTTGGATGAAATCCAGACGCCCTGCTGATAAACCTGAAGCCCTGCTGAGCCTCCCGCAGACGGACCGACTCCATCTGACCGACAGACGATTTCACCCAGCTGAGGACAGCTCTGAGATCTCGTTCACTCGGCAGCTCCACAGGAAAGCGCCGCGCCTGCTGCACCTCCACTTCCGAAACCAGTCTACAGGAACCTGTCAGCAGTGTGACAGGTTCCTGTAGACAGGTTCCTCTACTACTGCATACACATTTACTCTGAAGTATTTCTATTAGAACTCTTAAATGACTTTTTATTAAAGGTGAATTCAACATTTAAAACAACCTGTAACCGTTGAAACAATACTGATACTTTAATAGAGAAGTTTAAAAACAATAATTTTTAATAAAAAGCAGCTTTGTACTCCTTAAAATATCAAATTACAATGATGTCACGGTGTACCAGTCACGTGACTGGATCGCGAGCTTGTGTGTAAACAAAGCATCTCACATAAATCAGAGCGGTCTGTACCACGTACCCAAGACGCACACACACACACACACACACACACACACACACACACACACACACACACACACACACACACACACACACACACACACACACACACACACACACACACACACACACACACACACACACACACACGCTCTGAGCTCTAATAAAAGAAAAAAGGGGTCCAAAGTCCAAAAACACACACTCAGCCTCACACAGACAGGCAAAAATTTGATAATTAAGTGAGAATTAATTTTCACCCTTACTTTATTTGAATTCCATACATTAGTTAGGTATTTTTATTTTATTGTTGTAAATCTAGCACATCTACACAGTCCCATTGAAGCGGTTTCTTATAGTGTTTGATTAGAAATTAGTTTAAGGCTTATTTTAACCCCTCGCTATAACACATCACGAGTTATTATCTTCTTAGGAAGGAGGTTTTACCAGTTGAGTATCGATAATGTTTGTTTGTTTTTTTTGCCTGATCTCAATTCGTAAACAAGATTTAAACTGTTAAATTGTGAAGTCAGTGAAAACAGCACTTGGATGAAAGTTTTAATAAGGAAACATTGCAGTCTGATTCACACATGTAGTTAATATCAGGATGAAAAGATGTGACGGAAGCAATTCAGACTGAGACGTTAATGCAGATTTACTCACATCAGCTTCGGTTTGTACACAGAATCAGTGAATCGTACTCACATGAAGCTGCTGCTCCGTCTGCTGCTCAAATCCCACTGACACTGCTCCCAGAGCCACACTAATCCACTGTAATCTCACACACACACACACACACACACACACACACACACACACACACACACACACACACACACACACACACACACACACACACACACACACACACACACACACACACACACACTATGACCAACAACATTATAACAAACACTCCTGAACCTTCTTATTTCTGAGAAAATGCAGCGAGAACATGAAGAATACCTTCCGATTTCCATCTCACCAAATAAATATATTCATGTCATATATGGCGCCATTTTTACAATTTCTCTTTTTATTGTAAGTTTAAAGTTACACAAAGATAATGATTTTTTTTTTTCCCACGACCCAAGAGACTGAGCTCAAGTACAAGCTTGAGAATCAACATGAATGTACAATAAGTCTCCAGTGAGGGGCGCCAGAGGGAAGGGGTCAGGAACAGCATTTGTTTTTGTTTTTGTTTGTTTTTTAAGGTTAAAATCAGACCCAAACCCTGATTTGACAAGGCAGATATCCCCAACTCATCCCGGAACATTTTCTAGTAAAGCAGCTATAGTTTTAGGCCTTGTTTACATGACAACATTTCAAGTAAAAATGCATCATTTTCATTTTATAAAAGTTATAGCATAATAACTATTAACATGAACCATGGCAAGTACACTAGCATTTGAAAGGACAAACAACAAAGACGATTGTTATTCTGGACAACTGTCAACTAAAAAACAACCAGTTCCCAGGAGAATGTGACACTCTGGAGGCCTCCATTGTTGTTATTGCCAATCTGCAGTCAACTCTTTACTATGGCATTCATGTGCAATAGCAGCATTTCAGAAGAAGTTACATTTTCCCCTATTTACATCCAGACGGAGTGTTTTCAGATGGATCCATCTTGGGAACCGTTTTCAAAAAGTGTCATTTTCAGTGGCTTCGAGTGACGTTGTCGTCTAAATGGATACTGCAAATGCAATGACAGTTTTCCCTTTTCACTGTAAAACATTATTTCAGCGGGGCCTTAGACTGCTGGGAGACAGTTACCGACTTGTCATAGTCATATATCATGATTACACATCATTTATATAACACTGAATGATTAAATGAGCTTTAAAAAAATTAAAAAAAACGCCTCCCTTGTAACAGTCACATCATTGAAGGAACTTCCCAGTTATTTGAAATTAAAAGTAATATATTGAGCAGAATTTAGCTTTTCATTTTCTATTGATCCAAAGAATGTGTAAAGACTATCAGGAAACCCGACATTGAGAAGACTACCTGGTGGTTAGATTATCTAAACTACTGTCGGGTTCAGACCCAACAAGTACATGAGGATCAGAATCTGTGGAGGCCACAGTGTTTGCAATACAAGAACTCTCTCACACACACTCACAAAGAGAGATGTCCTCAGGATGGCACAGGTGGTAGAGTGGGTCGTCTTCCAATCGGAGGGTTGAAGGTCCGATGGCCGATCCGTCCATACGTCAGGACTCTAAACACCATACTGGCAGCCGGTGTGTCCAAGTGAAATCCATTTACCATTCACCACGAGAGATAAACTGGTCCACCGAGTGTGTGACTGAGGTCAGAGGGCGTGGCCCGAGGGCACTAAGCCCCACCCCCAAAGTGTCAGACAGAGAGGCGAGAGCTGATCCTGATCCCGTCTGTAATCTGAGAGCTAACAAGATTAGTGAGAAACTTCTTCACCCTCATCAGGGGGGAGGAAGAGTGCAGCAGCAGCACCACCGTGAGGCCGACGGTGCCATTACATGACAGACTCAACGTTTCAGTTTTAGGCTCTGCACAGTGGCGGACTCTGGCTATTGTGGGCAAGCGCCCAGAGCACAAAGAGAGGAGGGGGCCAAAACAAACAAAAAAATACAGAATGGGTCTCGCCCTGCCAGTGACGAACTGAGGCAGAAAGACATTTTTCAAAGCTGAAGCTGATATAAACTGACCCGAGGTCCACAATTTCACAAGAACGTTATACTTGCCTTTGTAATCGTCGGCATAAACCAAACAGTTGGGCATCACATTTCATAGCGTGGTGTAATTTATGATTCTGCATCAAGGAAAGTCAGAAAGGTCAGATTTTAGGCAGGAAACACTGTGTGTGAATGAATGTATTTGTGTTACTCTCTTTTAATTAATTGTCTCTATGCATAAATATAGGGGGGATTTTGGATTGTTTAAAAACATTTCTTTAACACTTTCATTCGTTTTCAACCTGTATAAAAATACAGTCAATGGTACAGATGACAGGGTGGACGGAGAAGTCTCACTTTAGCTTTGGAGGGGAAAAAAAGCTTGTAAGTGTCAGAATTATAGAATTATACAAACACTCATCTCTGTGTGACAGAGACGCCTTCACATGATGTAAACATGCCCTGCAGGAATCTTATTTCACAAAAAGTTAGGAATATTTTGCTTTCGGGTGAAATGACACCCAACAATCGATCAGGGCTACAAACAGGATGTGGATGGAAGTGTCCACTGAGTTGAGCAGAGATTTAAAAAAAGAGACTGGAAGAGAAAAGCATAGAAGTGGACATCCAGTGGCCACATCCCGCAAGCCTTGTTAGGCTTTAACTCTACCTTTGTGATGTATGGCGGTATGGTGTGACATTGGTCAAACACTTCAAACACTCCCGAGTCAAACTTCCCAGCCTCCTCTTTAATGGTCACTCTTCACTTCTCTTTGTTCTATAGTTTGAACGACGTAAACAGGCACACAGCGGCGAGGTCTGCGGTATTATAGAGTCAAACTAAAACGTAAAAAGAAACGACACGTTTCATTAGCATCGGGGGGGGGGGAATGAGAGATGTGAGAGCAGGTGAAGTCTACTTCATGAGCAGCATCAGACCAGGGTTCATTCATAAAATCATAAGTTAATTCAGATGGCTGTGAAATAACACGCAGCCACATCCGAGTTCAGTAATAATCTTCAAAAGACCATCAGGCGGCCTCGGTTTGTTCAAGGAGCTACATCAAGGCTCTTCTTAAGGTGCAAAATCAGGAAGTACACAAGGTGTTTTTTTCCACAGGCTTCATCCAGAGTTACGTTATGAAGTGCTTTGCTGCGAAGACACAAACAGGAAGTGAATGAAAACAAAGTGATGACAGGATGAGTAAAGTCACAACAGTGAACGAACACAAAGCGCGACCGTTCCTCACCAGAAGACTTCGTCCTTTGGTTTCGATCGGCAACAGAAAGTTCCCCACGGCGCAGACCCCCGCGGCAAAAGCAAACGGGATCAGAGCCCAGATCACCGACTGAGACATCAGCACCTGAAGGACACGCAGACCCATGATGCACTGCAACAACAGCCCGAGTGCTCCAATTGCCACGCAGGCAGTGAACGCACCTGAGCGATGAAAGGAGCGATCATTCCCCCGATGCGACTGAACGACGTGCAGAAACCCATCCCCAGAGATCGGGCCACTGTCGGGTAGACCTGAGGAGGGGACACCCGAGACCTGAAGACCTGATCTGGTTTTCGAATGCTTAACACCCAATTCCCAGTGGACATACCTCTGCCGTGTAGATGTAGACCACGTTAAAGTTCATAGAGACCATAGAGCGTAGCAGGAACAGCAAGACTGTGAATCCCAACCTGAAACAGAACTACATGATCCAGATCGGACCGAAGAACTTTCTGGACCTGACGACACTCGGGATCGAGGTTACTTACATGGTGGTACAGACATTGAGCAGCAGGAAAAATATGCCACACATTGCCTGCAGGACCATCAGACTCATCCGACGTCCAAGGATGTTCAGCAGACCGATGTTTAAAGGAATCACTGGAAGAGTGGACACAGGCCTGTATGTAACTTAGATTTAGTAATTTTTTCTGCCTAAATTGAAGTTTTGCCGTTCCCCATATTTCTGGACGTGCTCCACTTTTGGTGACTCACATGCGACTTCCCCCAGGCAGCTGATGAGCAACGTCTGGTAGTCGCTCAGTGCTAAGGGGATGCAGAAACACAGTCCATCCTCTTGGCGGTGCTTGATCTGGTGGTCTTCGTCAGGATTCGTGATGCACAGTAAGTTCTTCTCCAGCATCTCTGAACTGCTCAGCACTGAACCATAGTACGAGAAAGACGCCACAAACCTGCCAAACGACCGCCACAAATCGGTTAAACTGAAGAACTTCCGGAATCAAATATCAGGAACTCCTGAAAAGCCCGATTTTGCTCAAATCTTTGTAACAGACAACAAACAAACAGGTGTTCTCCTTATATGCTGACGACACTCTGTTGTACATGAGCTCCGGCAGCTTTTTAAAACATCCTCACCATGTGTACCACAGCAGAAAGGACGTCCTCCTCAAAGATGGGCTGAAAAGAACCCTCCAGTCGCCTCTTACTGTCTGAAACGCACAGAAATGTCACCCGAAGTCGAAGGGCCTTGAGTAAATCACGTTGCACTCGGCTGAGAAACGAGTCAAACGCACCACGGTGGGCTCCATCAGCCGTCCGGGAGGAAGAGAAACACGGTTCATATTGGCGATCCACTGCAGCGTCTTCATGGCGGCATCGACGTTTCCCGCCGACACGTTGTACCGAGCCGATTCGGGAATGTACTGAAACGTCAAGTTGGATGTATTGTAAATGTTCAAACAATGAACTGCACTGAGGAGACTCCTAAAACCTGTTGCACAAGTTATTGAAATTGTAGAAAGAGTCTCTTGGTTCAAATATAATCAGGAAGAGATGAGTCCCCCAAAGATCCCATCATAATTCCAATCGGATGGTGCAAATCTAATTGGGTCGGCATTTAATCAGACTACTTTTGGTCCATGGAACAGCAGCTATTGAAAGAGAGAATAAAAAAAAAAAAAACCCTGAAGAGGAAGATGAGGATGACACTGGGTGTGAGGGAGAACCGGATCATCCACCTCCAGCCCAGCGTGGGAACCACCACCATCCCCAGAATGATGATCAGCATGGAGCCAATCATCCAGAAGACCTGAAACACATTAAATACATCCTATAACCATTTATACTGTGTTGTCTGTCGTCCCCTGTCCAGTATTTCAATATTGAAGATGTACTACCAGTATTGCATTATTTGCATGTACCTTCTTTCTGCTTGCATTATTTGACTCTTGTAAACGTAGGTTTATTATCTGAATGTACTCTGAATTCTGTGGGAGAATCTAGTGTTAGCTCATTGTGCAGTATTGAAACACTTAAGAAGTAGTGTCTGGGTTGTATATAAAAATATCTGCTTTCTGTATTTAGTGTGTATTACTTGAGCAATAACGAGACACAGGATCAGCACTGTAAGTACTAACAAACATCTGTCTATTCAGAGTTTTAAGTCTGTCTCTATGCAGACGATACCGCTTTCTATTCATCTCTCTGTCTGCAATTTCTTACATGTTTCATTCAATTCAATTGAACTTTATTTACATAGCACCAATTACAACAGTCATTTCTTGGTGCTTTAAATAGAGAAAAAATAATCTGAAATTAGTCAACGCTAAATAAAAAGATGTAAAAACAGTTAAATAATTAAGTGAATGGATATATAAAAGTAGAATGAATAAAGTCAGAGAGTTGAACTGACGGTGGCCAGAGGCAGCAGGGTGGCTCGATGTTTGGCCGGGATGAATTCCGTCTTCAACACGAAGCTGAACAGAAAAACAAAACAAAATAACATTCAAATTTCACTCAAAGCTGCAATCAGCTGAACTCCAGGTGTTACAGATCCAACAACTTCCAGCCAATCAGAACGCTGCTTCTGCAGCGACTCACCCCTGCGACACTGCCGCCACGCCGCAGCCCACCATGCTGCGCAGGAAGACGAACCAGCCGTAGGACGGCGCGAACGAGGTGAGCAGAGAGAAGTACGCGCTCCACACGAAGCCTCCGACGACCACCTGGTTACACAAAAACACACAAAGTACCACACTCAACATGACGAATGAAAGTGGAAAATTCAAACACAAAACGGAGAATATTTGTGCTTCTCTGGAATTTTTTTAAACTATATTATCATTAATTCAACAGATGTGTTGATTATCGTGGGATTAAAATGTGAAAAACTGAACACAAACAAGGCAAAAATGAACTGAAATCAAACAAAACAAAACAATAGACCTTAGGAACAGTGGACCAATCAGAGAGCAGCTTTTACGTGAAGTGTAATAATGAAAAAAGGACACGTTTCTGAACCTTCCAGCGTCCGTATTTGTCGGCGACGTATCCTGCCAAAACTCCACAGACCATGAAGCCCAGAAACACCACCTGAAAACACAATGCTACTCAAACGACAGTACTGGCAAGTAGCTAGAGGCTAGTAGCTAGAGACAAGTAGCTAGAGGCTAGTAGGGAGAGGCTAGTCGCTAGAGGCTAGTAGCCAGAGGCTAGTAGCTAGAGGCTAGTGGCTAGAGGCTAGTGGCTAGAGGCTAGTGGCTAGAGGCTAGTGGCTAGAGGCTAGTGGCTAGAGGCTAGTAGCTAGAGGCTAGTGAAAAGTGGTATCGAGGCACCCCTAATTGAGATGCTCCAATACAACTGAGCTAATATAGCAATACTGCAGTACTTCTGTGATCCTGAAGGGGTCTTTAAGAATAATTGTACTCACCGTGGAAACCAGAGCAACCTGCCAGTCCTGAAGACGCCACTCACACCGAATCTCCGGGGAAACCACCGCCAACAGCATGATCTCCATCGCCTCCACAATCTGCAATGCGAAAGACACGCGTCGTCATCTCCTGCTAAGGACCTGAAGTTACCCTCTGGTTGAGTGCCATCGCTACTGTGTGCGTCGTCGGCGTGTAGTATTTGTATCCGTACGTTGGAGCTTCCCATGATGAAGAACAGCAGCATGTGGAAACGTCCAAATCCGATCGTCTCCACAGCTTCTTCCACCGTGAAGGTCTGTTCTTCTGCGACGACAAAACCCCCCCCCCAAAAAACACATAAACTCCATCATCACGACCATTTAAGAAAAAAACTAACTAATTTTTATTGCCAAGGCTGACAACTAAACAAAAGGAAACTGTGTGTTCGACTAGATAGATTAACGAGCGGCTGATCCACTATTTTCTTCTCAAAAAGGTACAAGTAGTAATAATCCAACTACATAATAATTAATGTAACATGAGAAACACTATATCTCACTCTGTTACCATGACAATAGGCTGATTTTTGAAGTCGTCACCATGACAACAAGCTTTAAACTGCTGCTTTCTTCCAGGAAGCTGCTGCCCTCTGCTGGTCGCAGATGGTATAACACGCAGACGCCCTCGATCTGGACTTGGATCAGTTCCTCTACCTTTGCTGTTCTTTCTGCCATCCTGCTGGTTGTGTTCAGATTTGTCCTGCAGTTCCAACTCCTCAAGGTGGATGGCGCTCACCAGCTGAGTCTTCATGCTGTCGCCCATCGTCAGGAACTGCTCCAAAAGTCCTGTTTGGAAGGAAAAGCAGACAATTCACACTGCAATGAAACGCTTTGGCGCTCAAGACGAAACATCCTGAAATGGTCCCCAGATCATGATGCTGCCTCCGCCATGCTTCATCATCGCGATGGTATTCTCCAGCGTGATGCCCCCCCCCTTTCCCCTATCCCCGATGTGAAACTTATTCAGACGCAAAACCTCGATCCTGTCCACACCAAACCAGAACATCCTGTTTCTGGTGGTGTGAAAGTCCCTTCAAGCCGCTGCCTCCTCTTCCTCCACCACCTCCACCACCACCGTGGGACAAACTTCCTGGATGGTTGAACTCCTGGAAAATGCTTCCATTCCCAGAGAGGGACTCCAGCCAGGACCCGTCTTTCCTGTTCCCGTAGTTTGGTGTGTCACGTCTGAGTAAATCCTTGCGTGGTTTCAAGCTAATGGTTTATTTACACAGGGATAATCAGCTTTCATATTAAACATCTTGTATCCCAGCATTAAACAATCAGGTAACGAAAACAAACACATCAGGAACAAAGCGAGTGCAAGAAGAACAAAAGTCAATTCTGCGTATTTGCAACTCCAGTTACTTGAGATCAGCTCATACTCAGGATGGGAACGGAAAACCAGTGGTTGTTGTCAAGAACTGGTTCCCGGTGTTTCACCTCCTTGGGATCATGGGGGATGTTTACTTTCAGCAGCTGCGGGAGAATTCTAGAATTGCAGGCTGAACACTTTATTAAAACACACGTCCACGACTTTTAAAACGCTGATCCAGATAAGTTAGATCTGTGCTTGACTACAAGTATATTAGATAAGCATGTCATTTAATATGGTTTATTACAAGACCGTCAAGAAACACAGGGATGGTGTTTGAAGTACAAGAGACACCAGACCTGTTGTAATCGTATCGGACGTCTCAGAAACTTTTGTCCTGTATGTATATCACTTCTGACTGGTATTTACTCGCATGGAAAAACTTTAGGAAAGCCTCGTTTTGCACACAGTTTGTGACACCCGCACTGGACCCGTTTTTTTTTTGGTTTGTTGACATTTCACGAGAAAACGCGACATGTCCTGGCCAGTTCTGAAGATGTCCCATTACAGCTTTGAGACGCATACAAGGGACAGCTATATATAACCACATGTTGGAGCAAATGGTTCCACAGGGCTCGGCGCTGGGGATCCTGCTTTTTTTTCCTCCATTTGATTTAATTTCACAAAGCATAGTAACTCGTTGGATTGATGTGCTGAGAACAGTCAGATTTAAGCACCAAGAGACTAAGAATGTTTTCTCTATCAGACTGCTTCCGTTATATTTCTCCAACTTGAAGTACTCTGAAGCCTCGAACTTGATGGAAATAGAACAGAATAGGCCCCTTCAAATAATTAAATTACTTCAGCTTTATAATTTGACCCTTTTTAAAATTCGATTGGGGATTTAAACATTGTTTTTAAGCTTTATACAATTACCCTTCAATTGTATTAGCTTAACAGTTAAGTTTTAGATTTTTCAGCTTTGAAGTTCACATTGAAATTTAGTTTTCTAATGTTTTTTTAAATTGTACATTTCTAACATTTAACATACATCAACATTATTCAAAACACATTTAATCTTTTTCATTTGATCTTATTAGTATTTTTATCTTTTTCATTTAATCGTTTTAATATTTCAGCTCCATGTTGTTTCTTTCTATAAACTGAACAGTAGACAATTATTCCCATTAATGGACAAATTTAACTTCTGAACACTTTAATCAAGTTTCAAAATTTTGGGAAAAAAACGTAAATCCTCATGAAATGTCCTGATAGTCACAGATCTTAAATGAACGTCTGAACTAAAATTATATCATCTATTAAAACTTGGCTATTTTACTGAAAACCTGACATTTTAAACACACCAGTATGAATCAGTTTAGAAACAATTGAAATGCCAAACTCCTAAATAATACCTAAACTTTTGTCTATGAATTAAACTTTTTATTTATTTACCCACTTACTTATTTGGCATCTAAAATCTCAAATTAAAAAAACAAAAACAAAAACAAACCTTATATTTTCAGAGCCGAATTCACGCCTGAACCTGCAAGACTTGTTTGCTTGTCAAGTTTGAACGTTTAACAACAAACACGGAAGAGAAAACGATTTAAAAAAGACTAAAACGTGAAGGTGGTGGAGGAAATACGGAGGAAAGCCAATATTCTTCTGGGTCATATGAGGGAGATTCGTATCCCCGTAACATCAACTGACACTTGGATTAAAACAAAAACAACAACAAAAAAAACAAACTGTGTTAACCCCACAGAAGCAAGCAACCTGAACCAGAATCAGGTTTTATTCAAAGGTTTTATCAAAAACACCGTGGAAATGTTTTTAAAAAAAAAGTGAAAGTACTCACAGTGCAGTTTGAAGCTGTCGGGTCGGTCTGTTTTCATCTCTCTCTCTCACACACACACACGTACACACAGGACAGGTAAATGCGGAAGTAGCGGGTTTCCACCTGAGATTGAAGGGGAGGAGGCAGAGGAGGGGGAGGAAGAGGGGGAGGAGGGGGAGGGGGAGGGGGAGGGGGATGGGGGGAGCAGGAGGAGGAGGGGGAGGAGGAGGAGGAACTGAGGAGAGCTCCACCTCGAATGGGTCATCAGGAGGAGATGTGCACCTGAACGCACCACGGCTCTTACGGATACACACCTGAACGCACCACGGTTCCTACAGATACACACCTGGACGCACCACGGCTCTTACAGACACCCGCCTTAACGTACCACGGCTCTTACAGATACACACCTGAACGCACCACGGCTCCTACAGATACACACCTGAACGCACCACGGCTCCTACAGACACACACCTGAACGCACCACGGCCTCTACAGACACACACCTGAACGCACCACGGCTCTGGATTAAGACCAATAATGTCCAACATAAGACCTGCTGGACAAAACCAGCCCAAGGCGTGACCAAGCTCATTTAAAAAAAAAACTCCTATGAAGCCATTTTGCTTTTTAATATAGTTTCCTTCAGAGGAGTGGACACAACACTGCCAATTCCACTGTACTTTGAACCAGAAAGTATGATTAGAATTGGCTTTATGAGATTGTCATAATTTCCCGTACCAACCGAGTGTTGAGCCATGCTTCTTGTCATTAAAAAAAAACAAAACATATATCTATTTTGGGAAGGACCAGCATTTAGATTTTTGCTCCTCCATCGAGTGAGGTCCTCTTCTGTAGTGTTAAAAGGAGGGTGTATTTTAAACAGGTCTGGCAGATATTTGGATGCCAAGGAATTAGACAACCTTTGGTTCTGGTTACCTCGGCATTCCTGACAGTGACGGGACGCACGTGGCACTGCTTGTCCTCACTCAGCACTTCATAGTATGAAGAAAAACAAACTTTCATTTGAGACAATGAAGACAAAAAAGAAAAAGATCCATTTGAATCTGAACACATCTCTTTTTAATGCTTGTTAACACAATCTTTGTAACACCAGCCCACCGAGTTTGGTCTGGTCATGTGACCTGCTCACCTGGCGGCTGTTCAACAGGTGTGCCTGCTGGCAGTGCTCCTCGACACACATTCCCTTCGGGCTCCGGAGTCTTCCGGGCGGCTTCTGCGAGTCACAAATCCTGCCGCGACCTCGTCGGTCCAGCTGTGACATCACCTGGCCAGGCGTGGCCAGGCGTGGCCTCGGCGCGTTTAGAAACAAAGAGTCTTGAGGACTAATGACGGGAATGTATCCGGACTCTGAGCAGCAGCTGGACGAGGCTCATTCGCAAACAAAACCACTGACACCTGAAACCACGACGTCTCAATTTTCAACTTCATAAATTCTTTTGATTTTAAATATTTACCTCTGAACTGTCGAGAATTAACCACGCACCCATCGTACGTACAAATACTTTTAGCGTATAATTCAATCAATGATGAGGAGAAAGAGGCCCGATCGGTGTATTTCCCACCACGGCAACTTGTTCCCACAAGTTAGCATCTTGTGCATGAGAGTCAAACGTATTAAAGGTAACGGTGTCGTCAGCGTGTGGCGTTTAAAGCTGGTATCAACAATCTCCGGTAGCTTTGCGGGAACAGGTTGCCGTGGCCGCCGTAGGGCTTTCGGTCAGTAGTTGTGTCGCGAGTGGACGTCCACAGTGCGGCCCGGTCGTCTGCTGGATTCGCGCAGAGCTAGAAAACACGGAAAACCTCTAGAAAACATTGACGGAAACATCGAGGAGGAGTTTGTGACGCTGCAGGGCGGCAAGCTGGTATCCACAGATCCTCTCTGTGATCGCCTGCAGAATTCCTTTGTTTTTTTGTTTTGTTTTTTTACCTCCACGTCTCGTGTGCGACGGCAGTGCGTTCTGCACGCGCCCGGCGTCGCTATTTAGCACCACGTGACCACGGCCAAGTCCGACAGCTCGACTGACAGGTGCGAGGTCCAATCAGGAAAGAGTTCTGGTTGGTTTTCTGGTCCATGAAGGATGCGGCAGTTCTTTAGAGTCCGTTCAGCAATCACAGATCAAGTATTTTATATATATATATTTATAGATATTTATATATATTATATTTTTACTATTCAACACCATATCCACTTTCGTTTTCTACACTGTTGGCTGGAACCGTCGTCATTCAGTTCAAAAATATCTCCCGGAAATGCAAAACTAAAGAGCGAATGCTTCGGATGGCGTCTTCTCTCCCCACGGGGCTCGGATGGACGGCGGTTTGATGGCTCGGTGACACGAATCCCTCCGTCGCTAACTCTGGTGTGGAACAACTCATCACGTTTTTTGAAACTGGAACATCTCCTAGCGGCATGCTGAAACACCAAACTGGAACATCACGAATAGCAAAAGCATCAAGCGGAGTGGGAGGCGCTGAGGGAGAGCAGGAGGGGCGCAAGGGTCGTTCTGACGCGCGACTTCCAACGCCGAGCTAATAGGCTAAAACGCTGTGAGCGTACGGCGCAGGGAGTAACACCCGGAGACCAGCGTCCTCGTCTACAGGTCAGGGAATTCACACTTTCTCATTCAATAAGGCTCTTCTAGATCTCGGGGGGGTTAGAGCTCTGCCGCTCTACGTTAGCCGTGCTCCGCTAGCTTTACACCGCTGCTGGAGGTCACGTCCCCCGCTCTGGGTTTATTTAATGCACTTATCTCCTCTGTTCCCCCTCGTTACATTCATAAATGCTGCCCTCATATCAGAGTGCGCCATCAACTCATTCACTTTTTTTAATCCAAAACCCCCTAGTGCTAAGGCTAACTCCTGCGTGTTTGTTTCCAAACTTCTCAAATGATGCATCGTCACTTTTAAACTGAATTATATTAGGATAAGACTGCTGCGATTGATTTATTTAATGCACTTAACTTCTCTCCTCTCTTCACATTACATTCATATGATTAATCCTTGCAAATCAAAACATTTTTTTAAACTTGAAGCCACGGCACGATGGAAACATCTCTAGGTTGTGCGGCTCTAGGTTGAGACTGCTAAAGCATGAGCTGATCAACTTAACTCCTCTCATTAGTTTATTCTCTGTGCATTCAACTATGATCGCCTTGCAAGTCAGACTGTACCGTCAGTTTAGAGATGCATTCGAATTGTAACGGCAAGGCTAATGCTAATATCGCGACGTTTGTATCTGCACCTGTAGGTGTAAACTGCTGCTTTAGATTTAGACTGCTAAAGGTTTATTTAATGCACTCAACTTCTCTTCTCTCTTTACATTCATATGCTTCCTTCAGAGGTCAGAACGTACCTTCAGTTTAAAGCCTTTTGTTTTGTTTGTTTTTTAAATCGGAACGTTAATGCTGAGCTGCTCATGTATCAAGCGATTTGATGAAAAATCCACAGAAAACGTAGTGTTTTCAGTGGAAACCTGGGTCTTTTTCAGTTTGTAGCTCCTGAGCGTCTCCCTACTGCCCGACTCTGGATTGAGAATTCCCCCGCCAGCCTCCAGGAGGCCCTCCTGCACGTTTAGCTCGGTGGACGGTCGTGAGGAACGACTCTCTCGCCTCCCTCCCGCAGAGACGCTTTACCGCTCAAACTCCTCTTCAGCGTCCCACCCACAGACTGATGGATGCAACAAATCAGCGACGTAAAAAGCTCGATATCAAAGCGATGCATTTCGCGATAAGTTTTTTTTTTTCTTTTTTTCTTTTCTTTAACTGCCACCGATACATGAACAACGCGAGCGAGCGGCTACGCTAAGCAACGTCTGCACGGAGAAACAAACGCCGGCTCAAAAATCTACAGCGAGCTCAAACACAAGAGGAGTACAACCATATAACAGTAGTTTGGTCTTTTTTTTTTTTTTTTTTGGGATCAAAATAAAGCATTTAAAGTAGACTTTCATATATATGCGATAAAAAATAAGTAACATCTCAATACTCCGATAATAACTCTTACATTAATATTGTGCTCATTGGGATTCTATCTCTTTACATATATTTTGTTTTTATCATTCTTATAGTTATTTATATATATATTATTTCCTGTTTTGCGTCCCCCGTGCTGTAGGAACTGTGCGGCACCACCAGGTGTCGACAGTGCAAAGACCTCATTGAAATGATTTATGAGGGGACACCTGATCGTCGTGGCTGATGGGAGTGTGGAAGGCAATAAGTGGTCGATGATTCGATGGCATGAGGCTGACGTTTAGCACCACGGAAGGTCCAGTGGGACGATCCACTTCTGAACTTTAGGAGGGACAATTAGCTCCACGGCGTCCCGGCGAACGATCTGCCCACAGGGAGGGACAACCCCGACCCAGGGGAATCTGGAGCAAACATCCACTTTCTGAGATCAGCAGCCTGTTTTGGCGGGATCCGACAGGCGGGACAATCAACTCCAGGCCAGGAAGGAGAATCAAAAGAAATTGAAAATTCAGAACAAACATCTGCTAAGCCCTGAAAGAATGAATTGCACAAAGGCCAAGAACGACGATTGTCTCCAGAAAAAAAAAAAAGTTCCATTCAATCTAGAAATCCATTCCAGATAAATCCCCTCCAGGAAGCCGTTAAAGGTGGATTCTCTCTTAATCTTGATGGACAGTCCATTTCAGGAGATCCAGAAGGTTTGTGGGGACAGCTCATCAGGAGGACAGAGGAGACAGTCAGATTCAGACGAGCTGGAGATACTGTCTTCTGTCCAAAGCTGGTTTGGGTCCATCCACTCCAGAAAGACAAGATGGTTGAACTTTCTCTAGGAGCTTTCAAAATCAAGCAGCAGAAAAGGGATGAAAAAAAAAATCCACCGCAGACTGTCAGGAGCCGACCAGGAACCAAATGCTTCTCCGAAAGTTCAAAAGGAACAACCCTGCAGAGACGTTCAGGAAGGATGATCATCAAATGATCCACTCCAGGAAGCACTTCAGTGGAAAAGTGAGTGAAACTCATGTTTGATGAAGAACCAAACCGACAGGTGACGGACGGACAAAAAGACGGGACCCTGTAAAGTACCGGAGGTCTTCAGGAGACATTGTCCTTGTTTTCAGATACGGATCGTGGTCCAGGGTTATTTTGGGTTTAGACGTACGTTAGCTCGAGAGAGAGTCCAGAGTGTTGGAATAGTTAGTTTATCCTCAAAGGCTCAGAGAGCTTCAAAGGTCCCGGTTCCAAACAGGTCCAGACCAGTCTACTGGTAGCTGGTCACCGCAGCTTGTTTCTGGGCCAGACGCCGTAGCTCCTCCCTGATGGCCTTTATGAGCGAGGCAGAGGTGTGAGCGGAGGGGGAGGCGTCCTCTGGGGGGTATTCCGGGGTGGGCGAGGTCAGCAGGAGGGGCGGAGCTGACGGGTCCCGCAAAGAGGAGCTGGGCATCTGGAAAACTGAGGAGGAGGAGAACTCTGGAAAGGACAGTACCTGAGGGGAGGGGAGAGGAGAGAGAGGTTTTACATGCCATTCAATTCAGCCATCCATCCATCCATCTGAACTCACGCTCTCTCTGCTGGCTCCCGGTCTGGACAGGTCCTGGTCCGAGTGCTGCTGGT
The DNA here is from genome assembly GCF_963422515.1 of Blennius ocellaris. Classification (NCBI taxonomy): domain Eukaryota; kingdom Metazoa; phylum Chordata; class Actinopteri; order Blenniiformes; family Blenniidae; genus Blennius; species Blennius ocellaris. Next base: position 5,003,136 of record NC_137671.1, read on the forward strand.
TCCAGCTGGAGCCAGTGGGCCCAGACATGCTGCGTCCCACCCCGGGGTAGACCCCGATCTGACTGGACAGACCCACCTGGGTAAGGTGATGCAGCTGTGCACCTGTAGGAGAGACGAACACGTCCATCTTTAAACACGGTCAACATGCCAACATTCAACGTGAACCAGACCTTCAATTAACCATGGGACCGAGACGACTCAAGTGGTTCACATGGAGAAATGTCAGTCATTTCAGTCAGTACAGGATCTGATGGGGATACCTGTGCTGCCCCCTACAGGTCGAGGTCTGGAGGAGGATGGTGGGTCCTCATACGGTCCCCTGTTGGGGTAAACAGACTCCTGCAGCTGGTCTCCAGTAGAAATGTACCCCCCGGAGTTCAGACCCTGCCTGGGGGACACAGAGAGAGAGGGGGGGGGTCAGGGCTGGTTGAGGTGGGCTTCAGGTGCACCAGGAAGTGGCCTGCTGGTTCTGACCTCTGAAGAAGACCCTGCACCGAGGTGGGGGACATGCCCAGCTCCGCGTACCTCTGCCGGGAGACAAAGAGAAGAGGGGTGAGATCTGCACGCGGACTCCTGCCTCATTTCACTCCTCATCTGCAGGACAACACACTCACTGCAGAGAAAGGGCTGTGAGAGGGGGCTGCTGGGTAAGAGCCCCACTGCCGGCCCGGGGGCCGGCCCTGAGGGGGGGGGCTTGGCAGGGCAGGGCTTACCCCGCTGACCCCGGCGCTGCCCTGTGAGGACGGCGACACCAGGGCGAAGGCGTCATCCAGGAGCGAGTGCATCTGCTGCCGGGCCTCCTCGATGGAGGGCTGGGGGGGCATGTACGGGGGCGGGGGCGGTGCCGGGTCAAACACCTCGTCTGTGGGGGAGGGGCTGCCGTGATCAGGGGGGAGGTCTGGGTCCGACTGCAAAGAAGGAGATTCAATTCATGTTGACATTTAAACCAGATTCACCATCAGTGCCACTGCGAATGGGTCCTGTACTGCAGTGGTTAGTAACCTCCAGCTAAAATATGCATCGTCAACTTCAGAAACGTCTCTTCAAATTGTACAGTCTCACTGGCGCCCCCCTCAGGCAGCTCAGCTCCCTCACCATGTAGGCCACGTTGTTGAGTCCTGGGTATTTCCTGTAGGTGGCGTTCTGGTCAATTAGCAGCCGATCTCGATCGGTATCAGGAAGACTTCCCGGTCCGGGCTGAGTCCGCCGACCCCGAGGAGAGCGCCTCCCTCTGGTGGAACAAACAAAGTGAAACGGGAGGTCAAAGTCGGCGAGGAGCAATCCGGATAAATGAAGATGGAAAGTTTTTCGAACATCTCTGACGTCTGATATGTGTCGTGATCAAACGCAACTCTTACTGTGACACTAAATACGATCATTTATTTCCTCCCCGTTTCCATTACCGAAAGGCTCGACCTCGGGAGTCGTTTTCAAAAAGTTGCATTTTCATGTCGTTTTCACTCGAAAAGTTTCCGCTCGGGCGCGTTCACCTTTTCCTGGAGTCGGTGGGCGTGGGCGGCGAGGCGGCGTCGGCCTGCAGGATGCAGTCCATGTGGTCGTGGGCGGAGCTGTAGAGCCTCTGCGCCACCTCGCTCTGCACCGGCCCGTCGCCGAAGGCGTCCATGATGTCGTCCATGGAGGGGAACTCGCACTGGCCCCGCCTCTTCGCACGCTGCCGCAGCTTGTTCCGGTGATGCTCAATCTCGGACTTGTGCCTCAGCGCCACCTGCGGGGGCGAGCAGTCACACCGTTGGAGACGACGGCGGGCGGCTGTTGAGAGCGCGGGAGCACGCTCCCCGCGGCCTCACCTCCGTGTTGACCTTCTCGGTGAGCGACAGGCCGGCCTCCGGGCCGGCGTGCGGCGGGCTGGGCCGCGGCTGCATGGCGATGAGCTGCACTTTGTTGGCCTGGCGGCGGGTGCCGTCAGACGAGCCGCGGGACAGACGGTCCACGTGGTCGAAGATGGAGGACGAGGACAGGAGCTCGTCCGGACCGCTGCCCGCTGGCGCCCCTGCACGGGTCACGGGGGGGGGAACACATGGTCATCAACTACAAATGGTGCGTTTCACCAGTCGCATCAGAACAACCTGCAGCTCATGTTCAGAGTCTGGGGGTCTTGGTAACCATGGCAACGGGTTTTAACCCTTCACACTCCGAGTACAGAAACTGAGAAATATATGACATTTTAAGGATGCAGTTAAAACCAGAGCAACATCGCGGCTCGGACACAAACTGTCTCTTTTGCTGCTGAAACGGTTCAGAGAAATAGATTTCTGAAAACAATTAAGCTGCGCAGTTGAAAAGTTAAAACGCCACTTCCCAGCTAACAGCTTTGAGTGATGCGTTCAGGTGCATTGGGGAAGCCTGCATTCCGACATGTTACTGAGCTGATATAGATATAGATATAGATATAGATATAGATATAGATATAGATATAGATATAGATATAGATATAGATATAGATATATCACCATTGTTAATTTAAAATATTTGCATATAACATACATGCTTTTATGACCTGTTTCTATGAACTCCAAATATGTGCGCAAAGTCTATAAAATTCCTCTTGTGGCTTAAGTTTCTACATCATTTCTTGTCATATACTTCCTTCCCCAACTTCATTTATCAGTATATATTTACAGTTAATTTCAATTGCGTCGCATCCAGACAAGGCGTTATTACGCACTATCAGCGTGTATGTCGTTATTATCGTTTGGGTAAACACGAAGGTAATCAAACATGTAATCATGTGACTTGTGAGCCAATGGGAGGCGTCGGGTGTGTGGCGCATGCGGGCTGAGGCGTGCGGCGAACGTACCCATCTTGTTCCTCCCTGCAGTCGGACAGCGTGAAACACAGTGAACGAAACGTGTCGAGTCAGCTCTTTTTTACCCCCCCCCCCCACCATCTCTTCACACTTTGAGACAAATCAGGACTCTCACCGTTTTTGGGCGTCTTCCTGTGCTGCTTGCCTTCGTTGGGCGTGGCCACGGGGCGGGTGCTTTCCTCCGCCGACTCCCTGCCGCTCGATTGGTCGCTTCCTAATGAGTCTCCGTCTGACGGGCTGAGTCTGAGGAGAGACGACGATCTTTGTTTTTATAGTAGCTACTGTATTTAGTCAATTCTGATCTCCAGGTGGCGCCATTACATCACATAGTGAGTGGCAGGAGAGCGTTTACAGCTTTTCAAAAGATATGTGAGGCAGAAAAAAAGTTTTTTTTTTCTACAATTCAGTTAGTGGTTTCCTCTAGAATAAAAAAAAATAATCTCAGAACAAAGTAAGCTCCATGACGCTTTGAGAAAACATATTTTATCTACACAAACTGGATCCTTTTCAGGGCCTTAAAAAAAATAAGTGCAATAAGGTGAAAAAGAATTCTAAAGCCACCAAAAATGTGCAAAAACTGCTGAAGCAGCTTAAAAATAAAAACCTTCTAATATTACCAGAATTTCTAAGATTAAAAAAAAAAAAGTGTGGAAATCAAAAACAAAACATGAACAATTGATGAATGTAGCCAAAAAATAATAAGCAAAATGTAAAAAAAAATTATCTCAGAAATGCTGAAAAAAAATCAAATAAAATTGGAAATGTTTATCATTCTTGTAATTGAAAGTCCATAAATGCAATATAAGATTAAAAAAAAAAAAAATGTTTGTGAAGAGAAGAACACATGTTGTAGGAAGATGCCTGACCTTCCTCGGCGGCGGCTGGATCGCGCGACCTTGGTGGACGACCCTTTGGATTTGGGGGTGTTGAGGTCTCCGCCATCAGAGGGCGTGGCCTCTTTGACCGGCGGGGGCAGCGGGCCGGGCTCCTGGATCACCATGATGTCGTCTTTGCTGTGCTGGCCGAGGTGCAGCTTGGCGAAGTCGAAGCCTTTGACGCTGGGAGCTTGAAGCTGAAGACAAGGTGGACAACAGCGGTGAGCCATCATGGAACCCGGGCGATCGAAAACAAACAACGCTTCCCTTGTCCGACTCCCACCTTCTGCCTCTGCTGGATGGTGTTGATGGCGTCCGGCTGGAACTCCAGCTTCTCCGAGCCGCACAGCTTCCAGTAGAGGATGATGATGATGAAGACGGCCAGCAGGACGGGCACGACCACGCCCACGATCAGCCAGATGCTGCTGCTCTGGGTCTCCGCCGGGGGGATGGACAGAGTCTCCACGGCTGGAGACAGACGAGGGCCGAGAGGCAGACGGGGAGCGAGACGGTGGGAAGCGGAGAGGAGACATAAGAGGCAGGACGGAGACGGTCGGAAACTTGAGACACTGCTAAGAAACTACGGTGGCTCTGAAGTGCAAACCACAACAACAAATCACGAAACACAACAACAAATGGAAAAACACAACTGCAAATTGAAAAACACAACAACAAATTGAAAAACACAACAATAAATTCAAAAACACAACTGCAAATTCAAAAACACAACACAAATGAAAAAACACAACAACAAATTGAATGATTTATGATTAATGATTTGCTGTTGTGTTTTTGAATTTGTTGTTGTGCTTTTTCATTTGTGTTGTGTTTTTGAATTTGTTGTGTTTTTTCATTTGTGTTGTGTTTTTGAATTTGCAGTTCTGTTTTTGAATTTGTTGTTGTGTTTAATGATTTGCTGTTGTGTTTTTGAATTTGCTGTTGTGTTTTTCAATTTGTTGTTGTGTTTAGTAATTTGTTGAAATTTGATGGCGGGAAGGCGAGGAGAGGCAGGTGGAGGACAAGCGCGAGACGGGACACGGTCATTGCTCCGACGTAAAGACGGACGCGACGGGGAGGCGAGCCGACTCACGTTGCGCCAGCGGCCTCTGGACCCGGTGGCCCAGGACGATGGCGGCCCTCTGGAGGTCCAGGCGGTTCAGCGTGGCGGCGGTCACCTCTGCGGGGATCCTCTCGCCCCCCGAGCCTTCCACAAAGTAGAAGACCTCTAGGGGGCGCTGCGGCCCAGACAGCCTGGACACCCGGACCACCTGAGACACACCAGGTGGACTTCGTGAGGAGGTCCTCCTGTGTCTTTACTGCGTGTAGACCAGGGACTTCTAGTTCTTCTACTGTATTTGTCTTGCTGGTACGTCTGTATGGTGTTTCTAACTACTCCTATACATGTATTGTGTGTATACCTAAGGTGATCGTGTGTATACTTTTTGTGCATCTACGTGTTTTATTATGTGTATCTTTTCAGGGGTATATATTTGTATTGGATTGACACTTGTAATGTGAATATACCTTTTTTATTTTGTGTGTATACCTGTAAGCTGTGCCATAGGCAAGTACCTGAGTATTGTGTGTTATTGCAGTGTTGTGCGGATACTCGTTTTTTGTTTTTTTTTGCATACCATGTTGCATACAGAAGCCTTTTTGATGTGTGTATACCTGCAGACTGTTGTTGCCCACAGAGGTGGCTCTCCTCCAGCGCCTCCTGCTGGTCTCCTGCAGTCCCTCCTCCAGCAGCAGGGCCAGGCGCCTCTCCAGTCGAGCCTTGAAGCTCCTCTCGGCCACCTGCTGCTCCTGAACTCCGAGCAGCACTGAAACACAGGGAGCGACGTCGGCTCAGGCCCTCTGTGTGTGTGTGTGTGCGTGTGTGTGTGTGTGTGTGTGTGTGTGTGTGTACCTGTTCGAACCCAGGTGGAACGCAGGTGGTGGGATGTGTTGAGCTCCGGGTAGTGGAAGGCTAGGAACACAAGCACACCAATAAAACGCCTTTATTACGCAGTTCATGCAACTCATGCTACCTGCTACTTCGCGTCTATCCGACTGACTCCATCAACTCCACGACCTTTTGAAGAACAGTGCGACATGTTTGGGAAAAAAAAAACGCGACGTACGTTCTGCGACCTGCAGGGCAGGGAATCCAACGTAGAAGCTGAACTCCACCAGGGTGAGCCTCCTCAGGTGCTTGCTGACCTCTGACCCGGTCAGGTAGCCCCGCCCATCGCGCACTGCAAAGATGATGTCGACGGGGACTTTTTGCCCCACTATTGCCCGGGTCACGCTCGTGGTGATGTTCAGCAGCTGGGGGGGGACAGAGGACGGCATAGCCGAGAGCTCGCGACTGGACTGAAAGTCGACACGTGGCCTTTCGGGCGACGCTCACCTGCACCGTGACGTTCCCCGTCTCCTGTGACCGCCGCCGCGTCTCGGCGTACGCCATCGTCAGTCCCCTCTCCACCCGCTCGGTGAAGTTACAGACTCTGATGTCGGTGTCGGCGGGGACAAACTGCAGCACGGAGTGGATCTGGTACCTGAGGTCGGGCACGGTGTAGAGCGGCGACACGCCGGGGATGGGACCGGAGCCGCGCGGCGCCTGCCGCAAGACGTTGACCACGGACACGGCGGTGAAAATCAGCGGGCCCGAAACCACGCGGAACGCAAAACTCGACGGAGTCCTGAGGAACTGAAGAAGAGACAGACAGCTGCTGATCACACGGTGCTGCGAGTACGACTGTCTGCGTTGACTGTGTATCTCTTTTAATACTACTGCTAATGTCACTAATATTACTCCATCACTACAAGTACTACTAGTACCACTACCATCACTCATATAACATCTAATACTTTTAACTCATAAACCAGTAAGATTAGTGAAGCTACTACTGCTACTTCTACGATCACGAGTGTTATTACTTCTGCCAATCCTACTATTAAAACAGATGTCGTGGATTCCTTTAGTACCACTTCAGTTTCTAGTCTGGTGAATAAAATCTAAATAGCTCCTAAAATTTGCTGATATAAGCAGAAAGGCTGTGGACTCGACTCTGACCTGCAGCTCCACCGAGCGGTTGAACTCCTTCTTCAGAAGCTCTCGGACTTGACTGAAACCCGCCGACGAGCCTTTGGAGCTGACTGAGGACGCAGAAACGCAAAACATCAGCTCGGCGACAAAACCTATCATTACACCTGACCGGCCGTCACGGAGCCTCCTTACCGACTCGGACCAGGTACATCTCCGGTTTGGTGACGTTGCACAGGTACTGTCTGGCGGGCGGGGTTTGGGCCACTCTGGGCGTCGTGACGGGTGGTGCTCTGGTCAGACTGATGGCTGTGCTCTGGGTGGTGGTTGTGATGGCAGTGGTGGTCGTAGTAGCCCTGGTGGTGGTGGTGGTGGTGGATCTGGTGGGCAGAGCTTTCCCTGGTTTGTCTGTGGCCCCTGAAGGTCTCTCGGGTCTCTCGGGACGGGTTGGTGGCCCTAGCGGGGGAGGGGGAGGGACCCGTCCGGTGGTGTTCGACGGAGGGCGAGGATAGTATCTTCCTGGTACTGGAGCAAGGTCCTTTGGCTTGGGAGCAGGAGGAGAAGGGGTGTAATGGGTTTTGGGGGTGGTGGGGGGAGCAGCTGTCCTTGTCTCTTCTGTGAGAGTGGGAGAGAGAGTGAGGGGCGGGGTGGGTCCGGGCGTCGGAGCCTTGGGCTCCAATACTGGGGGAGGACCAATGGTCAGGGTGGGGGACAGAGGAGCATGGTGCGTTTGTGTTGTGGTAGGAGTAATGGAGGGCTTGGTCTGGGTGACTTGCTCCTGGTCCTGTTTTTCCCGCCCTCGCCCCCTCTCTCTCTCCTGCCCCCTTTCTCTCTCCTTCCCCCTCTCTCTCTCCTGCTCCCTCTCTCGCTCTCGGGCCAGCAGGTTGGTGTAGTACTCCAGGCTGTTCATGTCCGGCAGCAACAGCTCCGTTGGCTCCAGGGGCATCATCTCCTCCAGGTCGTAGTCCTCGTCCCAGGTGGGGAAGACGTCTGGGTGGGTCGGGCGAGTGTGCAGGTGGAAGCTGGGAGTGGAGGAGGAGGGTGAGAGGGTGAGGCGCGAGGAGAGGGGCAGGGTGGGACGGGTGGGAAAGGCAGTGTCGTAGGAGACCCAGTCCCCAGCGGGATCCTGGTCATCGTAGGGTTGATTGGGCAGTGGCGTGGCCAGGCCCAACTCTTCTCCATCAGGAACCATGAACGACAGGGTCTCCAGGTAGTCCCCGGACCCCCAAGCCTCTTCCAAGGAGGGGCCCTGATCCCAGGGGGGAGGAGGGGTGAGCGTGGACTGGCTGTGAGGGGGGAGCGGTGGTGGAAGGCTGGGGGACAGGAGGTCGGGTGGCCTCAGCAATAGGTGGATCCCCTGAGCGCCAGAGTCCGAGTCCTCTGCTGAGACGGCACCGCCCCCACCACTGTTACTATGGTAACCAGAGTCTAAGGGCCAGCTGGGGGCCACGAGTCTGGGAAGGGAGGGGGCAGAGAGGGGGGATGGAGAATGTGAAGAAGGCTCAGTTGTCCTGTTGACATCGAGCACACCTGGAGGGGGGGGACACGACACACCGCCATATTTTAAAAACCGTGAACAAAGGTCTCCGATCAAACCCCAATACCCCTCATTTATCCTGAGGATCCCGATCGGTGGCAGTGAGTCTTCATAAATCCTCGGGAAATCCTGGGGTCCCTGACAAAAACCCAAGTCTAAAGAATTCTCCATCAATCCTGAGGGTCCCAATAAAACTTAAAGGCGCCGAAAGTGCCTTTAATCTTAATGGCTTATTGATTAAACTGGGTCCTGATGAAACAAGGTTCCATTACTGAACCTGAAAGTCCCTGATCCAACCGGAGGACCCTTGAAAAATCGTGACTTTGTCTCTTGAAAAGTCCTTAATGGTGAAGTTTCATGTGCCAGTGAATGAATAGCTCCAGGATATGACTCAACGTTCAGGCTGTTCTCAACAATGCTTCAAATGAAATAAGCACAAATAATCAGTTCGCCCTCATGACATGCGAATCGTTTTTTTCCCCGTTTGTTTCCAGTCTTTATGTTAACCTGCGCTAAACCTCTTCTGGCTGAAGGACACGCTTACTGTCAGCTGGGAACGTTTTCTGTGAAGACGTGTTTATTTCAGCTGCAGCCACTCGCTCGTCGTTTGCTTTTTCCTCCTCTGCAGTCTGTTTAAACCTGTTTGTCTTTGTATCGCACACACACTACACTACACTACACTACACACACACACACACAGCACACAGCCTTGACTGAGTCTCTTTCATCTGGTCTCAGCCTCGTTGCCGTGGTGACGCTGTGCTTTGCGGCAGCATCACGTGCTGAACGGAGACGAGTGTCATTGGTATTCAGAGGACGACGCCCTCCAACACTCAGATAGATAGATATATAGATAGATCGATAGATAGAGAGATAGAGAGAGAGAGAGATAGAGAGATAGAGATAGAGATAGATAGATGAAAAACAAAGACTCAATATAGAAATATAATAATAAAATAAATCTCAGCAGTCTGACTGATTGGTGGATGGAGTCGATGATGAAGTTGTCATCATCAGCAGTGACATCAGCAGGTCATGTGAATCTGAGGATGTGTGTGTGTGTGTGTGTGTGTCTGTGTGTGTGTGTGTGTGTGTGTGTGTGTGTGTGTGCGTGTGCGTGTGCGTGTGCGTGTGTGGGTGTTCCGTCTTTGCATCTCCTTCAAGGAAATCCCTCCCGCGCAACAGGACGTCAGGGATCCACATGCTCACCCGCAGCAGGTGGGCTTGAGGTCGCCATGGAAACCACTGCGACGGCCGCCAGCAGGACCAGCGCGAGCGGCGTGTGTCTGGGATACATCCTAGTCCTGGTCCCGGTCCCGGAGCCGGGGCCCGGCCCAATCACGGGGTCCATCGTCCTCAAAGGGCCGCAGCTTCGGTCCCAGAGTGGGGACCTTCAGGAGGACCTGGACACCACAGAAGAAGAGTCAATACCACATTCTGACACCCCCCACATGATAAATCCATCTGAGGAGAGGCGTCCTGCCACAGATAAATGGGTCCTTTACTTTTACTAACCCACCCAAACAACACACGTTTTAAATATTTGCTGACTCTTCATATAAAGTCTGCACCTGTTGCACTGGCCTATTTACTCCGAAGGTACATTTTTTAAATTTTGGTTACAATCTACATTCAGTTCTAAAAATGTGTTTTACCGTAAATCCTCCTGGCCCCCAGATTTAATCAGGACCCCACACGTACAATTTAGACTCAGACCCTGTTTACGTAGCTCCTCGAAAGCGGCTTCCAAGGTGGAACTTTTTGAAAAATGCTCATTGTGTGGTACCGCGCGGCGAGCGGTGAACTTTGAAGAACTGTGTGGCTGGCAGTACCCGTGGGAATCTGAGGCCCCGTCTACACGCGCTAAAACTTTTTTTTTTCTCTCCCTGTCGTTGTTAAAAATTAAAAATTAAAAATGATGCCTCCGGGTGGCGCTGTCACTCAGAAAAACACCAAAAATAGAGAAGAAGACAACTGCCGCTCATCCTCTCATTTGTTGCGTTTGAAGTCGAGGGTCGCGGGGGTTCATAGGTCAAGCGATGACGTCATAGTTTTCAGCAAACGTTCGCAGCGTTTTAAAATCCAAATTGTTTTGTATAAATGTTTTTTCGGCTCTTTAAAAAAACGCTGCACCGGCGTCGGCGTCCTCGTGCAGACGGGGCCTGATTCCAACCCCCTCGGGGCAGATGGAGCCTGTGATGGTGCCCCCGCCCTGCAACAGGGTCCCGGAGCCAGCAGGTGGGCTTGTTGGAGGTTTTTTTTTTCCCCTCCAGACTTACAGGATTAATGGAGGCTTGACTGTAGAGGAGTGAGTCACGCGCTTCACCTGACTTCCTCAGCCTCAGGTGTGACTGCATTTATTTATTTATTTTTTCAATGCGCTTCTATTGTGGCCGGTTCGGTTCGGTTCGGTTCGGGCTGCGGCTTCGTGTCCAGGCTGCTCACAGCTTTAAGGGTTCGGCTCGACTCGGCACTACTCGGCTCGACTCGGCCCAGTCCCGGCACTCCTCGGCCCGGCCCCCTTCTCACGCTGACCCCATTATCTTAGATACCCCCTCTGATCACCCCCCATCTCCACCTCCACCTCCACCTCCACGCCCTCTAATTACCCGGCACGGCCCGGTGCATCGTGCCCCCCCGCATCACGAGAGCCGTGGCGCGGTGCGGACAGAGCCGACAGCTGGAGCCCCCCCCCCCCCCCCCGCCCCCCAACGCCGCTTTAAAAGACGCCGATGCCACCCGGGGCTGCGCATCCTCCGGTACCCGGTGCCCGGTCCCCGGCCAGTGAAGCCCGCAGCCAGTCGGTCAGAGACCCACCTGCCATCCTGGAGATGCGGTTCCGGCGCGTCACGCCTCTCCTCCACAGCCGCGCGGCGCGCTCCCTGCGCGGTGTTGGAGGAGGCGGAGAGTCCCCCCCCCCCCCACCCCCCTCCCTCCCCCTGCAGAATCAGACCTTCCTCCTACTCCTCCTCCTCTTCTTCCTCCTCCTCCTCCCCTCTGTCCGCAGTCTTCCTCTCCTCCACCAGCAGAACCGTGCCAGGCCCGGATCGGCACGGTTTCAGAGGGTCGGTACCGGTCCAGCCCGGCTCCGCTTCATCGGGTCCAAATCTACGATTGTAACGACGCGTCGGGGTTTTTTCCCCCCTCTCCGCTCAACTCATCCGCCCTGAGACCCGAAACGGATCCCGCCCCACCCCCTCGGAACCGGACCAGAACCGGCGGAGGGTCCAGAGATCTTCATCCAGAGACCCGATCTGTGGGTCCGGACATCATCCAGCATGAAGCCGCCGAACAGGAGGAAGAGGAGGAGGAGGAGGAGGAGGAAGAGGAGGAGGAGGAGGAGGAGAAGATGCTCCACACACACTGATACTATACAGCACTGATTGCTGAATTTTTTTTAATAAAATTAAAAACATTTACAATCTTAAACAAAAAAAAAGCATCCAAATAACATCCATTAAACCATTAAAATCACATTTTTAAATATGATTGTAAAAACTCCCAATCTCATTTCAAGTAAAATTCACTTGCTACATGGAAAGATAATTTCACTAGTTTCAAGTAACTCTTTTCAAATTTCGTGTTTTTGTCTGATATTCTTTTTTTTTTGCATTGCATGTTTTTTTTTTTTCCATATTTACACTTTCTGCCTTAAATATATGGCAGTCCAAGTGGTACTTGTATTGAATGTTCACTGTTAATTACTGGCTTATTATTGTATTATACTTTCACAGTAACATTTACTGTGACAGTAAATTACATAGATACAAGTGTACACCAACTTCATAGCTATTTTTTTTACAGTAAACTGAATAAAGTGAAAAATGTATCTACGTCATTGCCAATTTCCACATGTATGTATTTTAAACTTTATACAAGTTATTCGTCATTATTTTTTTTTGCACTGTCTGCTTCAAGTGTAATATTAATTGACATTTCGGGACAAAGTTTTCCGAAACATAGTAATGTCAATATTTGTTACTCTCATGCCAACAATGTAAATTATCACCAACTAGTGCAGATAATACTGATTTTAGTTTGGTTTCATGTATTTTTATTGTGAAGGATGCAATACATCAATGTAAATACATTATCCTCTACATACATTGCCTCATTTCAATTATTAAAAAAAAAGATTGTAAAGCACAGTATTGGTTGTACAAAACCTTTTGATTTTAGATATAAAAGTACAGTAAGTATGAGTAAAACCACAGTTGAAAATTTCAAATACAGCAATTTATTTTACTTCCACAGAGTTGATTTTATACCACAAGAAATTAAAGTACATGTTCGAAGCAATACTACTAGAAGCCAGCCATGTATTTGCCATTTGCTACTTCCTCCCTTCATTATTCTAAAAGTAGATTTTATGATGTAAATCATACTCAAGTGAAATGACACGATCCAAAGTACAAGTGTCCAATAATACTAGTTACTTCCAGTAATGTGAGTATTTGTGTTGTAATGAGCAGGGGCTGCTGATGCATCAAAACCCAAATAGCTCCACAATTAATATACAAAAATATAGTTTGGCTACAAACGAAGGCATAATAATGGTCGGCGACTAAATTCTGAAATATTTGGCCTCACACAGAAAATGTCAGAAAACTTCATACAAAACCGCAAAAAAAAAAAAAAAAGACTTGAATCTCAGGCAAAGTGATTTCTTTTTTTTTTTTGGGGGGTGCAACAACTAATACCATACATTCATGTTTCAAGAAAATAAACCATATATTAATGTTGTGAGTATTTCGTGCATTGTGTTTTAACATTTTGACCTTTCAGAGTTCACAGGTTGTTCCTGCTGGACTGTGAAGCTTCGGTAACTGCCCCGCCGCAGTAAGAGCTCAGAGGCCGTTAATAAACCGTGGATTCCAGGTGTGGGGAGAGACAAACCCTCACGGCTTCGGGTCAGAATATGTAGATTCTCTCCTGGGCCAGCCGCTGCTCCACCTCGGCCCTGGACACGAAGCGCGGACGCCGCCGGATCTTCCTCTTGGTGTTGTGCTTCAGGTTCCTCTGGTACATGTCTGTGGACGGACGCCGGAACCAAAAACAATGACGGTCAGGAGAAGAAACCGGAGTCCACCAGTCAAGTAGACGAGATCGGGTTCTACCTTCGAAGCTGATGACGTACGTCCTCTCTCCTTTCGTCACGCTCACTCTGGTCGTTTTGTCCGACAGGAAGACTTTCTCCAGAGACTCCGACGACACCGAGGTTGAACGCTGCTTCTCATCCTGAAAGGAGAGCGACACAAGGGTCAAGAAGTTCATGGTTCTGCGGTCGTCTCTGGGATTTCTAAAGACCTTCTTGACATTCTGACGTGTCGGGATGCAAACTGGACCTCCCGAGCAGGTCCACTGAAGTTCTGACCAGGCCTCCCCAACGGGTGGGAGGAACTTCACCGGTTCTAACCAGATTGCATGAACCCAGATCTGTGAAATTCCTCACAAGCCTGTCTGAAGGTTTGTTGGGACACGTAGAGGGATTCATTATTGTACCAAGAACTCCCATAGGCACTTCACCTCCGTCTGAATGATTACCCATATGGAAGTCCTAACTAGACCGTCTAAACGACTCCAGATATGGACAGCCTCGCCAAACATCTTACACAGGTAGGATGCCTCCGAAGGTGATAAGACTAGATCTTGTGAAACAGGTTCCCACATGTTTGAGGTACTAAAGAGACCTAACGGAGACTGAAGATCTAAGGAGCTACTAGCCAGACAGTCCAAACATTACTGGAGTACCAACTAAACCTACAATACCAACCAGTCCCACCCGTCCTCGCATCCATCTTCTTCACCAGTTTATTGTCAGGATTGCAGGGTGGTGGAGCCGATCCCAGCAGTCTTTGGCTGACTGGACAGGTCATCAGTCCACCAGTCCTCCACTCTGAAGGGGACTATTAAACCTACTGGAACCAGTTTCCAGTACCGGTGGAGATGCCGACCAGCTCTCTTGAACGAGTCCCCAGATTTCCGAGGTAAATTCGAGACAACCTGAATCAGACTCAAGACCTATGGAGGAACCAACTAGTCCTTCCGAGTCTCAGGATGTCTAAGTTACTAGCTATAATTTCTAAACAAGTCCCCAGAGCTTTGATTAACTAACCATCTTCTATGACCTGTAAGGGTACCAACCAACATGTCTGCATGTAGATGTAACGTGGAGATCTCAGGGACTCTATCCAGCCTTCTTCTGGTCCCTACATGTCTATAATTAGTCCCCACAGCAGTGTGACTCACCATCTGTCCATATTCCACCCAGGTTCCGTGGTCCCCCTTGTAGAACCAGCGCCACTCGGTGGTCAGGGTGTAGTGAGGCGGCTTCAACACCGAGGACACGGTGGAGAGACGGCGGACGTCCCACGAGTCCTGAGTCATGGTCTGGAAGTCGACGGGCCAGTCGCCCCCGCTGAAATCACAGAGAGGGACACCTTAAGAAAAACCCCTCCGTTCTACGGCAGGATGAGCCCGGGAGGACCGTGACCTCTGACCTCTGGCTCTGAGACGGGTCGCAGAAGTCTTGCTCGATGTCCTCCATGTCCGGCAGGTCCGTCCAGGTCTCGCCATCAAACCTCTGCCACCTGTAGGGCAGCAGGAAGTGCACCTGTCGGCAATCGCCTGCAGAAAAAGTTCAAAACAAAACTGTTGACAACGTAAACACAAACAACTTTATGGATTAACGTAGATTAAAAACAATTTAGGGGGGAAATAAAAACACGTTGGTGTGTGAAAAGTGAGAACTGACTGTGGAAGCGGCAGCTGTTTCTGAGGAAGTGCAGACAGATGGTGCTGCCGCTCTCAGTCTGAGGCGACTCGCACAGGGATTCCGGAAAGTTCTCTGAAACACAGCAAGGGTCACGTGGGTAAACAACCGGGAACGCCAGGCAATCAAAAGCGCGTGCCACGCCGGCCCAACGTGCGGCGCTCCCCCTCACTGCTGGCGTCGGCGGCGCCCGCCCTCAGGTGCTGGATGTTCCTGTAGATGGCGGGCAGCTGGCGCACGATGTCCCCGCTCAGCCCCCTGTCCTCCTGCAGGCGGCGGCGGGCGAAGTCGTCGATGTCGTGCAGCTTGTTGCACTTGCGTCCGAACATGCAGCGGCCCTGGAGGAAGTGCATGCACAGGTGCACTTTGGTGCAGCTGCTGCTGAAGGTGCAGGAGCCTTTGTTGTAGTGGAGACACAGCTGGAGGCGGAGAAGTGGCGGTCAGCATCATGGGGGGGGGGGGCGGCGTCGGGCGAGGGTTCGGCGAGGGCTCACCTTGGGCAGCAGCTGCGGGTCGCTCTGCAGCAGCAGCAGCATCAGGTGTGGCTCCGGCAGCAGGTGGAGGTTGTGCTCTCTCAGCAGCAGCAGGTTGTGTTCGGAACCCAGGTCGTGGGAGAACTTGCAGAGTTTTCTGAAGAAAAAAAACAAAACAAAACAAAAAAAGTGGCCGGGGAACGCAGCGTCCTCAGGAGGAGCTCAAGACCTTCAGGAATCAACAGAGGGTCCAACACTTCCTTTATGAATGTTTGTTTACTTACGTTTCTGTGGAAGTCCATCGTCACTGTGACGTGTTGCAACAGAAACTGACAACATCTCCATCTTCCAATCGGTTTTAATTTTTGTTTTTTTCTGTTGATTTACGATTTTTTTTTTTTTTTTTATTACTCTGGCACGGGTCTGCTTCAGTTTTCTCTTGTTTTTGTTTTTTTTCTTGTCTTGATTTCTTATTATAGGCATTTTTATCTGCTGGTAGTCATCTGCTTCAGTTTTCTTTCTTGTATTTGTTGTTGTTTTTTTTTTTTTTTTTTTCATCTATTGGTACTTATCTGCTTCAGTTTTTTTTTTTTTATTACTTCGTGTATTTCTTGCTCTCGCGCTGCTCTTATTTCCTTCCTTCCTGTTCAAAGGTTTCGATTTTCCATAAGTTTCGTTTTGCCTCTTCACAGCTGTTGTCAGTATCACTCCGCAACCGACTGTTAAAGTAGTCCCGAATAACAGCTTCACCGAGCCAGTCGCTTTTTTTTTTTGTTTTGTTTTTTTTAAATAGTCTCTTTCTGAGATTAAAGGGAGCCACAGCGCACGCTTATGACGCACGACGCGTGGACGTTCTTGCGCGCGCGGCTCACCTGCCCTTCCCGAACCTGCACGTCCCGTAGACAAAGTGCTTGCAGAGGTGCAGCTTCCCGCAGCTCGCGCACGGCTCCCCGCTCATGTGGCTCCCGCACAGCCGCAGGGACGTCCGGCCCACCACCGTGCAGTTCTCCACCCTCAGCGCGCCGCCGCGGCCGTCCTCGTGCGGGCCGCGGACCAGCAGGAAGCAGGGATTCCGGAGGATCATGGAGCAGAAGTCGTCCTCCGACACGAAGCAGCGTTCGTGCTGGAAGCGCTCGTAGAGCTCCGGGAGCGGCGCGAGGCCGCCGCGGCTGCAGAGCTCGCGCAGGGCGAACTGGACCTCGCTGCCACGGCCGGACATTGCGACTGCTCCGCGGCTTCACGCGCACCGACTGCCCGGGAAGGAGGAGAAAAGCCAGGGAGGAAGAGGAGGAGGAGGAGGAACCACATGACGCAGCGACGTCATCCACACAAACAAACGTTCCGAAAAATAAGGAAATAGAATCCGTGGTTAATTTAATAATTATATTTGGCAAATGTCACGTTCACAAATGGCAAATGTGAACCCAAATGTTGTCGTCTATTGAATTTGAAGAACACGTGAAGCCATAATAAAAACGCAGTGTTTCCGGGCGTCACCGACTCTTTAAATGCACTAAAATCCTCTTTATACTGCTTTATATCGTTTTATAGTCATGTGACTGTGGCAGGATGCGACTTCCTGATAATGGTGGTGCGGCTTGTCAACGAAAGTGAAGAAGGGAGATCATTTTCAGAAGCGTTTCTTGTATAATAAAGTTACATTTGAACCCATTTAACACGTCCAACGCTTTAATAGGACGTCCTGCATTACAGCTAACCCACCCTGACCAAATATTCCCAGCTCAGTCATAGAAAACAATTTAAGAAAATATGGCTGTGACGTGGGCTTTTTAGCCTGGAAAAACGAGACGTGACATACTGTATGTGTCCCAATAACAACAATTGGAGCGATCCTCTCAACTATTTCAACTGTTTTAATTGTTTTGAATTGAAATATGTTCTGTTGTTCTATTCAAAGTGCATTAGAACAAATATAAACACAAAATAATGTGAAATTATTAAGCCATTAATAAAATAGCTCACAAAACATTTTTGCAGGTCTTTTAGTAAAAAAGAAAAAGTATTATCCCATGAAGCTCCAATGTTATTGTAAGTGTTTTATTTTTATTTGCAGTATGGATTGTGTCATATATGTATATATATATATATATATATATATATATATATATATATATATATATATATATATATATATATATATATATATACACAAGTGCTACACTATTCAGGATGAACTGAATTTGTACAGCGTACAAAAGGTAACATGACAGATCTTTGACATTTACTGCTATTATTAAAAAAAAAACCACACACACACACACACACACACACACACATTGGACATGTGTTCTATGTCGTCCACCTGGTATGTGGTATATTACTCATAATTGTCCTCTCGGGAGAAATGGGTCTGGTTCTTATGGGTGAAATAATATAAACTCATAAAAAGCATTGAAACTCTTCCAAAAAGAACAATCACACCCTTTGCTCACATTGTCTTTTCTGTATTTCTATTACACCATTCATTCTCAGAATATATATGTAATTCTCATGTTTGTTTATATATATATATTTTTTAATTACTTTTACCCAAGATAGAGGTTAAAATTATCGAATTGTATTCATTATTGTGAGCACTGGTCTGTCAAACCTGTTTGATTATGTTGTGTTATGTTGGATTGCCCTGCTTGTTAAATAAAGTTCTAAAAAAAAAACTAATGCTCACATGGAAGGCAGTTTGATAATGGTGAAATGGTGGAATACATGCAAATCTGCTTTAAAAAGAGTAAATAATTGTCTAAAGAATGCTGAAACAGGTTGAAACAGCTAAAATCAGATAGAAAATCAGCTGAAAATGTAATGACATGGTCACCATTCTAAATTGTAAGAGAAACTTCCTAAATGGGACATGGTTTATTTTCTTTAAGAGCTGTGTTGGCCTCATTTAGAAAGTTAAATTATTTTTTCTTGTAGAAGAAACTTCTCCTACGAATTGATGACTCCAGTGTTGAAGCTCAAAAACACACAGTAAAAAAAATCCGGGAAAAAATCATGACGTCATGCTGTAGGCGGGGAAAGTGGGCGGAGCCAGCCTGCAGGTGTTTCTCATCACACAGGTGGGATGAAGAGGTCAGAGGTCGTTGTGCTCCAGCAGATCAGAGAGACATGCTGCTGCTTGTGGTGTCACTGTGTCTTCTGGCCGGGGAGACGGGGGCGACAGGTGAGACATAGACAGGTGTGATACAGATGTTCAGGAGGCGGGAGAGTCAGACATGAGGCTTGAATAGATACTGGGGAGTCACAAGTGTGTTTTTGATTGTATTAAATGCTTAAGTTTGTGTGTGGGGCTTTGTTTCTGCAGAATTTGGTCAAAAACCATCAAACTGGACGGATCAAAATAACTTGACAACAGCCGGTATGAAATCTTCAAATTCATGTTAAAATCGACAGATTTCCATCTTAACTTCTCTCAAGGAAATTATTTCAGTCCGATTTCATCGGGAATTCTTTGCATTTCTGATTCAAATCTTCAGATTCCTGAACAAAATATATACATTTCTGTTGAAATGATGAAAACTATTTAAAGGAATCTTCATATTCTTGCATGATATTCTGAATTTTCAGAGGAAATTCTAAGATAATCTTATAATGAAATCAGATTTCTTCCATTCTTTAGTCTCCAAATCTTAAGATTTCTGGTGAAAATTTTTGTCTGAAATTTCTTGAAAGCAAACATTAGATTTCCTCTCGAAATCTTCAGTTTTACAATGTTTTTTGGTATGACTGTCAGTTTTCTAAATAAAATCTGTAGATTCCTCAGTAAAGTCAACAAAATGTCATTCCTGATTAAAATCTTGATTTGTGATTAACTGAATGAAATCCTTTTTTGTTTTTTGTTTTCCTTCAGGTGAAGCTTTGAATCAGGAGAACGTCACTCTGAATGGAACTCTGCTGGAGCCCAGATCTTTCTCGGGGCACTTTGGTTTCAGCCGTGAGTCTTTGAAAGTGAATTTAAATGTTGAGTTAGTTTGAACGGCTAATAAACCTCTTCACCCGTCCACCCCTCAGCTCTGGCCGGACTTCGCTCCTTCATCCCAGAACAGGAATTGGAGAACCGGATCATCGGGGGCCAGGAGGCCTGGGCTCACTCGTGGCCCTGGCAGGTTTCGCTGAGGTTTGGGTCGACGCCAGCCTGCGGTGGAGCCATCGTCTCACCGCTGTGGGTGGTGTCGGCTGCCCACTGCTTCAGAAGGTATCTTCACACCAGGTTGTTCCCCGGACGAGGAACCGGTTCTTCTCTGAGCCCCTTGTGGTTTGTTCAGGAACAGCAAAGCTTCTTTATGGAAGGTTCTGGCTGGAAAACACGACCTCGACAATCTTCAGGAGTCCGGACAGCAGGTCAGAAGGTCGTTGATAGGTTTTAAACCACAAACTCCACAAATCTGAAAGTTTCACATAAGAACAGTTAAACTGTTTGATTTGCCTGCACCCAGTTGTCTGGCCTTCAGAAATACCAACCGAAACACGTGACATTGTTCTGTTCAATATTTCCAAAATAAGAAAGAATACGTAACTGAAACCACGAGAGAAAGCCGGTATTTAAAGATGTCCCGAAAACTGGCCTGTGTGTTTTGTCTTCTCAGCTGGTCAGAGTCTCCGCCATCATCTCCCATCACGGCTACAACTACCAGACTAAAGATGGCGATGTGGCTCTGCTGAAGCTGCTGCAGCCGCTGGTCTTCAACCAGTACGTCCGTCCCATTGACCTGTGGATGAGCCCAATGCCTCTGTCAAAGCGCTGCACCGTCACCGGCTGGGGCTCCACCCAAGAGAGTGAGGGCCCACAGTTCAGGATGGGACCAGTCCCCTCCAGACGGGATCTGAGAGTTGCTTTGCTTCTCTTTAAGACGGTCCTCGAATGCACCGACTGCAGGAGGTGAACGTCACCGTGCTGCCCTCCGAAGCCTGCAACGAGTACTACAGTGGCAGGATCCGACCCAGCATGCTCTGCGCTGGAAAGGACCAGGGAGGGGTGGACGCCTGCCAGGTGAGACCAGGACGGAACCAAAACACTCAAAATCCATCCTGAACACAACTCGCCTAAAGTCTGGTCTGACACATAACCAGAGCCTGAGCACTTGAACAGATTGTAGCACATGCTGATGACAAACCACATCACGCCTTGAAAAGAAGCCCAATGCAGCACTGACACACCCTGAACTTAAAAAAAAAACAACAATCTGAATGTACCAGTTGAGACCAAATCAGATCCAAAACACAACCCCAAGTTCTGCCGTCTGTGGATTCAGGGGGATTCTGGAGGTCCTTTGTCCTGCTTCACTGGGACAAGACATCAATTGGTCGGTTTGGTGAGTTGGGGCATCGGTTGCGGTCGAGCCAAAAGACCAGGGGTGTACACCAGAATGCAGCAGTACGCTGACTGGATGTCTGACATCATGAGTGAGTTGGTACTTGTAAGTTTACTTGTGGAGGAGGCATTTCCTGCTCTGACCACTTCCCGTTCTCCCATCAACAGTGGTTCACGGCTCGGAGTCTGAGGACAACCTCACAGCTGAAGGCAGGTTTTTACTTCCTGAACTCCTCCTTGTTTCTTGATCGACACACATGGACGTCCTGTTCAGGTCTTTCTCCTGTCTGTGTCTCCCCGGACGATAGAGGATCACTGTGGTAAGCAGCAGAGCTTCGGGTGTGATCGGACTCCGGGGCTGGCCGAAGTCTTGCTCTCCGAGGATGGTAAGGTGTCTGTGGGGAACGTGTCGGAAAGCTGCCCCTTCTTCTGGCCCTGGCAGGTCAGTCTGCAGTCCAACGGACGCCATTACTGCAGCGGTGTGTTGATCCACCGCCGCTGGGTGCTCACCGCCAAGCACTGCAGTGTGAGGTACTGCTAATACTACTCGTACAATCTACAATTCAGTTTGTTACCCTCCTTACCATTGCCCTGCTGTCAATACCTTTCCTGTCTTTGGTACCCCACCTTTTGAAAGAATACTTGATTCTTATGGGAAAATGTAACCCCGCCCGCAGAGCAAAGGAGGATGTGGTGGTTCTGGGAGTCCACGATGTGCAATTCCTGTCCAGTCAGACCGTTTTGGTAGATGAAGTCTTCAATCCGCCATTGGATGCTGGTTTCCCTCCGAGATCGGACCTGTCGCTGCTCCACCTGAGCGTCGCCGCTAGAATAGGTCTGAACCTTCTGAATCTCCTCCTGGTCTCGCCTGAGTCTGAAGTACTCAGTCCGTCACCCTGGTTCACCCTTCAGGCCCGGATGCGTCTCCTGTTTGCGTCCCAGAGGAGGACGAGGAGCCGGACCAGAGCTGGTCCTGTGTGACCGCCGGTTGGGGAGCCGTTAAAGCGACAGGTGAGGCGACCTCCACGTTTTGCAGGTGCGAATGGACTGGGACTGAGTGATGGTTGAGCCCTTCCTCCTGCAGGGGACATCAACCCCAACAGGCTGCACCACACAAGACTGACCCTGGTCAACGAGACCAGCTGCAGGAAGCAGTGGGGGGACTTGGTCAGTGATTCTCATATCTGCTCCGATCCTGCAGGATCCAGTTCCTGTCTGGTAAGCAAACCCTGAAGACAGTAGTCAGAACCACTCTGGAGGGTTCTTAGCCGTCCCATTAATACAAAATATTATCAGCCAACAGCACCTACTGGAGCAGACGACCTTATGTTTTAACTTTCATCAATGAAACTGGTCATTTTGATTCTTTAGTCACATTTTTCAAACTTTAGTTGACTTGCCCTCTAGTGGTGGAATTAATAACGGCAGCAGCAACGTAGGAAGACAGGAGTACAGAATATTAAGAGGGCTTCCATGCAGAGACCCCACCAAAAATGGATTGTGTTTGTGTTCAGGGTGACGCCGGGGCGCCGCTCTTCTGCCAGAAACGAGGAACCTTCTTCCTGTTCGGCATGTCGTCGTGGGGCAGCTGGCGCTGTGATGCCCAGAAACCGGCCGTCTTCACCAAAGTGTCGGACTTTACCCCATGGATCGAACAGGTCACCCACAACTACTGAACCCCATACCCAAACACAGATTAAAGTCTGATCCCACCATCTCCTGCTTGTCAGTTTGTTTTGTCACTCCAGTCTGTGACGCTGGAGACTCACCGTTACAGAGGTCAGGACTGAAATAAGATTGTTTTTAATGGACTTGACAGGGTTTTGATCCCATTTATTTGTATCTAGAATAAAAACAAACTTTTACAATGAATTTCCCACAATTTAACAATTATGCTTCATTTTCTTTGATTTGAAAATTGATTGTAAAACTATAAAGTTCACTGTGAAGCAGCAGATACAGACGGCACCTCAGCATCTCGTTAACAGAGTTCTCAGATGGGTTTGAAAGTCAGTCTTATTGAAGCGGTTCAGTCTCTTAAGTGAAGCATGTGCAGAAGAAGAAATCCCAGTTTGGATCCAGGTGGAGGTTCAGGTGGTCTACCGGCTCCGAGAAGACCTCAGTTCTCGGGTTTGCAAGAAGGTGTGAGAAGTTCTGGCTCTTGGGAGTCGGGAAGACGTCTCCCGGCAGACTGACGCTCAGCTGTCCTGCAGCAGGTCGAACGCTCCTCCGACCACCATCTGGTGTTTGTCCTCCACCTGCAGACACGGAGCAAGTAAAGAGACTACAGCTGGAAGATTTGTCTTTGCATCAATGATACTAGAGGACAGACTGAATGATTGATAAAAGGACAAAGAAGGTGTTACTTTGGAGCCCATCAGGATCTGATGACCCACCTGCTGACTGACGGTTGAGCTCGAGCACTCGGCTTGTTCTGGTCCGGGTTCATAAACCGGGTTGGAGATGCTGCGGATCTCTGGTGGAGCGTCATCCTCGTCTTCCTCCTCGTCTTCCTGTTGAACCCCAGAACACAGTGAAAATGGTGCTACCTGCTGGAGACAGCCGCTGGTCCGTCAAGTCATCTGATTGCAGAGACTTGGATGCTAAAGACCACCAGGACACAATTAAAACAGACAGAATGCTACGATTGCAGACAGAGTGTTTGGATTCTACAGATTGGCCACAGGAAGGACGTAAGAGATGTTTAAAACTTGACAGTACATGATGCGGACTGGGGAATCAACAGGACTGGACAGTTTGTAACGCAGTGATTCACAGTCAGTGCACACAGTCTACAGACTTTATCCTGTGAGAAACACGTCATCAAAAACCTGAATAGAAATGACAGTGGTCACGATTGAATTCATCTGTCGCTGTACGAAGGAGGGAACGGCGGCTCTGACCTTGAAGTAGTGGAATCTGAAGGGTTTGGCGCTGTGGGAGTAAAAGTGGTATCCCACAAACAGGACTCCGGCCGCTACCACCACCAGCAGCACCACGCCCACGCCCATCCCGGCTTTGTGCGCCACAGCCATCTGCAGAACCAATCGGAGACGTCATACTGGAAGTATTTCATTGAGCCGTTGCAGCAAGATGCATTCAGGGTCGGACATGGAAATGCGACTTCCGGCAGGGTTAGGGTTAAATGAGAGATGAGATGTGGCTTCACCTGGTGTGGGGGGGGCGGGGCTTTCAGTGGCCCTTGGAGAACATGGATGATCCCGTTGGAAGCCAGGATGTCCGAGTCGGTGACGAAGCGGTCGTTAATGTAACGAGACGACTGAGGAGGGAAACAAGGGGTTGATTTTAAGACTCTGCATTTTTTTTCACATTTTCTTGACAATGTCACATTAAAACGTTGTGGTCAGTAAAATATTTTGTCCTCATATCTCTAGAACAGTTGCAAAACAGAAAAGACATAGAATAAACGAATAAAGGATGTGGGGATGAACCCTGCAGTGAACTGACTGAAAGTTAAACCAAAAGAAACATTGATGCCTCTTGATATTTTATTCACTATTGCACCACAGTCAGTCTTCTAATATAACTTCATTTGGTGCTTTACAAACCATTTTTTTTTTTTTTTTATCAAAACGAGTTAAATTTGTCTGTTATATCTATATATATCAATCCTGTAATACCACAGCGTACCACCAGATGGTGCATTGAGTCAAGCCTGCATTCATACCAGAACAGAAGACAATAGACAGAGACCAGCAGGACAAGGACTCACTACTGCCACCGAAATGCTCAAGAATTTAATTAAGTCAAGTCTCTGTTGAGTTTCTTAAATGTGATATTTCGTTATGTGTGACGTATTTTGAAACGTGAACTGAGACGATTTCTGACCAGAGCGGTCGGGTCCAGCAGGTCGGCGATGCCGAGCACGTTTAGACTGCCGACTCGGGTTCGTATGCGGCTGCCGTTCTTCAGCTGGCTGAGCGGGAAGGCCTGACCCTCAGACAGGTGGAACTCGATGTCTCGCTGGGACAGCGTCTGCGGGGACGGACGGGTCGGGGGGGGGGGGGGGTCACGTGACACGTACAGGTGGGGCCATGGCGGCACGTCTGGGCGTGTGCCACTCACCTGGTTGTCCGGCAGGCCGCCGTTATCCGGTACGAAGAGCGTGGAGTGAACGGTGAGGTTGCTGAGACGCTTCACAAACTGTTTCCCCGACTCGGACGTCTGAGAGAAGTTCAGGATTTGCTGCAAAGGAAGTAAACATTTCTCTTTTAGCCCCTCCCACTTTCTTGGTAAATAACACCTGACAGTAAAATGTGAGTCTGTATTAAACACTGATCTGTGTTGACATTTGTCTTTGAGTGAAATTGAAATTGTTTGCATGTACTTGGATTACTTAGATGAGATAAGATAAGACGTACAAACAAAACCGACAGTGGTTCGGTGAGACTCACAGTGAGGAAGTTGGAGAAGGTCGGCGTGGATCTGAGGACCTGCAGCAGGTTTCCAGTGCAGCTGAAACCGTCTCCGACGTAACCCGGCTGACATTCACACCGCACCTCTGAAACGACAGGGCGCATCCCTGACAGCCTGCTCACCACGCAGACCGACGCAAACCCAACGCAAGGACGAACCGTCCTTCCTGCCTCACCCTTCATCCGGTAGCAGAACGAGTCCCAGGTCTCGCTCAGGTTTTTGCGGGTGCCGTAGTCCACGATCCCCACGTGTCCGAAGCCACAGTTTGGGTTGGAGTAGGTGGTGGGGTACGCTACCCGGGCCTGGTCCAACCAGCCGGCCGCACACATGTTCATCCCGGCCTGCACAGACGTTACAACCGACAGTGGCGAGTGACGGACGCCTGCGCAGCCAGACACCGCCACCACCACTGCGATGCGTTCACTGACCTGCTGGGCGTAGGACAGCTGAGTGTACGTGGCCAGGGCGCCTCCCTCCGCGGTGCAGGCCTGCTGCGCTGCGACGTAGGTCAGTTTGTACTGGCCTCTCTCAGAGCGATAGTGAAACACGCCCAGAGTCGCATCTGCACGCAAATACGCACACGACTGTTCGCGTTAACATGAAAAGAAGCTTCTGCCGAGGTTAGCGTTAGCATTGCTACCAGAAAGCTAAACATAAAGCTTTAGTCACATTTCGGGGGTCCGTTTACTTGACAGTGATGCTTGGAGCTTCTGAAAATGCAACTTTTTGGAAACACTGACTCCGTCTCCATGTAAATGGGGGGGGGGGGGTAACTTTTTGAAAATGCTCCGACTGGCATGCTCGCTACATATTTTTCAGCATTTCTGGCGTTTCCGTGTAAACGGACATAGTTTTTCAAAACGTTACCGTGTGAATGAGAAACCTTTATGAAACAAAAAGACGCATTTTCACTCAATTCTTCTCACTTACGTGACTGCTAGCTTTAGCATTGGTGATAATAGATGCAGCAATTACCTTTTGATGCACTGTTAGCATTAGCATCAGACATCTCATTCATTTTTATATGAACATACTTTTGTTTTTACTCCTTTTTATTTTTACTAAATTATAAATCACTTCACCTTCAAAGTGGAGGTCAGTACATTTGGCGTCTTGGTGACATCCCCCGTTGTCTTGGAGACAGCGGCTGAGCGGCAGCTGTTTGACTTCACAGGTCAATCCGTCTCCGATGTAGCCGTCCTTACAGTTGCACTTCTTCTTCCCCTGTTTCTCACACACACACACACACACACACACACACACACACACACACACACACACACACACACACACACACACACACACACACACACACACACACACACACACACACACACACACACACACACACACACACACACACACACACACGTTGACCAACAATCACCAGGGACTCATAGCGCCGCCTCAACATGTCGAAACACTAGCGGCGCGAGGCCTCACCGGCCCCGTCATGGTGCAGGTGGCGTGTTCGTGGCAGCCGCCGTTCTCTCCGGAGGCGCAGGGGTCGATGGGCTGGCAGCTGAAGCCGTCTCCGGTGTGACCTTTGGGACACGTACAGGTCACCGCCTCGCCTTCCTGAGAACACTTGGCTCCTTTAGCGCAACCGCCATTCCACACGTCACACACGTCCACCGCTGTCGAAACAAGAGGGAGAGAATGAGCCGGAAATATAACCAAAGTGTGTATATTGTGTGTGTGTGTGTGTGTGTGTGCGTTTACGTCTGCAGGTGTATCCGTCTCCCTGGTAAAATGGCCGACAGAGGCAGACGTTGCCGTCCTTGCAGACGGCTTTGGGGGCACAGGAAGGCGAACAGTGGAAAACGTCGGCTGAAGACACAGAGAGGAAAAACACTCACTCACTCTTTTTTCTTTTTTCCCCCCCTCTGGCATGTTAGCATGCGCGTTAAAAACATCTTCAAGCGAACTGACTCTGGACGTCACATCGGTCTCCGGTCCATCCGGGCTCACAGAAGCACAGACCCGTCCCCCGCCGTCCGTCCTCGCACGTGCCGTGTTCGGAGCAGTTGCAGGCTGAAACGCAGCAGCACACGGAACCGTGAGGCGTCGCGTCGCCATCGCCGGCGCCGCATCGCCGTCGGCCCGACCCCGCTCACCTTTACACGTCGGCCCGTAGAAACCCGTGCCGCACAGCTCGCAGGCCACGCCCCCAAAGCCGGCCTCGCAGGCGCAGGTCCCGTTGCCAAGGTGGCCGTCGTCACATTTACCGCGGTTGTTACACGGAGAGCGGGACCCCCCCGGACACGCTGGACAGACGTCACAAGATCACTTAATAACTGAAGACGAGTCCATATTTTCTGCGTCAGCGAGGTTGGTGGAGGAACTGTGTTCCTTGTGCCGCGTTCTCACCCGTACAGTCGCGTCCGTAAAAACCCCCGCAGCACTTTGACTTCCAGACGTTGACGGTGCAGATGCTGCGACACCCGGCGTTTTTTTATGTACACGGCGGGAAGGTCGCACTTCTGGATCTCCTGAAACAACAACAACAACACACACACATCATCACGGTGTTTTCCCTCGTCGTCCGACTTTCTTTGACAGGTCCAGACATCAGACCTTTCGTTTGGTTCCGTCAGGACAGCGGGATACCGATGAGAAGCAGGTTCCACAGTTCATCTGCCAGGAAGAAGAGAAACGGAGATGGAGAATGTTATTTGCAGTGCGTCTCCTCCTCCAGTAAACAGGAGCTTACTCAAATAGCGGGAGAGCGATAAATGCTAAAGCTAACGGCGAGCAGGATTGCCTCTCAGTGTGTCCTGAGGCCAGACTCACGGTCAGGTCCACGATGGTCTGGTCGTCGCAGCGTCCCCCCAGGCTGGGCGGAGTCAGCAGGCAGTCGATCCCGTAGGCGATCCCGCCTCTGAAGCCGAGATGCCGCTGAACGACGCGACACTTCCCGTCATTAATAAAGATTTCTCCCTGTTCAAAGAAGAGGCAAAAAAATCCACCACGTCACCGGTGTCAAATCCCATATTCACGGTGTCACTGGGATGTTCACTCGTCTTCTGTTCTCAGCTGGCACTCACAATGTTGTCAGTGTCTCCGCAGATGAAGGAGAGCGAGGAGCCCTGCAGCGTCCGAGCCGAGTCCAGATACACCAGACCTTCAGCGTAAACCTGAGCCCGGCAACACAGCGAGCAATCACAACTCAGCTACGTCCAATTTCTTTCATTCATTTGAAATCAAACTGAAACCCAATTTTAAAAAAAAAGATATCAATTGATTGACATCTGCGAGTACCGCTACAGACGTGAACACTCGCATGTGCATGTGGGAATTCTTAACTTTGAAATCTGAAAGAGCCCAACTGAAGAGGGATCGCAGAGTAAAGCGACTCATTGATGCCACGCAGTGCACAAAAGTGACATTACATACCTCTGCTTAGCATTTAGCATTGTTGACTATCTCTCTATGTCTCCTCACTGACAACAGTGGTATATGCTATTATATGGGGTATTTCCTGCTTTTTTGAGCGCCCCCTGCTTGGAAAAAGCCGCCCAGCAGCTTGTCTCTGTGTGTCGGTACCCTCTGGCCCTGGATGATGTGGTACTTCAGGTACTCCAGCAGCTGTGGGCGGTTGTGTAGGTGGAACAGGAAGTCCTTCTGTTCCTGTGCCAGGGACGCCATGACGCCATCCGACGGGAGGAAGACCGTCACCGGCTGGTGGACGACGTCATTGACCAGGTCCATCACGCCCGTGTCCTGAGAGACGGACAAGAACAGCAGCTTACAATAGAATAGAAGGACCTACTGTCGTTCCAAAACACAATGTGTGCCGTGTAGATGTTGGGGTCCTGCTCATGTTTATCTCGGCTCATTAGTGTTGCAGTGGAATTTGAGCCCTGGCTCGCATGTGAGAGCAGCTGAAAACAACGGTTTTGGTACCTCCAGCAGTTTATAGAAGGTTTTGTAGCCGTGAAGTGTGGCCACGTCCGTCAGATTCGTGCGTCTCGAGTCCTGCAGAAAGACAATACGTGTAACAATCACCCCGAACATTTGCCAACGGGGAGGCTTCTGAAGGTGTGGCGGGCAGATAAAAGTGTGAAGCCGGTACTGACTCTGCCCCTCTTGGTGCTGTTCGAATCCGTGTTTGGAGGATTGAGGATGCTGTCGACTTCGTGGATGATCCCATTAACGCTCACATCGTCACTGTACGTCACATTCGCCTGATCGATGAAGATCGACCCCTGAAAGCAAACGCAGAGAGACTGGACCGTGTCACACCGGCCCTCAAAACACTTCACTGGATTCCTACGAGTCAAAGGACAGACCTGAAGTCTTACTGCTGAACTCCAAAGTGCTGAATCCGGGACCAAAATGTACGCAAGATTAATTGGTTCCCGATAAAACAAGTTTAATCCTTTCTGTCCTTCTATTTACCGTATTCTGTGTGGCGGAATCCTGAAAGGAATTTCCCTCTGGGATTAAAGAAGTATTTCTATTCTGTTCTATTCTATTCTATTCTCAAAAATGTAAGAAAAGAAGGATGAAACGGCTAAAATGAGGTACAAAAACAGCTGAAAACTTTTTTAAAAAATTCTAAATCGTAAACTGAAACTGACATAGCCAATAAATCCATCAGAACATATTTTTTCTAAGTAAATTTGATTTGGTGGAAAATCATTAAATTGCCTTGCTATTTTATGGATATATTGGATGGAAGGGTGGATGAATTGATCGACAGATGGATGTCACTGGTCATGTGGCTGACTCTGCGCTCTGATTGGTCACCTGCTTGACGCTGGTCTTCAGCACGTATCCGGACAGGGACGTCAGGTTCCGTGGCTGCCTCAGGTCGTCGTGCAGGAGAGTGTGACACATGACGATGTGGCTCCGTACGTGGTTCTCAAAGTCTTCCTTCGAGCTCAACAACTTGTCCTAGAAAATGAAGTGTATGAAACATTTAGGTGTGACCGGAAGGGTGCTGAGGGACTGTGCCGACCGACTGGCTGGGGTTTTCACCAGCATCTTTAATCAGTCTGACCTTTTTCTTCTGGGTGAAGGCCTTGATGTTTGGCGCGAAGATGGTGAAGGGCCCGCGGCCCTGCAGCCGGATGTCTGCGATCTGAAAGCACAGCTCAGTTCAGGTACACACACACACTCCACCAGCAGGCGGCGCCAGAGGGACGTGCCACCTCACTCACCATCAGGCCAAAATGAAAGTTTCTCAGGCCCCTCTGCATCAGCTCCTGGCAACAGATCCACTCGCGTTACACACCTGCAGTACTCAGGTAATCGCAGGTCAAACTTCTGTTTTTTTGTTGTTGTTTTTTTTCAGCTCACCCGCACCACGGTGCCCCTGCAGGTGATCCCGTCACCGAGGTGCTCTTTGTTGCAGGTGCAGTTACGTGTGCCCGGACCGATCATTTCGCAGCGCGCCGAGCGATTGCAGCCGCCATTTGCCTGCCAACGTCAATGGGTTTACTCAACAGCCGAGACAGGCGGCGGGCGGCTACTCCCGACGGTCCCAGAGACTTCAGCCCCTCCCAGAGTCTCACCTTCCGACACAGGTTGATCATTGTGCACTTGAGTCCGTCTCCGGAGTAACCGTCGCGGCAGGAGCAGGAAGTCTGCCGACGTACAGAAAGAAGCACGTCAGAGGCGACAGTGAACGCATCGCGCGCCGCCGGCGGGTCGTCACACTGGCTTTTACTTTGTTGGGTCCCACGTGAATACACTCCGCGTTGGCATGGCAGCTACCGTTTCCCTCCAAACACGGATTTATCTCTGTGGAGAAAAGGGGAGGGGATGGGGAGGGGATCCTGAAACTTGAACGCATCACAAACACAGAAACAGATGCATTTGAAACAGCTCGTTTATCCCGCTGTGAGATTTTTTTTGTGCTAATGCTAATGCTACTCATAGAGGGATGTCTTTCATATTAATTTTTTTTGTCAGGAGGACTGAGTTAGTTTAGGAGTAATGAGGCTACTCCTCCAGTAAACAGGAATTTAGTGAACGAGTAGTGAGCTAGCGCTCTCTGCTCTAAGAAAAGCCCAGTTTACATGACAACGCTTCAAGTAAAACTTTGAATTTTTGCATTTCACTGTCAGAAAAGTTTAGCACTTTACATGGCGATGTCTTGAAAATGATGTCCGTTTACAGAGAAATCACAGAAGCTCTGAAAATGATGTCGTTAGCATCCCACGCC
This sequence comes from Blennius ocellaris, assembly GCF_963422515.1. Classification (NCBI taxonomy): domain Eukaryota; kingdom Metazoa; phylum Chordata; class Actinopteri; order Blenniiformes; family Blenniidae; genus Blennius; species Blennius ocellaris. The sequence continues at coordinate 5,034,586 of NC_137671.1, forward strand.
AAGAGTTGGTGCTGGTGGTTGTTTTTTATGAACATAAACACACAAGCGGCAGAGGACACACTATAAACATTAACAATTACAAACACAAACAAAGGGGTAATATGGACTGGGAGTCATGACTCTGAAGGAGTCAAGAGGACAACCGAAGACAGCTGATATGCTAAAGCTAATGCTAAAAGTATTAGCATTAGCTTTGATATACGTTATCAAAACAGTGTGTGAAGTCCAGTATATTGGTTTCCTGTAAGTCAAATGCCTTTTCCTCTCAGTCATACTGGATGAATTCAAGTACTGAACGTACCAACACACACCAGTCCATCACCGGTGTAACCGCGGTTACAGACACAGTCTCTGCGTCCAGGTTGCGTCCTTTTACAGACCGCGAACTCACTGCAGCCGCCATTCTCCACGAGGCAGGGGTCCACAGCTGTACACATCATCATCATCATCATCATCATCATTGGCATAAGTGGGTTGATGTGTCGAGGCGCTCAGGTGCGCCCTCTGCGGACATGTCGCTGTATTACCTGCGCAGTAGGTGCCGCTCCCGCTGAAGCCGGCGGCGCAGAGGCAGGCGGAGCCGCTCGCTGCGACCACGCAGCTGTGGAGACACAGAGACCCCGCGGTGAGTCTTTGATCCGCTCGGTGAGCCGAAGCGGCGCCACGCCGTGTTTGGGTATCGACTTACTTTGCGCTGCTGTGACACTTCACCGAGCCGCACAGTTCGTCCGCTTTGGATTCGATCTCTGCAACGAATACGCAAGGCGCTCGCTTTACACGTCTCGTGATGCTCAGTGGCTAAATTAATGAAGCTTTCCACCGACTAGAGAGCCCAACGGCTCAAAACAATATCTTTTAATTTAAAAATCTCAAGGAAATTTGACATTCAACCGGAAACTGAGTCCGTGTTGTTGCCGTACTTTCATTGCAGTGGACTCCTCGCCAGCCGACGTCACACTCACACGTCCCGTCGCCTCGTGGCCCCTCGCTGCAGCGCCCGTTCTTACAGTCACAGTCTGCGTGAGGACAAGGCGGATGAAGGATGTGTGTGTGTGTGTGTGTTACACACAAGTCTCATTACAATTACACGCAATCCATGATACACAGATGGATACAGGAACATAAAGATTATAAACACACAAATATCTCTTATCTGAAAGTCTAAATACACTCCTATGAGGACAGTGTGCTCCTCACCCTGATCGCAGTGGACGCCATACTTGCCGCCCTGGCACGTCTCGCAGGCGGTCCCGTCGAAGCTGCCGTCGCACCGACAGACCCCGGAGCCACCCGTCCCGTCCGAGCACGCCCCGTTTGAGTTGCAGGGCCGTGCGGTGGGACCGGGACACGGCTCGCAGTGGCCCCCGAAGAAGCCGGCGCAGCAGCGGAGCTCCTGCGGAGGCAGAGCGGAGAGTGAACTAACCCGGCTTGCAGCCTGGCGGTGGCGCTCACGCCGACGCTCCCGGTGACCTACGATGTTCTTCTGCAGGCAGGTGGCCCTGCAGCCAATCGACACCAGCCGCTTGCCCTCAGACATCCGGACCAGCTTACACTTCTTTGGCTTCACCGAAACCTGCAGAGTCCCAACGCTGGGTCATCGCCTGCTTCCTTTACGGACGTCTTCTGTGTGTCTCAGGGTTTGTTTTTATGCATTTTGTGTTTGTTTCCAGTGTGTCATTGTGTGTGGGTTGTTGTAGGAATATTCCAAATTAGACATCGCATATCTGATAATACAACTTAAACGTTTTTTTCCATTTAAATATATAATCATATCATCTGCAAACAACCAGATTTCAGGCGTTACTCGGAGCACAGGTTGCCCTACACTGCTCTGTGCAGCCTCACATGTTCGCAGTTGAATAACATCGGATCTTTGAGGAATGTGAGCGTGACATTTAGGAACCTTACGTCTGGGGTGGTTTCATTGGAGCAGATTTTGTTTTCGTGGAACATGCAGTCGACACACTGTCCCTTTGAAGAGAACGAAAGGAACAGTCAGTCAGAGTTACTGCCGACCCGCAGACATCAGGGTCGCTGAAAATCCTGACTGGATTAGATGTTTTCAGAAAGTGCTGATACAAAGTCAAATATGTAAAAGGCACGTTCAGGTAGTTTTCAGAAGCTTCAAGAAGAAAAAAAAAAAAGTACCAGAATCTTCTCAAACGTGACTTGATCACAGCGGTTCCTGACGATGGGCAGAACCGCCGTGAGGCCGTGGATCACTCCTTTACCGCTCAGGATGTTGGAGGCGTTCACCTGCGCTTCGTTCACAAACAGCTGGAGACAAACACAGAGGTTACGGTTTCACTCAGAAACACCTTGCGTGGCGGCAGATTGGTCGGCGAGTCAGACCTTCCCGTCTCGGGGGTAAACGCCGAGCTGGAAGGAAAAGCCGAGCAGCGTCTGCTTGTAGCCCCCCGGCTGGAGGTCGGTCCTGAGCAGACGCTGCCCCGGCACCACGTGGTAACGGGTCGTGTTCACGTCCTGGCGACAAGAACAACAAACAGCCGTGAGGTGAAAAGAACCTTCAAGTTTGAGTGACGCTGAAAAATTATACGATGTGAAAAGAGTTTTCGTCTGTTATTAGTCTGGCTTTTCTTCAAACACAGAAGGAAACACAAGAATAATACTGGCAGGAGAAGCTGTCGATCTGACCTTTAACGCCCTTCGACGATATAATCTTAACGTATATTTGAAAATGTTTTAGAGACCTTTGAGGACCTGTGTTCCTTTTGGAGATTGCAAGAGGCCTCTTAAAGTGTTTTAGAGGACCTTTATGCTTTCCAAAGCATTTAAGAACATTTTAGACCTCTTGATGTTTAAAAGAAATTAAATAAAAGACAGTTTAAAGTGTTTTAGTGGCCTTCAGGGTCCTTTACATAATAAGCAACCAAAAAAGGGGAAAAATGTGAAGGATTTTTCTGTTTTTAGAAACTTACAGGTAAATATTTATTGGGGAAAAAACATAAATGTGCAGGAGCTTGAGGAATTTTTACAAATTAAGAATAATTCTTTGAATTTTCAAAAGCAATTGAGAAATTTTAAAGATATTTAGAGACAAAAAAAATCCGAAAGGAAGAATCTAAAATATTCAAACTTCCTAAAAAAAATTTTTTTTCAAGACCTTCTTTTGTAGATTTTAATAGATTTGAAAAGCTTGAATATTTTCAAATCTTTCAAGTCGTTCAAAGATGTTCAACGTCTTTTGGGTATTTCAAAATCAGGAAGAAACCTCAAGGACTTTCAAGCTCTTCCAGGCCTTGAACAGTCTCTGAAATACGTTTTTTGAAAAATCTTCAAACCTTCCAACAGTTGTTTGTGAATTGTCTGGACTTCCAGCTTTGCAGGTGTACAAATGAAACGAACCCTCGCGAGTTTATGACATTCAACACCTGTAATGAAGCCGTTACTTCACATCTTTTAAGGACTTTAGGAATCCCCACCAACGTTTTAATGACTTTTAGAAGCTTCAGAGCTTTTTCAATGGATCTGAGAGTTCAGGAGGGACGTAAAATCGCGGTTCTCTGCTTGATATTCGTGTGCCGGTTCTGGATGTGGTCTCTCAGTACCAGGGAGGTGGAGGACATTGAGCGGAGGTATTCGGTGATGGCGGCATTCGTTGGGGCGAAGACGGTGAACTCGAGGTTCTGCTGGATCTCGTCGCTCAGGTTGTGATCCTGAACGTGAAAGAAGCAGATAAACCGGCGTGAGCTTGAGGTCGAAGTGACGGAGTGGAGGAGTGGAGGAGTGGAGGAGCGGAGGAGTGGAGCCTCTACCAGCAGGGCCGATCGGAACAGCGAGAAGTCGGGATGGAGGGCGAGCGTGGCCAGCAGACCTTCACTCTGCTTCCTGTCGGGAACCAGGACCTGGAGACAGGACACGAAAGCTCAGAGGCTGATCGCCATGGCAACAGCAGTAAGTTCATCGGCTGGATCCCTCTGTACCTGATCGATGACGTGGATCAGCCCGTTTGTAGCAGCCAGGTCTGAAGTGGTGATGGTTGCCCCGGCAACAGTCAAACTCTGACCCAACGAACACACATAAATTCACCCTCACGATCACATTTGTACATTCTATTACGTCAAAAAAGCATTTTTTTGAAAGAACGGTTAGCTGGCTGCTAGCTTACCCCGCCGCCGGTTGAAACCGGGAGACTTGTTGAGAGGAGAGATGTGACGGAGGAGACGGCGCCGAGCTCAGATGAGCTGTAGATCCCAGCGATGATGTGGTTTCTGTCACACGGGAGTTAACCGTTACACAAACTCACCATGAGTCCAGGTTTTGTTTTTTGTTTTTTGTTTAATTTGTGCTGTTGAGTGGGAACCTGATGAGACTTGGCAGGTTCCCCTTCATTGTCCAGAAGGTCTTGTCCCCAGAAGACATCTTGGAGACGGCGTCCGTGGACGGGACCAGCAGGGTGATGTTCTGATTCGACAGCGAGGAGGACAGACCAGATGCCTTGGGGGGGGGGGGTTGATACAAACAACAAACTGTGAGACTAAAAGAACAAGGATCATGATCCAGGACAAAGTCTGAATTGTTTTTAGATTATTTTGCTTTATTTTTTCAGTTTAATTTGTTTGCTTATTTGTCTATTTTTGTCTTTTCTTTTATTCGCCTCTATTCGGTTTAACATCGCCGACATGATTCTAATCCTAATCTCGTTCTATTCTAAATAACTATTTAGATTTTTTTTCCACCCTACTTTAGTTTAAATAGATTTAGTTTTCTTTCCAGCTGGTTTAATTCATTTTATTTGACTTTATTAGATTTATTTAATTTATTTCCATCGATTGAAGTTCGACTCTTTCAGATGTGAATGTTTGGACACATTCACTCGTATATGAATATTTTAATATACGAGCACAGCCGAAACCAGGGCCAAACCGGGACTAAAGTGGGTTAAAAACCAGGATAAAACTCAGTCCTGATCGAGCAAGGCCATCAGTCTGACACTAGTTTGAAAGTCAAGACAAAACCCCAGGAATGAACAATGATAGAACCAGGACAAATACCTGGGGGGGGGGGGGGGAAACAAGACACGGTGAAGACAAAGTCAGTCCACATCCAGGACAAACCTCACTCCAAAACCACGATAAGACCCAAAATTTTAAAAAATCTATTCAGTCTACAACAGTGGAAAACACAAAAAGCAAGGAGAAGACAAAGAGGGGGAACATCACACAAGCTAATTGTTTATTTTTGTGTTTATTTGTTTGTATTGTGGCGAGTGCCTGATACTCACAGTCGTCCATGTGTAGAAGTCCGAGGAGTCCGGCAGAGTCATGAGCTCCTGAAGGCATCAGGACGACAGCGTGAGGGGGGGGGGGGGAGGGGAGGAGGGGAGGAGGGGAGGAGACACAGGATATAAACACACCGAGCAAACATGGCCGCCCTCACCTGCTCCACGCTGCCGTAACACACGCGTCCGTTTCCCAAGTACCCGTCGTTGCACACGCACGTCCACGCGGACGACACCAGGTGGCAGCTGGCCTAGAGACGCAACAGAAGCCACAGGTTGGACCACGTGACAACGTCAACATGTCCCCCCGGGCTTCTCTTCAGATAAAGGAGGTACAGTTCCAGGAAACTGGAGAAATTGTCAAGATAAGCATCACGACTCGGGCCAAGTCTGATTATTATCCCAGTTGGCTCTCAACTCTGAGACTACCGAGTCCCGGGAGAATACGGACAGGGGAGTCGTGACACTCTGCGGTGTAATATATTACAAAATAATTTAGTTTTATCTTATATATGTCATTTGATTTGATTCTAGAATTGGTTTTGAATGCGTGATTGACTCACCATGTAGTGACAGCCTCCGTCCACCGTCACACACTGGTTAACAGCCTCACAGGTCTGGCCGTCTCCGTGGTAACCGGCTTTACACACACAGTCGCTCTGTGAGGAGAAAACACACATCACACACACACACCGATTCCAGGACAGTTAAAGGTCTCAAGACAGTGACAAAAAAAAAAAAAAAAAAAAAAGTAGGTTACATAAAACGGGTCCAGATACACATAAGAGACTCATGAAACCCATGAAATGAAGCATGGCGGCGGAATCATCATGGCATCACATTGTTGCAGGTTGATTTTAAATAGCGTCGCAAGCTTTAGCGCCACCATTTGGATTCTGTTCTCAGACTCTCCACAAACCAGCTTAACTCTTCACTACCTGTCCAGGTCCGACATAGACGCAGGTGGCGTCGTCGTGGCAACCGCCTCTGTCCGGACCGCCGCAGTTGTTGACCGGCTGACACTCGTCTCCGTCCTCCTTCCACCCGGTCAGACACTGACAGGTTCGAGTGCCCGGGCCCGTCTTTATACATTTAGCCTGCAGGAGACACAAAACAACATGGAGGTGTGACAATATGAACTCCGCCGTCCCCACAGTGGACATGTCAGCAGGGTAGACTCAGACCTCCGGTTGGACGTTTTAGCTTACGTTAAGGCTGCAGCCTCCTCTGAGCGGCAGGGCACAGGGGTCCGACTCCGCGCACATGATCCCGTCGCCTTGGAAACCGGGTTTGCAAACACACCTGTAAGGAAAATGGCATACAACATTGAAATTAAAGCATGAGGCCGGTCCTCCTCTTGGTATTTGACCAGTGCCAATATTTTCTGGGCTATAAGACACACATTTTTACACGTTATTTTGCTGCCCAAGGGATTTATATTATCAAAATATATGGTAAGTACCATATGTGACCACGAGGTGTTATTGTATAACAACATGAAGCTGCTACAGTATCGCAGAAAAACCTACACTACTGTTTTTAACGGACAGAGAAAAATATAGCCAAATAAAAATCTATACGGCAGAATCTTAAGGAAAAACTGATCAAATGTGGAGAGAGAAAGAGAGCAGCAGAACGAGTTCTGAAATGCTCACTGCTGCCACCTAGTGCACAGACGTAACATTACTCATATGTTACGCACTGTATCTTTTTTAGCTTAAGAGCACACGTCGTCGTCAACTCACCTGGTTGTCCCCTGGCTGAAGTCGCAGTCGGCGTGTGCGTGACAGAACTGAGCCTCGGCGCCGCAGACCGACGTCCGGCGGTCGCAGAAGGGACCGGTGAACCCGGACTGACAGGAGTCCACCTTGCACCGCCCGTCTGAGTCCGGACGGTTGTCACACTGGCCGTGGATGCACGGGCAGGCTGAGGACACACAGGTGAGGGGACGTCACTGTGACGTCATGCCCACCTGTCGGCAGTGGAAAATCCGGCTTGGATACGGTCACTAGTTCTCGCCTTAAAACATCGGGAACTTCATTTATAAAGTTGCTCTTGATTGATCAAAGTTATTCCTATGAAAATGTAACTACTTTATTATTGTAATTGGTCGCTAGCAGGACAAAGATAAGTGGCTGCCTGTTAATGCGAATGGTCAACATGAGGCTTGGTGGACAGGAAAAGAATCCTACTTTGTGCTAATTCAGAAGTTAACAGTGTATTACAGGATTAACAGTCCCTGCTAATGCTAATGCTATAGCCGGTAAAAGCTAATAGTCTAATCAGTGAGCAGGACAGAGAGGCAGACGCTCTGCAGCACGTCAATAGAGTTCACAGACTCGTCACACTTCAATAACCCGAATGAGAAACTGTGACTCACTTTTGTCACACTTGGGTCCGTATTTGTTGGAGGAGGAGCAGTACTGACAGCGAGAGCCTCGGAAGTTGTTTTCACAGATACACGACCCATTTCCTTCGATCCCCTGGACACACTGGGCAAGGGGGAAAAAAACACCTCAGTTACCTTAAATCTTGAACACACGGCAGATGTACTGCAACATTCACAGCACGTTTCTGTCCTTTGACCATCGGTGTATTATTCCTTGCTATACCCCTTGTTCAAATGGCTTCATCAGTTACATCAGTTACTGCTGAAGCCTCTTAGAAAAAGGAATGACCCATGTTCCAAGAAACACGAAGTTGAGGTGACCTGATTCAGCAGCTCTGAGAATCACAAGGGTGCTGTGGTACTTTGGAAAGTAACAAAGATATTCGTGTCCCCAACACTTCTTCCAGCTCCTCTGTGGACTCCCTGAGCTGCTGTCTCATAGACAGAAAGAATCCAACAGGTCCTGGGTCACCTCTAATGGGATCTTCGTGGACTGTGGTCTTTTTGAGGCGGAGGTCTTAGAGTGGGATCTCAAGGCTGTCAAGAGTAACATCCTCTAGGTAAGGTCACAAAAGATGGACCAGTCTGAAGTGAAGATCTCAGCTAAATCATCAGGCACCCTGATCTGATGAGGGTCATCTGGTGAGAACCGTCAAAGAACAAGCAATGTACTAACTAGACCCTCCAACATGGAGCGACCACAGAAGGTACTGTACTTTTTCAGGTACTTGTGAACACGTGGATCTGATCGCTCTCTTAAAGCTACGCTGGAGCTAAACAACAATTCCGCGAGCCGTCTTCCATCAGGAGCCTGCTTTCATTGAAACTGGTTCTGACCTGTCCGTGTCCGGAGCACGGTGTCTGGTATCCACCTGGACAGGGACTGCAGTCTGGACCGTAGAAACCTTTACAACAGGCTGCAGTCTAAACACACCAAGAGACACACAGCACGCCGCCTCAGTCAGTCATGTTGCTTTGGGAAGGTGAAATAGATGCCAACAGTCAGAGCGATGCTCCGTTAAGGTACCGTCACAGTGGAGTTACACAGCGGGGAACAACCCTTCGCCGAAAATAACCTCGTGGGCACAAGTTCAAGAGAGAAGCTGTAACTGCATCCGAAGGTGGAGCCCTGAAACCAAACACACACACACACAAGACAGTTTTAATGTTGGGATAAGGCTTTAAAATTCACTCCAATAAAAAAAGGAGCAATGGAAACACCAAAAACACACACCAGCCTCAACTAAGTCCCAAAACCAGTTTAAAATGACTCTAAAACCAATTTAAAATTAGTCTAAAACCAGTGTAAACAAAGTCTTAAAACAAGTTTAAAATGAGTCTAAAATCAGTCTAAACTAAGTGATGCAACAAGACTTTTAATGAGTCTAAAACCAGTTTAAATTAAGTCCTAAAACCAGTCTAAACTAAGTCCTAAAACAAGTTTAAAATGACTCTTAAACCAATTTAAACTAAGTCCTAAAAGTGCTTTTAAAAAAAAAAGTCTAAAACCAGTTTTAAATTAGTCCTAAAATCAGTGTAAAACTATTTCTAAAACTGGTCTGAGATTGACAGATTGAAACATCTCACCTGGTAGAATCCGGACGAGCAGCGACTCAGACTGACCTTGGAGCAGCTCACACATTCACCCTGAAAGACAAACAAGAATTATGACCGTAACAGCAGCGATATACCCTGTACAACTCAGTAACTAGTTACTGGCGTCTCAGTGGAATCAATACTTGTTACTTTAATTAAACAGTCGAAGAGCTGCTATCTCGCTGCTGTGCTAACACAGCTAGCATTAGCATCAGCAAAACCAGATCCAGCAGATGAAGTGTGCAGTCTTTCTGTTTCCTGCTCACGGACCATTGTAAATAAGTAACTGTAATCTAGTACTAATGCTCAGCACACCTGAAGCGGACACCCGGCTGTTCGTCGTCCCTCACCTTGATGATTTTGGTCTCATTGATGTCACACCTGTGTGGCAGCATGGGCTCGATGGAGGCCGGCGTCAGGACGCCATCCAACACGTACAAGCGGCCATTTTTAGCCTCCACTGCGGCCTCCTGCACGGCGGCGTCGTTCACCAAAATCTGACCCTGAAAACACCACCGTGTGAAGACGAGTCAGCACGGAGGTCCGGTCCACGCATTTGCAGCGACGTTTCTACATAATCACGTAAAAATCATTGAGATATAATAGACCAGGGTTCTGCAACCTTTATGACCAAAAGGTTATAAATTGTTCCAAATGCAAAAAAAATAGTTGCATAAATTAACTGTCACAAGTATAGTTTAGACATAGTTTATGACATTTACATTACATAGCTGTTGTGGCCATTTTTTTTAAAGGTTTTGTTGATTAAACTTTAGCCATTTTATACATCTTGACCAGTTTGCCTCCTTAACTAGTATGGTTAGAGCAGTGCTTTCAAGTTTCTTTTCTTTTCTTTCCTTTTTTATATCTTCTATTTTTATTATAATTTTTTCTTTATAGAATTTATGCTTTTTCTTTTTTTAAATTTCTTTTTTCCTTCTTTTTTTCCCCCTTAATCTTTTTATTTTCCTCAAAACAATGGCTGACTCCAGACTAGAGATTTGACACATTTTGGAAAACCAAGGTGGAATTTAAATGAGATCAAAATGAAAACACAATATTTAATCGACATTATGAGACGAAATCAAACCAAACGGAAACGGATGAGGAGGAGTTTCCTTACATTATCGGTGAGGTTGAAGGTCAGAATCTGATTGGCGACGCTCATGATTCGGGGGTTGGACACGGCGTTGTAAACCTCCAGCTGCGAGGATGAGAGAAGATGGCGGTCAGAGCGTTTCAGTGAGGGGCGGGCCTGACAGGACGAGGCGCCAGACTGACCGAGGTGGACGACACCAGGTGGTTCCTCACAAACTCCAGCAGCTTGTTGCCACCCTGAGAAGGTTCGGAGCAGGAGCGTTAACGGGGGGGGTTTCACTGGGGGAGTCTCTGTGTGGGATCGGGTCTCACCTCGGGGCTGTTCAGGTACTGCAGGTATCCTTCCGTCATGGCGTCAAACGCCATCGAGGTGGGAGCGAAGACGGTGACCGGACCAGGACCGTCCAGGACTGAGGAGAGGCCGCTTTTCTACAGGGTCCCAAAGCAGGCAACAGGAAATCAGAACACGGGGGGCCGGTTGGGTGCAGGCAGGACTCTCAAAACCACCCAAGATAAGACAGTCCAACAGTTCTCAAATATAAAACCAGGGCAGAATTCTCTGGAACTGTGACTCAGAACTCCCTGAAGTACACGACAGGACACTTTACCTCCAACAAGGTCCTGAAGGTCTGGAACTTTCCGTAGTCTGTGATGATCTTCATCAGGTTCTCCTGAGGACGAAGATGAGGTGATGAGCTGACAGGATAGTGATGTTACTGAGTTAAAGAGCAGAGCGGCAGACCTTGGGGTCGCTCTCCACGGTGGGAGAAACGCTGTCCATCAGCTTGTTGATGACGTGGATCATCCCGTTGGAGGCCAACATGTCCCGCTGGACGATTACGCCCCTCTTCCTGCTGCCGTGGATCCGGATCTGAAGATCCTGACCAGAAACAGAAATATTGAGTCTTTAGTCCTGTCGTGACATAATTCACAGAATCCAAATGGTCACTGATCAAGACCCCTTTTTCAAGGGGTCAAGAGTCGTTTCTGTCTCTTCCCGCCAAATAAAATTCTTCTCGAAGCACCAAACACATCCAATCCTAAAAGATCACACAGGTTATAAAGTTATTTCTGTAGTTTTGCAAAATGTACATCCAAGACATTTCATGAATTAATTTAGCTGTTTTTAGCTTTTGTGGCCATTTTTAGTTTTTGTTTCGAGTCGACTTTAACTGATTCAGCATGTTTGGTTGTTTTAAAAAGTGTTTTCCTTGTCATGCTCACCATTTAAATTCACTTTGATAACCCTCAGACCTGATTCTACTCCATTCTAGACAGTTTCTTGACATTTTCTTTGTTGCTTATTTTGTGGAAATAAGCCAGGTAAGCAAATTCTTCTTTTTAATAGGATGAAAATTGTTCTACATATAGTTTTCAGAAAGCTTCAGAGAGCCGATACAGAGCAATTTGAGAGCCTTGCCCGCCAAATAAATTTCATTTGATGGAAAGTGTTGCAGGTTGTAGACGTCTCAGGGGAGTATGAGGACGCATGTCTCACACCAGGAGAACAAAGACCAGACCGGTCCACCCGGTGTCAAATCTATCAAGGTCACACGAAGTCACCTGTTGCCCTCTGATCATTTCATACGAGTTGATCTCGGCCGATTTTCCCGTCAGAGTGTAGAAAATGTCAGTTTTCTTCAGCGTGTCAAACGGCATCACTCCAGCCACCAGGTGCATCTTACACAGGTACTTCGCTTTGGACGCATCCGCCATCAGGGTCTTCACCTGGACACACATTTTATTGGATCAGCCTTGGAACATATCCTAGTTTTTATTGCAGAATTATTGCCTTCTGTTCTGATGTGTTTTGTGAATTTTTTTTTTTTTACTTTTCACTGTCTGAACAGCTCATATAGAAAATAAAGGAGTTGAATTATCTGAATCGATTCTCACAGAAGTTCCTCTGAAGCCTCTGTTGGTGGGGACGAAAAGTGTGAAAGGACCCAAATTCTGCAGAGGCCACGTCAGAGAGCCTGAAAAACACATTTTGTATTGCAGTTGAAAACATTTGACATCAATTAGAGCCAACATCTTTCAAATTAAAGTCTTCAAATATCATTCAAACCAGTGATATGAGTCATAAAGTATAACAATTCTAGAGTGGCCCAGAAAAGTCCTGAAACCAACCCAATGATAAGTAGGAACACATGGTTTTAAAATCAGTATATTTGACCCGCCCAAAACTGGTCCTGTTACCAGTCCCATAATAACACCAAAACCAGTCCAGCAGTCCTCATACCAGTTCCACAGACTATTTTTAAAATGCATCACGCATTAACCAACATCAATTAGAGCACCAGTTCAACACCCATCCTAGAAAATTCCACAACAAATCCTGAAATCAGTCCTCAAACCAGCCCTAAAACAAGTCCCATCAGAGATTTTCCCTTCGTGACATCACCTGGGGAAATAATCCCTCCTTCTGGGAGCGATACTCTCTTCAACCCTCCCACAGGTAAATGAGCGCTGCCCTTTAAATTTGGAGCGGCAGCCATTTTTTTCTCCTCACAATAGCTACCAGAATACAGACATAGGTCATTAGCATTTAAAGGTACAGACACAGAAACTGCCTGTTCTCAGCAGAGCTCAGTAGAGGGACTTTAAGACCAAAGACCAAGGCTGATTTGGAAAAATACACTTTGAACACAATGTCGTTGGACCTCTGACACCTATATAAAACTGTTAAAAATCTGTATTATATGGGACCTTTAATAACTTTAGTTTGGCCTCTCTCCTGTTTATGTTTTCACATGAATGAATGGATGAATGAATGAATGTGGTACCGAACAGAGTGATGGCGTTGTTGAGCTGACTGCGGTACTCTCCTCCAGGTTCAGTGTTCAGCTCGTTCAGACGCTCCATGATGTTCCCGTAACAAACCTTCCCGCTCCCCAAGTAGCCCTTGAAACAGGTGCACCTGTGGGTGGAGGCGAGGGACGGAGCAGCGGGGGGGGGGGGGGGGGGCACACCTCTGTGACACGTGCACACAGGGGTTCAACCGATTTGTCGAATGAGAGAGCTGAGTACTTTAGACTTACTCGACTTGTCCCGGTCCCACCGTGCTGCAGTTGGCGTTCTTGCTGCAGGAATACGGCGTGCAGGCTTCCTTCAGGCTGCAGCTGCCCCCCGACAGACGTTGGAACCCAGGGAGACACTCGCAGTGAGACTGAAACACGGCAGAAACACCGAGGGGTGTACACAAACAGAGCCACAGGCTGTAACACCCCCCCCCCCCCCCCCCCCCTTACTCCAAAACCATTTTGTCCGTACCTTCCCCGGTCCATCGTAAACGCAGCGGGCGGAGTCAGCAGAGCAACCTCCCCGGTTGGTCTGACACGGATCCACGGCCATGCAGACCCGCCCGTCGCCACTGTAACCCTCATTGCAGGCGCACAAGTGCTTGTTGGGACCCGTGTGGACGCAGGACGCGCGAGCGTGGCAGATATTCCGGAGGCAGGGGTTTATGGCTGAACAGGGCGAACAATGAAAGCAGTTTAAACTGTATATAAGCCGTACAGGCGATTGATGTTTGGATGTTTTGGTTTTTTTTTGGCAAAGACTCACATGAACACTCAGTTCCAGATTTCTGGTATCCGGGCTGGCACTGACACACCAGCTGTCCAGTTAAGACCTCCTCCATACAGCGGGAGTTCTCCGGACAGCGGAGAGCCACGCACTCCGGCAACTCTGAAACACAAGACGGGTATCAGCTCAGGTGTGAGACAGGTACTGGTTACCTGAATAGACTGGGAGCACATTTCAACACAAAGGTTCCATAAAGTCCTTACTCGTTACTTAAATTGTTCATAGAAACCATTTGTCTCTCTCTCTGTCGTTCTCATAACATAGCCTGCTAGCTTTAGCGTGTCCCACTGAGGTTCCATTGTAAGAAACATTAGCATTAGCGGGTATCCACTGTGAAGGCTATTACCTCATTAGCTTCGCTTTGTAAGACGTACAACAGTGACATTCGGCCGTAGCTCCACTAAGTTGGTCAGATACTGATATACACCAAAGCAACTGATTACTATGGTGAAGTTAGTAATTTAATTGTAGTTAATTTCTCACTTTTTCCAGATTTATTGTTCATGAAAACATTGAGAGAGCTGCTGCTTCTCTCTGTCTCGCTGGTCCGACCGAAGCTGTTCACAACACGGCCACCAATTCACTAAACATTACCTCTGATATTGGATGGTCAGTTTGTCGGTTGATTAGTTGGTTGGACGTAGTTATCAATATGACATATAGATGGAATATGTCTGGCGGTGAATGAGTAACTTAAGTGAAAGTTATGAGCTGGTAGGTTGATGACAGTAAAAGTTCAACCAGTACTAGTAGAGGTGATACTGAGCAATCTATCAGTAGACTCACCTTGGTCACAGTTCGGACCCTTGTACCCGGAGAAGCAGGTGCATTGACCGTTGCCATTCAGTCCAGAGTCACACAGACCATGGACACATGAGCAGACTGAAAGGAAACAGACGAGGACGGATCAGAGCTGAGCTGCAGGTTGACGTGAACCCGTGTCTGTCAGATCTGAAGTTACCCGAGCTGCAGGTAGAACCGTAGCGACCAGGCGTGCAGTTCTCACAGGCGGTTCCTCCGAAGCCCTCCTGAGCCATACAAGACATAATGACATAATGACATCAAAGACTTTGTACTTTGTGTGCTCAGCTTTTGGGGGTCGCGTTTGGATTATTTGTCGTGGTTTGATATTGGCCAGTGACACGGTGCTCAAGGTTTAAGAGCATCTCAAAAGTTCCACAACACACACGGTTTCCATTAGATGTACAAACTGCTGGTAAGGTGGGGACAGCTGATATCTGTTTCTAGACCATTTCAAGTAGTTGGTGTGGTTCAAGGAGTGTAAGAGGTTCTTTTTCAGATATCTCCCCCATTTACATGATTGTGTATTTAGTCTCAGAGCACAGAAGAAGGACCTGAGTTCTAGAAGATCTCTTGAGTTTCCATTGGTTCCAGAAATTGGAGTGGAATTTTGGACTCAAGCGGTTCTAGAGATATTTTACAGTGTATGAGGGTTCCAGACTTGTTCATCCCCAGATGATTTCCGACATTCTACATATGGCATATATTTGATTATGTGTCGTTACTTTATATAAATATATGCTAACACAAATGCCCAATATGTAAACTTTCTGGAAACCTTTGAAGGCTCAAAGGTCTTGACTGAGAGCATCTTGAAAGGCTCCATTGGCACATTCAGTTAAAATGTTTCCAATGGACTAGCCAACCCTTATAGGTTCTAGATTTTGAGGGTTCTATCATCCAGTAAACAATTTAAAGACTTCTGGAGGACCACGACTGTGGATATGTTATCATAGAGTGGTCAGATTCTAATTCGTTCTTGATAAAAATGGTTCTAAGCAGATTTTTCACTCGGTGGGTGAAGTTACCTGGCAGAGGCAGGTCCCGTTTCCTCCCAGCCCGTCTGAGCAGACGCCTCGATCACCGCAGGGTTTGTCCGCCCAGTTCGGACACTCTGAAACAGAGCTTCTGGTTTAAGGTTGTGACACGTGTTGTTTTCATATTTTCTAGGAAGAAGCCCCCACCCCCACTTATTGCCTGAATCCCTGAATGCCTTCCCTCCCGGCCCTCCCCTGGTTCCTCTGTTCAGACACTATCTGTCCCCTGTCCCGCTCTTATCTCCTGCTGTCATCATCTCGTCTCTGTTTCCTTCTTTTTTCCCTTCAGAACGGAGTGAACCACCGATCGAGCAGTTTCATCTGGCTCATATGGACCTTAGTGTGAAAGTCTGCTGCTTTGAATCCAGAACGTCCAACTGATTCACCCTATTGCAGCCCTGTAAACCTCTATGATTGTTTTCTGTCATCAGGATGAGTTTGTGTCGTTAAAGATGACTCTTCAGTGTTTTAACCATATTTTTGTGTTCTACCTTTGTGCATTTAAACTGTGAGGACAACAAACTGACATTAAGAGGTTTCGTGTGGTTGTGACGTTGCAGGTCGACCCTCACGCTGTTGGTGTGTGACTGCAGGTCTCGTTTTTTTTTTTTTGTGTGTGTTGTTTTTTGCGGCTTCACGGGGACCGTCAGCATTTTTCTGCGTGTCGACTGAGTCGGCAGAGTGGAAGGAAGCCCTGAATCCTGCAGGACCATCTGCATCCTGCAGGACTTACGCATGTGACAAAGAGTCACCTGGTTTGGATCACTGGAGGATCACCATCGGGGACAGCTAAACTGCAGAGTCATCGAAGTGCTCAACCGCCGAGTCATCGAATGTCTAAACTACTACTAAACCACCAACCACAGCTCAGACTGTCAGTAAACTTGCCCGCAGGAAAAAAAATCAGCGATAATGAAAAGGATATATCAACTCGACACAAATATACAAAAATGTCCACAAACTCTGCGTGGAGTGACGTTCATGTGCAGTAGGGATTGGGAGTGTTTGTTGTACTGACCATTACAGTCTGGACCCCAGAAACCAGGACAGCACTTCTTCATCTCCACCTCCTTGTAGCACTCGAAGGAGCAACCTTTGATACTCCGCTTCAAACCAGCAATCTCAAGTAACCCAGTGCTGAACCTGCACGTACGAGAAGACAGTGTTTACACCCGTCTATCGCTCGTGTTTCATTTTAAGTTGTTACAATTGGATACAAACACTTTGAAAACACCCGTTTTTGAAGTGAAAAACCAAATCCTACAAAAGTTAGCGATGTATTTCAGCTGATAACTGCATGCTTCTGTCTGATGGAGTTCCTCAGGGTTTAAGTCGGGGTTCTCTGATTTTCTTTTTCCAAATATAATCTTTAAAAAAACATTTTTTTTAAATACACACATGACAATATTTTACATTTCAATATGTATTTTGGGTACTGTTATTATGGATTATGAGCAGTTAGCATGTAGTTTGGATGTAGTTTTTGTGTAGTTAGCATGTACTGTGTATTTTCTGTGTCGTAGTTCGCATGTATTTTTCTGTGTAGTTAGCGTCTGATTAGTGTGTCGTTTCTGCTTTTGGTGATGTGTAGTTACTCTGCATATGATGTAGTTTTTGTGAAGTTAGTGTGACGTACGTGTGACATTAGTGTCTCATTAGCATGTAGCTACTGTGTAGATAGCGTTCAGTTACTGTGTATTTTTATTCTGGCGAGCCTGTAGTTGGTGGTGTTCAGCATGTAGTTATTCTGTAGTTTCTGTGTGCTTAGTGAGTAGCTAGTGGATAGTTAGCCTGTAGTTAGACTGTGGTATGAAGTTAGTGTGTAGTTAATTTCTAGTCATGCGGTGAAGTGAGTGTGAAGTTTGTGTGTGATTCGTATGCAGCTACTGCGTAGTTGTGTAGTTGTTGTGCAGTTAGTTGAAGCTAACAGCTAACAGTTAGTGCATAGTTATCAAGTAGTTAGTACGTAGTTAGTGTGTAGTTAGTGTGTTGCGAGAAGTGTAGTTAATAAGTAGCTACCATGTAGCTCTCAGTGCGATTAGTGTGCCGTTAGCATGTGGTTAGCGTGTGGTTAGCATGTAGCCTGTGGTGTGGCGTTGCTCACTTGCAGTCAGAGGCCAGCGACTTGGGCGTTCTCATGTAGTTGGCGGGACAGGGTATGAGATGGCTGATGGTGCAGGAGTGACAGAGCGTACGAGTTCTCACCACCTTCACGTCGGAGCACAAGTTCTGACGAAGACAAACACCACAGCTCGTTCTGTTCCGGGCCCACAGCGGAGAACCAAAGGTCACGGACACTTTCATCCACAACGGCCGAGTGAACGCGAATAATCAGTTCCAATAATTTCCATTAACGTCATTACAACGCTGCATTGATGTCGTACCCCTCCTGTACCACCAAGAAGCAGCAGTGAGTCTGGTTACTACTACAGTCAGAATCTTTTTTGTGACTCACTGTACCACCTGCTGGTACAAGGAGGAAGTACAGGACTGGTCAGGTTAGCTGGTTCGGATCGCTAGATTTCAGTCTGGCGCGATGCTGATTGAGGCTGTTTTGACTGAACCTGTGTGATAAAAGAGAGACGTTAGGAATATTGTGTTTGACAGTTAAACATTAATAATTATCAAGTGGAGCTTTTCTGGTACGTTTCTAATATTTCCCAAGAGCTGAAGGATATGTCTCTACCAGCTTTGCACGAATGTGACACATTCTATGGCTCTTTTAGACGCTCTTAGCGTTGACTTCTGACTGTGAGTTATGAAGCGAGAAAAGTTTCTCAGTTTAAAGATTCTTTTTTTTTTTTTTTTCCTTGTCTTCAGTTTTCATCCCGCCGGTGCGGCTTTAAATGTGGCGAAGCGTGGACAGGAAGTTGATGTCATCAGAGGCTATCAGCAGCATCAGATCCACCCAGGAAGTCCAACTTCCTTGAGAAACTTTAAAAGGTGCCGTATTCAGAGACTTAAAATAGTGTTAATGCAAAAGTTCTCCAAAAAAACAAACAATTTTTCAAAAAATAAATACAGACATGATAAGATCTGAAAGCGTTTGTGTTTCTGAAGCTAAAAGTTGTTAAATTCCAAAGTTTGACACATTTAGATGTTAAATTATTTTATGTTTTATTCTAAATGCAGAATTCAAAATGTTCCCCGGTTGAGATTTTGGTTCAAAACATTTCAGATATGTAAAATAAATGTTTGCAGTAATTTGTTTTGAAATTCCAGTTTTATTCTACACTTTAAGGTCTAAAAGTCTGATAACTTCCACTTCTAACAATCTGTGAAGTGCAATATCGTTCTCTATTGAAAAAGTAAAAATTCTAAAGTTACAAAAGATTAAAAAACGAATTCTGTCAAATTTTAATAAGGTCTATTATTCTGATGTTCCTCAACTCGTAGTCAGTTGATAAAGAACCGCAACAGAAACAAGCAGAACGTTTCTATTGAGCCATAAAAAGGCATTCTGAATACAACATGAATGAATGAATGAATGAATGCATATCTACCGTTTGCGAAGCTGCAGTCTTCGTCATCATCATCATCAGGAGCAGCAGCGGCGACCTCTGACTGAGCTCCATCGCTCCCGATTCCTCTCTGATCTCACACAGCTACAATCATCTCATTTACACCTCCTGCTCCTCCTCCTCCTCTTCATCCTCCTCCTCGCTTCGTGTGTTTCCTGTAGACTAGAGTCAATGAAAACTGCTGCGTCGCAGCTTTTAACGGATTGCTGTCACACACACACACACACACACACACACACACACACACACACACACACACACACACACACACACACACACACACACACACACACACACACACACACACACAAAGCATCATTTGGTGGTATTTTGATAAGCATCTTCCAGATAAACGGATGTTTCAGAGCGTCGGTTGTGTTTCTAAACGTCCCGGTGGAGGACGACTCGGCTTGATCCCTGTGGGTTCAGAAGGGCCTCAGTCCGGGACCCCCCCCCCCTGCTGACTCCTCTCGGACCTCGGTCCTGCTCCTGGAGGACTCCGCTCAGGCGGTGTGAGAATAGCAGGAAATCCTGTTTTCCCCCAGTTTTTTTTTTTTTTTTCTGCTCAGTCATCACTGATAAGAGGCACCAAGTTACAACAGCTCTGAGGATGGAACGCTGACTCAGCACGGACCCACACCAGGACCTGAACCCTGGGTACCCAAGACCCGAAACCAGGAACCGACGTGTCAGCTGAGCCGTCGGCACCGCGTGGGGGTCCCCTCTAATGACGGATTCACTTTCGGAATAAAACAGCTCCACACATGATGGTTTCATAAATAAACATTTATTGGTTTTTTTCTAGATCCATGGTCACGTTTTCAGTCTCTGCGTCTTTTAAGACCCGGCGTTAACGTGCGTTTCGGGCGATCCGACCACATGCGTATCGGGCCGTGTCTCGGCATAGACCTCCGGGTACGGACGTCCATGTTCTTTTTCCATGAAAGGTTTCAAGACTGTTTAAGTCTCTTGGACGAAAACGTGGCGTTTTCTTGGTTTTCCTGCGACTGAACTCTGACTGAACTCTGACCCCTGCTGGCTGTCGCTGGGACAATTTTTGTTGTTGTTGATTGGATCAGTTTTTTTGTTTTTTTTTAAAGGGTCACTTTTTGCTGTGTGTTGTTTACTGATGCATCATTAGATATATATATTCTTTTAGATATAGTCATTTATGATTGTGCATTTGTTCACTGTTTTGCTGTGTATTTTTCTTAAAGGTGTTTGTAGTTGTTCGTTTCGTCGTTTGTTGTATCATTGTGTTAAGCACCGATGAATGTCCTTTTTTGTTTAGTCTGCATTTGATTACAGTCTGCATTTGTTTACCCGTATGTAGTAGTTCTAGTTGTTTACAGTCAGCAGTTGTTTACAGTCTGTGGTTATTTAGTTGCATGCTTGTCCAGTCTGTAGATGTTGTAATTGTTTACAGTATTTGTGTAGCCCATTTATTTATAGCCTGTAGATGTTTACACTCTGTATCTGCTGATATTTGTTTACATCTGTATCTATTTACCACCTGTATTTGTTTCGTCTATATTTATTTGTTTGAAGTCTGTATTTGTTATCAGTCTTTAGTTTTAGTATTTGTTTAGTCTAGTATTTGTTTACAGTCTGTGTTTCTTTAGTTTGTATTTGTTGTAATTGTTTGTCTCTGTTTGTTTATTTGTCATTTGTTGACAGTCTGTACTTGTTTAGTTTGTATTTATTTGTTGACAGTCTGTACTTGTTCACTGTTTGTATTTGTTGACAGTCTGTACTTGCTTACTGTTTGTATTTGTTTGACAGTCTGTTTGTTTACAGTTTGTATTTGTTGTGTTGACAGTCTGTACTTGTTTACAGTTTGTATTTGTTATTTGTTGACAGCCTGTGTTTGTTTAGTTTGTATTTGTTGACTGTTTGTTTAGTTTGCATTTGTTATTTGTTGACAACCTATGTTTGTTTACAGTTTGTATTTGTTATGTGTTGACAGTCTGTACTTGTTTACAGTTTGTATTTGTTGACTGTCTGTTTGTTTACAGTTTGTATTTGTTATTTGTTGACAGCCTGTGTTTGTTTAGTTTGTATTTGTTGACTGTTTGTTTACAGTTTGCATTTGTTATTTGTTGACAACCTATGTTTGTTTACAGTTTGTATTTGTTATGTGTTGACAATCTGTACTTGTTTACAGTTTGTATTTGTTGACTGTCTGTTTGTTTACAGTTTGTATTTGTTATTTGTTGGCAGCCTGTGTTTGTTTACGGTTTGTATTTGCTCTTTGTTGACAGTCTGTACTTGTCTACAGTGAGTGTTTGTTGCTATTTACAGGTGTGCATGTCGTTCATGCTCTCGCAGCGCCGGCAGCGGACGTAGCAGCACCAGACGAACTTGCACTCGCAGCGCTGCACGTGTCGCACCACGTGGGTGTTGTACCCGCGGCCGCAGCACAGCAGGTTGCAGCCGTCGGGGCCGGCGGAGGCGCGGCTGCAGCGGCGCCCCCGGGTGCCGGCCACGCCGCGCCGCCGGTCCTCCAGGCAGTAGTTTGGGGACTTGTTGAAGAAGACGAGCTGGTGCTGGTCGGCGGCGGGGCGCCGCGGCTCCTTCCGGCGGCTCTTCCGGCGCGAGCGCTCCGCCACCTGCACGCTGCGCTCGTAGCGCTCCTTCAGGTACGCGCCCACGTGCTCGAACGCCGCCATGGTCCTCCAGCACGTCTTCACGGCGCAGGAGCCGGAGACGCCGTGGCAGCGGCAGTCGGTGGTCATGGTGCGCTCCACGGCCTGCGGAGCACAAGCACACGGGTCGGCGTCCTGCAGACTTGCGATTTCGACAATCACCTGAGGCCCTGGGCGCGCGACCACACCGCTTCGCGCCACTGCGTCATCGGCGTTTCGGGAGATGTAGGGAAACGGACGGTCACCTGTCGCCCCGCCTCGCCGTTGTGCTGGTTCATGGAGCTCAGCGTGTAGCCGCCGTGGCCGCCCGACGCGTTCCTGGCGCCGCCGCCGCCGCCGTCCATGAACCTGCGGCTGAACCAGGTGCCGTACTGGATGTGGTCCGAGCAGCCGCCCCAGTGCCAGCCCTCCGTCGGCGAGCCGCCGCCGCCGCCCCGCAGCCGTGCGTCGCAGCCACACTCCGTCATGTTGCCCTGGCTGCAGGAGCGCGTGACGGCGTGCACGAGGCCCGCCGCCATCACCGCGTAGATGAAGGCCGTCTCTTTGGTCCCTGATGGAGGAAGAAGAGACGTTACAAACATACTGAAAGTCAAAATGAAACAGTGATTAAAAAAAACAATTCCAATAATGCCAGAAATGACATAAAACCTAGTAAAATTTATTTAATATAAAGATGAACAAATACCTCATAAATTAGAAAATATATATGAATTATTTTTGTTTAAATAATTCAATAACATCTAATAACAATAGTACATAAATTGGATAATTAAAAATATACATGTGTATATTAATGAGAATGAAATACATATTTTCATTCAAATAATCACAACAGCAAAATTATTTTTTTATTAATATCACTGTTAAATTATGGAGTAAATTTACATATTTCAAGATTCATGACTCAATAAAAACTCAATAAATCACGACTCAAAAATCAATAAAAACTCACTGAACTGTAATGTGAAAAAGTTGACAAATATTTAGGTGTATAATATAGATGGATAAATAAGTAAAATAACAAATCCTCTGCAATGCAAACCATTAAAATTGAATGATTTAGATTGAAAAGGAAATTTATGTATAAAATAAAAAATACATTTTGTGTAAAATAATAATAATAAGAAGAAGAATAACAATAATAATGGTAGTTATGTTAATGATTATTTAATACAAAAACAAACTAAAATAGTCATTAAAATGCAGGATTTTTGATGAAAGTTCAATGCTTTTACATACAAGATAAAACTTTAAAAAAAAAACACATTAGTTAATAATAACTTTCTTTGCTAATGAAGAAGTTGAGGTTTATAACGTGTTTCACTATATTTGCAGCTGTTGACTTTATGGTCAGAATCACTAAGATGAGGTTGTAGTGACCGTGTGCGGCCTGTAGGGGGCAGTGTGTGTCTACTGAGTTTCAATACAAGCAGGTGGAGTAATTAATGTTCTGCATGGTAGACAAACACTAAGAAAACTAACTAAAAACCAAATTAAATAGACTTAGAACTTGTGTTTTGACTGTTTTGTGCATGTACCTGCGGTGAGCTCGGGTCCGAACCCCGGCGGCTCCAGGGTGGTGGAGCAGTTCCACCTCTCGTGCCTGAACTGGCTCTGACACTCGTTCACCGCCAGCCTCGCGCCGTCCCACACGCTCCGCAGCAGCAGCGGCTTCCGGCGGCAGATCGCGCGCTGCCGCGGGCTGAGCGGGAGCTCCGCGCAGCCCACGGCCGCGTCCGGGCCGCCCGCCTCGGTGCCGAGTCCCGCACCGAGGCCCGGACTCACCCCCAGCCACCTGCGGATACACCGGGTGACGTCATCACGCACGCCGCGTCGACTCGGGCCTCAATAAAATAAACTTGTGTTTTTCTATGTATTTCTTTCTTTTTAAAAAAAAAAAACTTGTTTATTGTCGGTTCTTGAAGGTTTTTATTATTATTATTTAATTAAAGTTTCTTGACACATGGTAATATCTGGCAACTTCCACACAAACAAGCTCAGCTAATATTGCTAACATGGCTAAATACGCAAATTATTACACCTTTTTCAATAATAATATATATTTTGATTATTTCTCATGAAATAATATTACAGTTTTTCTTTATAAAATTTATTTAGTAAGGTGATTATTGAAACTATATTGTTTTGTTTGTTTTTTGTATTTATTTTTAGTTATTTTCATTGGAATAAAGAACATCAAATGTATATATGTCTAAATCCATTATATTATCAATATTATTACTATTATATAATTGCAATGTGTTTGAGCCTTCAACAAAGAACTTTGACATTTTAAAGGATGTCAGTTAAACGTCAGATTTTACTTTAAAATCTTCAGATTTAAAAACTTATTTTACAAATTAGAGCGTAAATAGTGAAACGTCCAAAAAATCGAATGTACAGCGTTGAAATAAGTCGTCTTCGGGTTAGAAGAAAAGCAACGGAGACACAAGACGACACTTTGAAGGTTCTAGAGAAGAAGCGTTGTAAATCTTCACAGGAATCCAAAACAAACTATTCAGATTTCAGTGCTTTTCACAAATTTGGCCGGCGACGTCCTCCACAAAAGAGGTGGTCTGGTTAAAGGTTCAATTCCACAGACAGGTGTCCCTGAGCAAAACCTCTGACCCCCATGAAGCTTTAATTTGGCTTCATGTGGCTGAACATCAGAGAAAAAGGAAAGTTAATCAGTTAGTTTGTTAGTTAATTAGTTTTAACTTCACATATACATGAATTTACAATAGAATAGAACTCCATGCTGATATTTAATGTCATTGTTAGAATCCTTGGAATCCTTGATAAATCAGAAACAGTGAAAATATCATTCATTTCTCAAACATAGACAGATTTGTTATTCAATTATTTTAGTTTATTAATATTCACTATGTCACAAGTGTGGCTTCATATTTTCAATCAATTTGTGACTTGTTATTTAATTTCTGTGACATATTTTCCTCTTGGTTTACTTAAACATAGCTGACATATATTATTGTATTACACTGTGGTTTTTTTTAAGAATTCTGATTGAACCCTATAAATTGAGATTTTACAATTATATATTTCTTATTTAAACTATGAGATTATAGTTGCATTTCCAAACCGTTAATAATATATTTTTCAGTGTTGGTGTTGGTGAATTGTTCAACAGTTTAGATTGTAAATTGAACGGTTACATTTAATCATATTTAAATATTGTTCAGAAGAAAAGATTTGTTACATTATTAAAATATCATATATATAGATAGAATATATAGTGAAACTAGGACATTTAGTAATACATTAATAAGAAAGTAGGCCTCAATATAGAAATATTAAATGATAATTCACTTGAAAGAAAATTTGATTCATTTAAAACTGAAAACTTGTAACTTTCAACTTTCATTTAATCCTTATATTCAAACTAAATATTAATTAAAAAAAACTGAAGTTTCATTGAACGTCTAGTCTTTTGAAAACAAACTATACAAACTAGTTTGATTCCATCAAGAACCCATAGTTCTAGGAAAACTAACCAGTACATATTACCAATTAACTACAGTAAACTAAATGAATAACACACAAACAGTCAAGACAACAACTAGTTAATGTCAAATCAAATACTTTGAACTAGTTACTTTTTATCAAAGTGACTAACTGCTACTAGTTACTTTATCCCCCAAGTTAATGTAAATCAAACTAGTTAATGGAGATTAAAAATAGTCAAATGCCTCAGAAACTTAACTGCTACCTAACTATTGTACTTTATAAACTAGTAGAGTTGATCCATGGTAGGTTAGAGGAAGTTAATACATAGTTCCTACAAAAGAAAATACATTTATATTTGAAATGAGTTATCTTGTTAATACATTTCTGATGGCGGTAAACAAAGACCATACCGAGTTGGAAATATAGAGAAAGGTTAACTAGTGAGTGGAAGTTAGTTATTTTGAAAGTTAATGTAAATCAAACTTGTTAATAGGAATTACAAACAGTAATGTGCTTCAGAATCTTAATTTACATCACAAATGTGCTGCGTAAAACTATTAAACTGGTCAATTTGAGCAAGTTAAGACAAATAGTTAAATATATGATTTAATACAAATTTGTTATTTTGCATTAGTCAGGTACAGTTACTTTATCATTCGAGTTAATAAAGATTAAAAACAGTAATATGCTTCAGAATCTTAATTTACACCAGAAACTCACTGAAAAAAACCCTGTTATAAACTAGTTGATGGTAAATTTGAGTTTGAGATGTAATATTTAAAGAAAGGATACTAACATTATAACAGAAATTAGTTAATTAGTTAGTTATACATTTTGTAAATACATAGTGGTAAAGTAAAACCACGTGGTTAACAAAGATGTTAGTTATGATCAATAAAACGAGTTGGCAACAACATGATACTATGTATCAAAACTAGTTAGTATGTATGGGAGAAACTGTTATTTTATAGCTCAGAATAAAGCAGGTTGTGCGCGTGCCCTGCAGGTGTGGATGCGCGCGCCGGGCTCGTACTCACATCCAGCTGGCCCTGCAGCACAGCGGACACACGGAGGCCAGCAGCAGGCTCAGGGCGCATATGTGTCGGACTCCACGGCTCCGGCTCTCCATCCCTCTTCATGGACCTGCTCCTGCTCCCGCTCCGTCCATCAGACCCGGTCCCGGAGCGCCCGCATCAGTCCCGGTCCCCGGGGCGCGCGCGTGTTTGTGTGTGTGTGTGTGTGTTGCCTCCTTCACGTGCGTGACGAGCCTCGTCCCGCGTAAAGTCCAGCTTCAGTCTGCAGGAGAAGCAGCGGCACGCGGAGACCTGTCCGAGTTCTGGACCGTCCTGATTGGAGGGGCTCCAGTCAGAGCTGGATCCTGATTGGCCGAGTGGACCTCCCACGTCATTACTAATAATTCATCGTTTTGACGTTTTGATCCGCGAGGCGGTGGAGATGAAGGAGGTGAGGAAATATTAAATTGCAGGAATTTTGAATGAAGTCTGGCGTAAAATGTCAACTGGGGATAAATTAAACAGAGAAACATCTGTAATGTGAAATTAGATGAAATATTCAATGCTGGAATATATTTAAAAGAGTTCATGTTAAAACAAACAGCTCTAAGTCATTTATAAACGTTTTGTTGGTTTTGTTGCTTAACTGAGCCAATAACCACAAACCAAACTCCCTTAAAAAAATTGCTCATTTTAAAAGTTTCTCATTTTACAGCTCAAAATTAATTTGCTTGAATATTCCATAACACAGACAGTAAAGAAAAGATTTAAACGGCTCATTCTGGTTCAAGAAACAATTGAATTAATCCTGAAAAACATATTTATTTATTTATTAATGTCTCCTCTAAACCAAAAAGTTAAAATTCTGAGCAAAGCTTTCCGGAAATACCACAAGCCGCCATGTTATCATCCAGGTTTTCCATTGTTTTTTAAATCTGCTTAACATAAAAATACTCCAAGCAGCTCAAGAGAGGAAATCTGAGGCCAAGTTCATCATCAAAACATGTTTAATTTCAGCTGATAATTAAAAAAAATGCACAATCCGCACGTCACAAGTGACGTCACGTACATATAAATACAAATAAAACATTTTCCAGCATGTAAACGAGTTCAGAGGAAAGAAAAGGCCAAATAAACATTTGTAGAAAAATATATAAAACACAAAGAGTGTAATCTTTGGTTCATGTGTAAAATTAAAAAAAAGTTATCAATTCTTTGGTGCAGAGTATGACTTTATAATCTGATAATAATCTGATATACACATTAAGCAGCCGGTGAGCTCCGCACAGATATATAAATATATATATCGTTCTTATGTACAGAGAGGAAACGTGAGGAGAGCTATTCCATCACATTGTGAGACTACCAATCAATTACTAGTTACATTCATTCAGAACTACTTGACTAATAAAATGCATGAATGCATGAATAAGTAGTAACTAGCAATTAAGAAATTCCTATGACTCAGACTAGTTTGTACAGAAACAACTAGTACTCATCAGGAAGTGGAAACCAAGAACTGAAAAAAAAGCAGAAATGCACCGATATAACTAGTTGGTATGCTTTATAAAGAGGTTACTATTAACATAGTATGCATCCAAATTTAGTTGGGTTAGGCTTTAGTAACTAGCTACGGATCAGTTACTGTGAATCAACGATTAACTTCTAAATATCTCAAGCATTAAACACAAAATGTAACTGGTGCTTATCAGAGTGTAATCAGGGTGAACTGTTAACTTAGTATGGTAAAAAGTTATTAAACAAGTTATTACTCATAAAAAGCAGTTGATGTGGACTAGAAGGTGGTTAGTAGGAATACACGTGAGCTGACTTAAACTAACTGGTGTATATTAGAAACAAGATAGTTCCATTCAGTTACTAATTCACGCCCTGCCAGAACTAGTTGGTAAAGAAAACAGAAAAAACTAACATTGTTAGAAATTACAAACAGTTGGTAAAAATATGAATGTCGGACAAATCAACTGAATCACAAACTAGTTGAAAACTAGTTTGTAATACAGATGAACTATTGCAAATTAACTATTCCCACAGAGAGAACTAGTTAATGCACATTAACAGCTGTTGATATGCATTTGAATATAGTTACTGCAAAGTTACTACAAGTTAGTATTCCAATAAATTAGTTTGTACACATTGGACAATAAACAGACAATGATTACTGTAAAAAAAAAAATAATAATAATATCCAGAGCTCAAGAAAGTATTCATGATGAAATCTTAACCAGTTAGTAAACAAAAGTAAGCAGTGTTACTATATAATATGATTTATCATTGCTGAAACTGTGCACATTAAAACTGTTGTTTAGCATTAGAATGCGGTGACAGGAAACTAATTTATAAGAATTACTTGAAATGAACTAGTAGCTATTAGAAAACGAGCTCGTTTGAGTAACTAGGTATTCTAAAAAGTTAACTATTGTGAATCAGGCTACATGAAAAAGCAGCTATTATATGTTAAAAACTAATAAGTGAGACAATTTAACATAATAGTTTCATTCAAGCACGAGCCTGAAAAACTAGTTTCTTTAGTGAATATATCAGGTTAATTTTAGTCACTATTCATTGGAAACTAGTTACGACAGAAGAAAATCAATAGTAAAATGCATCATATCCAACTAGTTAGTCTGCATGTTAGAAACTATCATACAAACAGCTCGTATATAAAAATAAGAAATTTGACCGATGAAGAAACTAGTATGTTTGGCAACATAACTAGTGCACTTTTCTAATTAATTAATTAATCAATAAAAGGTTAACATGCATCAGAGTAGTTAATACACTATGTAAACTCATCTTTTCCTATTCACTTGTTAGCAATTAGTATTTTCAAATAATAACAGAAAACATCTTAATCAGCAAAGAATAATTAGTTAAGAGGAGTAACTAGTTGTATGTTGAAAACTGGTAAACATACGTTGAAAAACTAGTTACTGGTAATTACAATTTATATTAATGAATGAATATCAGTTATTAGAATTACCAGTTGAGGGAGTGACTAACTGATGAGAACTAGTTGTTCATCAGGAACTATGGAAACTAGCTGGTGTGCTTCGCAAACTAGTTTTCTGTGGAAGCCAGTTTGTGCACAGTGGAACATTTGAAGTACACCGACTGGTTAGGAAACAGGTGAGTCCCCGCCTCCTCCTCCTCACAGGCCCCGCCTCCACCTCCTAACAGGCCCTGCCTCCTCCTCCTCACAGACTCCGCCTTTGATATCCGAGTGCCGGCCTCCACTTCTCTTTGACTCCGCCCCCTCACCCTGAGGTCCCGCCTCCAATTAAGTCCAAGCCTCTATAATCAGACTCCTACAGAGGCACGACGCTTCCTTTGGAGTCTCCGCCTCCTCATTAGAGTCATTTTCCACTTCCTCTTTTTAAGACTTGGCCTCTTCAAATGAGTTCCAGCCTCCTCTAGGAGACCCCGCCCCCTTTAATGACAACGTTTCGGATTTCATAAAGGTTTCCCGTTTACACGGCAACATTCCGAAAACGATGTCCATTTACTCGGAAGCGGCAGAAATGCTGAAGACGATGCTGTTGAGGATGTTGTTAGCATGCCAAGCCAGTTGGTTGTTTTCGGAATGAAACAACACTCACGAATAATATAATACATAATTTCAGCAATAAAGCATTTCAGAAAAGTTGTTTTTTTTTACTGTTGGAGTGTTTTCAAGAAGTTACATTTCCAACGGTTTGCGTGGAGATGGGAGTGTTTTCAAAAACGTCCTCCCCGAAAGGCATTTTCAAAAAGTTGCGTTTTTATGTAAACTAACCGCAAAACGAAATCGAAGGGTCTCTGGACTTCAGGCCCTGGTTCTGGGACAGAGGCGGCTCAGCAGGATCTCAGAGTACACCTGGTTCACCAGTCCTCTCACGTGGTAGCGCGGCGGCCTGGATCCCGCCTCCTGCTCAGTGTCTGGTACGGCAGGTTGACTGCCGAGCCCTGGTCCAGGTCTGGTCCCATTCGTGGCAAAGGTCGACTGGATCAGGGACTGCGGAGACCAGAACTTCTCCACCTGAAAAGAAAAGAGAAGCACCTCGTTTGTTTTTTCGCGATTTGTCTTGAGCCCCAGGAGGAGCCGGCTGAGGTCGAGAAGCAGGACGGACCTCGTGGAAGTGACAGGCGCAGCGGCCCTGCAGGAACTCTTTGTACCGACCCATCGTCATGCTGAAGGTGTCGATGGCTTCATACCCATGATGCTCTGCGGTGTTGATGATGTTGCTGTTATCGTGGTACAGAGCCTGAATTTCCGTCTGATACAAGACAAAACGACAACTGATGATATGCGAAGAGGGGGCGGGGCTTAACAGAGAGGACAGGTGTTGAAAGAGGACCAGAACATACCAGAGTCAAAGACCGGATCCCGTCGACGGGGAGGTGGAAACCCATCCCCAAAGACTTCACCACTACAGTGATGTTACTGAGAGACTGTCTGAGGAGGAGGAGGAGGAGGAGGAGGTGGAGGAGTTTAGGAGAACCCAGAATAGCACATGTGAGGAATTATTAGAATAATTTTCAATCTAATGACTTCTAATCTACTCTAACATGGTTTTGATGAGTCATAGTCGAAGGTCTGTTCATATAATACCAGGATGGAGTACCACAGGGTTCAATGTTTGGTCCCCTGTGATTCTGTTGCTACATGTTAACCTGTATGTTGATGACACTGTGGTTCATCATACGTGTGTTGCTGGAACACTCCTCTGTGTGTTTACCTGTCCAGAACCTCCCTGACTGTCCTCAGGTGATCTACTTTCAGCCACTGGACCCCGCCCACCACCAGAACTGTCAGGTTGGAGTTCATCAGAGGCCGTGACCTTCACAGAGGGAATCAGCAACCATTCAAAGCGACGACAACAAAAGGTCTTCACAAACCTGGATCGGTCGGCAGGTGGTCTCACCTGTGCAGCAGCTGCAGCAGCGCCTGTCTAAAGGTCGGCCTCTTCTTCTTCTCCAGCCAGAACTGAGGGTAGTAGGAATAGCCGACCAGAGTCCGGCCCCCGTTCAAGTTCTTGTAGATCAGTGTGTCGTGGGCTTTCCCCCAGTCCTCCAAAGTGGCGTTGACCCGCTCCATCAGGAAATACATCATGCCCCGATTGGTCGAGTCCCCGATGAACAGCACCTGTAGAGGAGGCGGGGCCACAGGTGAGTAGTGAAGAAGAGCCACGCCAAATACAAACCGCCACACCTGGATTCACCTTTCTGTCCGTCATACAGTCCTGCAGCAGGGGCCGGTCCACCACCGGGTGGGAACAGCCGTCTGGTCGCCAGGCAACCTCCCTCCAGTCGCACGTCCTGTTGTCAGAGCAGCTGAGACACGGCACCACCCACCGACCTGCGAGACAGGTGAGGGACGGAGACAGCCGGATAAAGTCGTGTGACTTCAGCGTGTTGAGTTTCTTAAAGAGACAGTACACCAGCGAGACTTGAGACCTGGGACGTGTCCTGAGCTGCAGGTCTGAACTGGACCCGGAGACTGGACGTGAGGCTGTAGACCACAGGGGACACCAGGCTGGACCAGTAGACCACAGTCCTGAAACAGGGACAGGTAGGAGGGTGGGTTATAAGCCGAGGTGGGGGGGGGGGGGGGGGGGGGGGGGGGTTGATCTTTGCTGCATCCTGCCTCATGGAACAGGACATCACGACATCCCACACGCTCTAAAATCACCCTGGTGACCGGACTCAGCAGCTGATTGGTTGATTGCAAAGCGTTTCTCTCAACCTGGAGTCAATTTGAGGGGACGCTTCTGATTGGCCGACACGTTTCGGAGGACGGCGGCGGCTTCATTCAGACGTCCTGGTCCCGTTTCCTCTTTACTCGTCTCTTTCATTCTTTCTTCCTCTCCTCTGGTGTGTCATCGGCGGTCGTCCTCCGCCCGGAGGCCAGAGGTCAAATAAATCCAGCAGTCGGGTTCAGGGGGCCCCGTGGGAGCCGCCACGTCTGGCCCCGGCCTCAAAGCGCCCGCCGTCACAGACGCTCCCCTCTTCTACCGCCGCTGCAGGTTTCATCGCGGCGACGTTACATTCTGCACGCCGGCGTCGCAGCTCGCAACAAAGTGCCACAAGAAAACTTAACAGGGATTTTCTTGTTCGTACCTGAGCTCAGAGTCGAGCGCGGCGAAGGCAGCCGCCGCCACCGCCGCCGCGCCGCAACAAACGCACCGCCGGCACGCCGCCGCACCTTTTCATCGCGCCACAAGAGGCCCGTTTGAGGCACCCGGGGGCGCCGCCACGTCAGCTCACAACTCATCCGCACCACAAACAGGAAGCTGACGCGCAAACACACAACAGGACGCATGAAACAACATGCAGAATACACACGAAATCCAGACGCAACGCGCAATACCAGCATCTTTATATAACCACACAAATATACACACAAAAAAAACCCCAGCACGGTTTCTAACAATCACACAACAGCACACACTCTCAGGCCGTTTGAAAAAAGATGAGATTGACCACGTCAACACACTCTGAGAAAAGCTCCTAACATACAGGGGGAAAAAAAATCGTTTTTGTTTAAAAAATTCCTTTGATATCAAACATTTTCAAAAAGAAATGAAAGTGGGTGCGGGAACAGACGGAACGTAACCAGAAAAACATGCGAGGCGAAGAGAAAAAATATTCAAGAAATCAGCAGCAGAGCCTCAACATGTCAGATCTCATCAGTCAGACGAGGAAGAAAAACAGTCGGCCGTTGATGTGAGGACACCCGGAGAGCCGAAATCTAAGAACTGAGGAAGAAAACAGTAAAAAAATAACAAGAAAACAGGAAGAAAACAAAAAAACTGGACCCATATAGCACTTTAAATCATCCGCGGTGGACCAAAGTACTTTACAATTAAATAAATTGTGTGAAATGCACAGTGCACCATTCACACATTATGAAACGGACAAAAAGAACAACAAAAACAGGAAGAGAAACTGAAAAAAAAAACTGAAAGATAATCAGGAAGAACAGTAAAAATAGAAACAGGAAGCAAAGCAGGAAGAGGAAAATTAGGGGGGGGGAATGAGGAAAGAGGAAAAGAAACAAAAGGAAAAAAGGAAGGAAGGAGAAAAGCAGAAAAATAAGAAAGAAAAAAATTATATTTGTAATTCAATGTAATTCATGTAATTAAATCCAGCATCAGTCCAGATGTGGACTTTGATCAGGACCGTCGCTATGAAGCAGAAGGTCCTTCAGCCTCCTAATAGGCTCATTACTGACTTATTATCACCCACATTAATGTGGCTTTATGTCAACTGATGACAGGCATGACGGACTTCAACGCTTCTGACCCTGACGGTTGCCGTGGCGACGGTAATAAACACATGCGGCGACATGACAGGGAGACTCGGAGTAATGAGGTCCTGCAGCTTCATCAGATAAAGAGTTCAATAAGACAGCGAGGAAATGAGGGGAGGGCACGCGCGCGCGCGCGCACACACACACACACACACACACACACACACACACACGCACACACGCACACACGCACACACGCACACACACCGCCACACTGCACCACACACACTGCACCACAACCAGAAGACACACAGACGTGGGGTATGAGGAGGTGCTGCCCCCTGCTGGTCCCTCCTCCATGTCATGCTGAGGACTCGCTGCAAAAAAGACAGAAGACTCCCGGGACCCGACCCTGTGACCTGCCCTCCACTGTCACCGTTTACAAACATCTGTGTAGTTTACGTGTAAACAAAAAGACAGGAGAGGACGGGTTGGAGCTCCTCTTCCTCCTTCTCCTCCTCCTCCTCCTCTTTCATTTCATACTCAAAGGACTTCAAAGGAAGGGCTGCATCAATGAGCCCCCTGTTCTTGGGGCCCCCCACCCCGACCCCACGGCGAGCTGATGAACACCCGCTCTCTTCTGCTGCTCCTCCTGACGGAGGTGTACAGATGGATCACAGGTGGATCACAGACAACATGAGCCAGTGGGGGGTGGGGGGGGGGGGGGGGGGGGGGGGGTGGGGCACCAAGAGGCCGGGGGGCCCCCCCCACAGCTTCTCATTGACAGATAATTCAACCTGCTCAACCTGAAAACAGCTGAAATTAAAGTGAAGACACACACACACACGCACGCACGCACGCACGCACGCACACACACACACACACACACACACACACACACACACACACACACACACACACACACACACACACACACACACACACTAAAGACCACCAATCTGTGGTCAGAAATTCCAAAATAAGCGTAAAGAGACAAAGAAATGATCCAAAAAGGAGGCACAGCAAAACTGAGACACAACATCAACAAAATGAGTCATCAAAAAGCTGCTAAAATGACAAAAATAAAAAAATCACATTTCCAGAGGTAGGAAGAAGAGAATGGAGGCGGACGCTGATGGAACGTGTGTGTTCCTTTATCCCTTCATCAGGCAAATAACCACATTTGATAACTTTCACATTTCATGTGCATCTTCGAAAATACTAATTATAAACACAAAGCATGACTTCCTCCTGGAAAGTGCCTGGAAGGTGCCTTTACATTAAATGGACAAAAGACATAACAAAGACAAGGACTGTTTCTCAAAAGTCATATTAAAAGTCCTTTTGCTCTTGTAGAACATCATAACACAGCTGTGTGGAACAAATGTTTAAAAGAAATCTGGAGGGACAATCCATGGATTCGTTTTTGTTTCTTTTAATCTAGAACTTATGAGCCGTGCTTAATTTTCTTCAGTTTTTTTGTTTTAAATTAATAATCAATTTAACATTTAATTTAACATTTTACCTCCTGGGATCAAAATGTTCAACCATTATCTCTGTAAAGGGGTTAATTGTATGTGTGACTGTGAACTTGTTTCACGTTTCAAGTGAACAAGCAGAATTTTTGCATTTTTGCTTTGCATTTAAATGACAAAATTAAAATATATATATATATGTGTGTATAAATGTGTAAATTTGTCAAGCATCATGGAGCTGTGACAAAGAATAATAGTTACCTGAGACCACTGAATGCAAATCACACAGAATCACACACCTCAGACAAAATAAAAGCACGAGGCAGTTATTTTTTTTCTGCCCTTCATACATCCAGAACATCAGAGAGTTTATAATGTGACATCACATCTGGCCAGAGCCCAGCAGCCAATAGGAAAGCAGCGTTCCTACCTGCAGGAAGCTGCAGGTCACATGATCCCCGAACATGGGCAGGGACGGCCGGCTCTCCCGAGACACGAGGACGGTGTAGATCGTCATGACGACGGGCTCGTCGGGGTCGCCGTCGTCCGTCACCAGGATGTTAATCCTGCTGTCGCCGAGGCCCAGCGGGTAGTTGGCCATCCTGGGGGGGACGGAGACGGATCAGGACTCGGACTGAGGGAGCGGTGGGTGGGTGGGGGTGGGGGGGGGGGGGGGGGGGCACGTCTCACCTTGGTCCTCGGTGCTCGTCCAGATGCACCCTGCAGGCGGCGCCGAATGGCTCCGGTCGGATCCGGATGGTCACCGTGTCGAAGGAGACCTCGGCCCGGTACGCCTTCACCTCCGGACTGAAGGGCGGGGTCAGCGTGAGGGCGGGGTCAGTGTAGATCTGTCGCAGGTGGGGGTCCATGCACACACCTGAGAAACACACACACACACACTTCTTTCCATTACGCTCATTTTCGTTTTACAGCTGGCAGTTATTATTTGACTAACCTCCTGTTTACTGGAGGAGCAGCCTCAATAATCATCAACTAACATCTGGAACTTCAACTAACATCCAGATTATAGAGCATCTTCCTCCTCTAACATCCAGATTATAGAGCATCTTCATCCACTAACATCCAGATTATAGAGCATCTTCCTCCACTAACATCAGATTATAGAGCATCTTCCTCCTAACATCCAGATTATGGCGCATCTGTGATGTGAAGCACATCACATGCATAAACACAACTAATCAAGAGCCTCCCTGTGAAACATGTTGCCATGACAACAGGTCAGACTCCACCATGACGTGAGACCTCCAGCTGTAACTGTGAGGTCTGACCTACAGGGGGAGCCGTCTTCTTCTCCATCATGCTGGTAAGAAGCAGCTTCTCACCTTCATCCTGAGGACGAGTTGGTCTGTTGGACTGTTGGTCAGTCGTCTCGTCTGTCTCCTCTTCGGTCCTGAAGACGAAAAGAGCATCTCGTTGGGAGTTCAGGAGGAGTTCAGACTTTAAGGTTCTCACCTGCAGCTGCCGTTGGTGTGCGAGTCGTAGTGACGAGCGAGGAGCGGGAGGAGGTCCGAGAGGCTGCGAGGAGGCCGTGAGGATGGGGAGGAGGACGGGATGGTGGGATACAGCTGCAGACAAGACATGTTGTCAGAGCCACACACAAACACAAACACAAACACAAACACAAACACACACCAACATGAAGGCCGACGGCGTCCTCAGCTGCTGCTGCAACCGCAGAAGAAGAAGGAGGTGATCCTCTGACAGGCACACACCGAGAGTCTTCCTGCACACACCAAACTGTGCACACACACACACACACACACACGTTGTATTGATTCATTGACTTTTATTTATTCGATTTTTCATTTGTTTAATTAATAAATTTTTTATTGTTGAAAATGTGTTAATTTATTGATTTAATGTTATTATTTTAATGCTTCATCTATTTATTTACTTAAATGAACTGTACCAATAGCACTAATATATAACGAAAAGAATAATAATAAATGTGATTTTTTTTAAACTTTCTCTTTTGTTTTATGAACGTTTTGTGTTCAAAAACGTATTTATAAAAATGTTTATTTTTAAGTATTTAAATGCATGCATTTTTTTCATGTATTCACAGCACTTCACTTTTTTTATTGAAACATTAATAATCGATAGCCAAATAAATGTGTTTTAATAAGCGTATTTATTTATTGTATCCATTTTTACTGACTTACTTTTATTGAAAAGAGTTAAACAAACAGGAAAAATGAAAAAACTTATTCAACTTTAAAAACATGTAATTTCATATTCATGAATTAATGTTATTCAATTGAATTTGGAGTCACTCACCTGTTGCTTCTCGGCCTCAGAGGACAGGTGTGTGTCCGGGGACAGGTGTGTGTATGACGTCAGCAGGAAGCGCAGTGTGTCCTCCAGGATCCTGTCTTTGGTGATCTGTCGCTCAAACGTGTCTTCGCTCAGCGAGGAAAACGTCAGTTCAGCATCCACCTGAGAATCAAAGGACAGGCGACCAATCAGAACTGAGGACACACTGCCCTCTGCTGGATGCCTGGAGTCACCGCGAGAATACGTTTCGTCTCCGGTGAGACACTGACCGTAGACGTTTGAGGTCCCGTAAAGTTCAGTTCTTCAATTATAACAACAGAACAAAGACTTTCTTCATGCAAATCAGTGAAGCTTCTTAAACTCATCAAAGTGAGTTTCCACAACAGACCTCTGAGATCAAAAAGCCTCCAAATTAAACCACCTGCTTTAATCTCTGGCTCACCAATTACAGGCGTGCGTCACCCGGCGACTACAGACTGCTACACCTGAGTGATCGCGGGTGTGCATCACCTGACCTCTGGAGGACACATGTTGGGTTGTTTGGATGAGACCAGGTGTTACCTGGACAACAGGTGTGCATTACTGTAACGACCATGGATGTGTGTTACCATAACAACCACAGCTAAATGTTACCCTGACGACCACAGAGGTTGTGTGAGGACCACAGGTGCGCGTTATCGAAACGACCTCAGGTGTGCGTCACTGTAACCACGACAGGTGCACGTTGCCATAACGACCACAGGTGCGTGTTATCCAAATAAGGAGGGGCATCATTCGGATGGATGCAGGTGTGTGTTGTCTGCACAACAAAAGGTGAGCGTTATCCAGACGAGCATGTTACCTTGACGACGACAGGTGTGATGGAGCGGCTGAAGAGCAGAATGAAGGTGAGCAGCTGGAAACAGGAAACACACCTGGAGGAGGAGGAGGAGGAGGAGGAGGAGGAGGAGTCAGACAGCAGGAAGTGATGACAGCTGCTCCTCCGACACAGCGGCAGGTCAGATAATCACCTCTCTTCACTGGACGCCGCCGCCCGCAGCACCTCACCTATCACACGCTTCACCTGCCCCAGGGCATCATGGGAGGTCGCCGGTCCAAGCTGCTCCAGCAGGAAGTCTCTGAGCTGAGGAGGAGGTGGGGAGGAGGTGAGGAAGAGGTGAGGAGGAGGTGAAGACGAGGGGAGGGACAAGGTCCCAGACGGCTGGTTCACCTTCACTGGTCGTCCCGCCGACTGCTGATTGGTCGTCACCACGCTGATGTCATGCAGGAAGGAAGTGAGTGGGGTCACTGAGGTCACCAGGATGTACACGTTCACCATGGCAACCAGAGCGGGAGGCGGGGCTTGATCAGGTGAACTACTGTCAAGGAAACTGAAGGTAAAGATGAATGTTTACTCAATGACAGTTGAATCAAACTCAGTCTGAGACAAATTACAACTGAATTATAGACCAAACAGAACTGAGTATAGAAAAATCTGAGCTAAACTTTAGCCAAACCCAACCACATTTTTAGCCAAAATATGTTCAAGCTAAATTAAAGCCACATCTCAAAGAAATCCTATCCGGTATATCAGTGAATCTGAGCTGAATTGCAGTTAAATAAATAAAGTATATTTGTAGTTTTCGGAGAACGAGACAGATTCACCACTTATGCTTGCCAGAGTTTCAGATTCATGCTCACGGGATTCATCTCAGCCAAATCCTACGCCTTCTATACCGAATGACAAACACATGTTAACTGAATATTCCAGCTAAATTGGAGCCAGATCACAGATGAGCCATCAACATCACAGGTGAATCTGAATTACAATCCCATCCAAGACAACTGGCAACAAATGTAGTTGAGTATTTACAAGGATTACAGTTAAAGTCAGATTAGAGCAAACTGTTGAATCTCCCATACACACCTGTCTGGAGGAAAATGGAGCTTCTGATTGGTCGATCCACATGAATGTGGCCTCATTGGTAAACCTGCACCTGTCGCGGCACCGTAAATAGAGAACACCAAGTCCATTTGTTTTTAAAGTTAGACATGTGAAGAAAATCAGCCGAATGAAACTCTTCAGCGTTCCTGACTCCGCCCCCTTTTGGAGAGTCACCCGGAAGCAGACTCACCTGCCTGCGGAGAGCGAGCGATGAACGAACACAGACCTCCTCCTGCGTCTGAAAACGCTGTCGTCAGGCTGGGGAGAAGGTTCACCTGACACACACACACACACATGCACACACACACAGGTGAGTTGTGATGTCATCACACAGGTGGGTTCAGGCACCAGAGGACAGGTGAGTCTCACCATCTGATGATGCTGCAGGTGAGAAAAGGAGATCCTCCTCAGGCAGCTCCGCTCGGCGCCGCTCAGACACAGCAGGAGGCTCCACCCATCCACACCTGTAACCATGGGAACAAAGGAGGGTCACGCCTGTCGCCGTAGTAACAGAGTCAAAGAGGAGGGCCACATGTATGGAAACAAAGGAAGGTCACATCTGTAACTATGGAAACAAAGGAAGGTCACATCTGTAAACTATGGAAACAGAGGAAGGTCACATCTGTAACTATGGAAACAAGGGGAGGTCACATCTGTAACTATGGAAACAAGGGGAGGTCACATCTGTAACTATGGACAATGGATGGTCACATCTGTAACTATGGAAACAAGGGAAGGTCACATCTGTAACTATGGAAACAAAGGATTTCACATCTGTAACTATGGAAACAAGGGGAGGTCACATCTGTAACTATGGAAACAAAGGAAGGTCACATCTGTAACTATGGAAACAAAGGAGGGTCACACTTGTAGCCATGGTGACAGACAAAGAGGACAGCAATTACCAGGAATTTTCCAAACAAGTTACTGTGTCTCTTTCAATAAAATAAGGATCTATTTAACAACCCATTCATTACTATTATTGCTACTCGGCTTATTTAGTCATGTAGTTTATTTATTAAATACTTACTCAAACTTTTTTTTTTCTGAAAAGGGGGCTGGTGAAGGAGTAGCAGTAGCAGTTTCTTTATGAGGAGGAGGAGGAGGAGGAGGAGGAGGAGGAGGAGGAGGAGTTCTGAATAAACATGGAACATGTGGAAGTGATTTAGGATCTGAGAACAATCTGACAAACACCCAGCGGTCGGCTCAGCGAGCAGGACGTTTCACATCCTCCGTTTCACTTTTTCACCAAAAAAAAAAACACGTCTTCCTCTTCCTCCCCCACCACTCCCCCCCCCCCCCCCCCTCCCCCTTTTCCCAGGAAGTCTCCACCCAGTAGAAACATCCTGAGCCCTCACACATCTGAGCGTACAGACTGTGTTTACACCACAGTGCAGAGGAAACATGGCTGTGCTCACTGCGCTGTGACTCCCTCGTGCTCCGACCCTCGAACAGACCACAGGAGGTTTTGGGAGAAAAAAATCTGAGCCTCGACTGCAAAAAAAAACAACAGAATTGTCCTGCTTAAATCGCAGGTTCCGTCGGCAAGTCTCAGAGAAGTTGGGATCGGGAACGACTGGGAAATTTAGTAATGTGGTTCAAAAAACAAAACAAACAAGTCAAAACATGTGATGGGGTCAAAAGGTCAGTCTGACGATAGGGGTGGGGGGGGGTAGAAAGAGTGACGCGGGGAGGCGGTGGCGTTTACCCTGCGGGCTCCGCAGCAGGCTGCTGGTCTCGGCGTAGCGGGACGGGTGGACCCGGTGGTCCAGCTGCCGCAGGACCCGCCGGTACAGCTGCACCTCGGTGTGCGACGGCGGCAGGCGGCCCGTCAGGACCACGGCCCTCCGGGGCCAGGCCGGGACCTGAGGGGGGACGGAGAGGACCGGTCAGGTGGACGGTGACTCGTGTTTAGTCACCTGAAGAATGAAGAATGAACAAAACTAGTCAGTAATTAGCATTTTGGTTTTTTTTACTTTGCTCCTGTTATATACAAATAACGTGATTCAATTTCCTCATCCAGAATAACGTCGTGTTTGTTTTTGATTGAATTTAGTGAAAGTTTCTTGGGTGTCTGGGGAACCCTGGGGGACCCTCTTCAGTCACTCCCCTGGGAACATTCGAGGTCCCATTGAGGTTCCCTGGGGAACTCCAAAATGTGAAAAACAGGTTGAAACAAGCCTGGAGGAGTGTGAAATCCTCTGCAGGTCTCTGGAGTGATTCTGCGTACTCTGGGGGACACGGGGGTGAGGGGGTGGGGGTGTCTGCAGGTTTGCCACCAGTAAGCGGTGACGGACGCGAAGCCGTGACCGAGAATCAGAGCCGAACAGCTGAGGGCCGACAGCTGAGACGCCCAGAGACACGAGAATCAGCAAGCCACACCGCAGGGGTCCACAGACCGCTGGGAACAAACAAAAAAAACAAAAAAAAACACCTGATGGCGCCTGAAAAACCACGGAGACCCCGGAAGTTTCAGGACAGATCCAGAAAGTCTTTTAAATAGCCCAAAAATAACGGGTTAAAACACAGAATTCTTCTGTCGGATAATGACGAGTCAGCAAGAATCCCGTTGTTTGATTAGATATTCACTTTAAAAAAAAGTTTTTTTTAATTTTCCTCCTCGTGTTTGTTTTTTGTTGATTTGTCTCCACCGTCTCGCCTCCTGGTCGTCCGTGACCCGACGTCCTGATAAGGGTCCTACACCCGGAGGTGTTACCCCCTTCGTCTGTGGTGCAAAGTCCCGGCGAGTTTACACGTGAGCAGAGGGCAGAGCGGAGGAAGAGGAGGAAGAGGAGGACCCCCCTCAAGAGAGCTGTCAGGGCCCCTCGCAGGGTCTCCAACCTCCAATTGAACCACAAAACATTATTTGCTAAAGGAAACTGTCTCTTTAAGAGGAACAACTGACAGCAACAACATGAGATTTTAGGGCGGCAATAAAACAACACTGTGTGTGTGTGTGTGTGTGTGTGTGTGTGTGTGTGTGTGTGTGTGTGTGTGTGTGTGTGTGTGTGTGTGTGTGTGTAACAGCAACCCAGGATGATTGACGGGGTTAAAAAAATAAAAAATGTTTTATCAGGGACGACGGGGACGAGGACGTACTTAAAATACCGACGGCATGCTGACAGGAATCCCCGCCTCCTGATTGGTCGACACGGCGGTCGGTCAACACCGCGGTAAAATAAAACCGGGAGCACACGCTGTTCGTTCCCTCACACTCTAAAAATAATGCAACAATGAGCCAGGAGCAGCTCGCCGGCGGCAGATGGTCCATTCAGACAAACTCATTAAACCGCGTCAGACTTTTAACTCCTGGTGTTCGGATCCGGTTTAAAAAGCAGTTTTAAAGACTTTAAACACATCAGTCTGGTGGATTCAACCGAAAATTCTCAGAAAATCTCTCCGCGTTGTTCATTTAAATTCTTTCAAGCCAGTAGCACTATTAAGAACCGGTTTTAAAGCAGTTTGAAGCCCAAATGTATCCAGATTCTGTGGCGGAATTTGGTCCAACGTAAAAGGAAGATAGAAACAGTTTAATATCAGCTTTTAAATAAATTTTTAACTCGTTTAAAACTACTTTCAAAGCCGAGTTGGTTTTTAATGTAAAAATCTATGACAAGCAGTTTAAATCAGTTTGAATCCAATTTGGAATCTGGTGAAAACCAGTTTGAAGCCAAGTTGTTAGTCATTAAAAACATTTTGAAACAATGTGAAATTCCTTCACACTCACATAAGAACCCAGTTTGGGTCCAACGTGGAAGCAGGTTGGGAATATCGTCTTCAAGTAGCTTGAAACCAGTTGGAAACCAATACAGAACCAGTGTGAAACCATTTCCAACCAGTCTGAAAGCCTTCTGCCAGGCCATTTGGCTCCGGTGTCGTCGTGAGTTTCAAAGAGTTTTTTTTACAACGTTTGGAACCCGTTCAGTGGAAGAACTTTGGAACAAGTTGAATTAAATGTTTAACCTGTTTAAAGCCACGGCCTGTGGTAATATTAGTAAACTACCAAGCTAACCAGCTATCCATAGCCTGATCAGTACCAGATTGTTCCAGCAGGAGGTGCAGTGAGTCGCT
Organism: Blennius ocellaris; assembly: GCF_963422515.1. NCBI lineage: Eukaryota > Metazoa > Chordata > Actinopteri > Blenniiformes > Blenniidae > Blennius > Blennius ocellaris. Next base: position 5,077,995 of record NC_137671.1, read on the forward strand.
CCACCTGGAATTCTGCACTCAGTTCAATGACAGAAGAAGATTCTCACACCAGGAAGAGGAGAACACCCACCTGGGTTCGTCTCTGCAGAGCCTCCAGGTCACAGATCCACCTCCGGCTCTCCGTCACGACTCCACCTTCGGTCGGCCTCCTGCCGTCCGGCTGCTGCGGGCCGGACCGGACCCGGCTCCGGTTCCGGGCCAGGACCAGGGTCTGGTAGAAGAGGCAGACGGCGGCGCCGAGCAGCAGCAGCAGCAGGCCGGAGCAGGAGCGGCGGCGGAGCAGCGACCCGGCCGCCCGGAAGAAGAGGCCGCCGGGGGAGGCCAGCAGGCGCCCCATCGGAGGAGGAGGAGGACCTGGACTTCACCGGCCGGACGACGACCTCCTCTTCCTCACCTTCATCATTTGAGTCCCGAGTGCAGGCCGGACTCCCACATCAAGACGCTTTGTCACAGTCTGGTGGGCGGAGCCGATACCTGAACCGATACCAGCAGGTCTGTTAAGGGTCTGACAAGACGTTGGGTTGCCGAAAACCAAAAGGCCCTCGGTTCGGTTCCCACTGCGGTGAAGAGTCAACTTACTGGAGGAAACCAATAAAGCTTCGACCACAAATAATCCAATTCACCACATTTCTAAAGACGAAGTTGAAAGTTCTGCGATGTTTGTCAAAGTCTGGAATAAAAAGGTGGTTCAGAAAAGCTTCAGTCGAAACCACAATAATAGAAATTAACCGAAATTGCTCTGTAAATTTGAAAAACTTTGGTTTATTTGTTGTTTTTCTTCCTGCAGATCTGTTAGAGCCTCTTTAAGATGAACTTAAAATCAAACACATCTAGATTTTGCTGGATTCTGGAATAAATCTGCTCTTAGGCGATTTCGCCATCAGGTCTGACAAGTTGATTTGAATGAAAAATCATTTTAATAACAACAATTATGCAATTTTTGAAAAACTGCAGAAGAGTCTTTCATATTTTTTTTTAACAGAATGTCTTGTTAAAGTCTAAAGACATGCATGTTTACTACAAATGTTGATGAATCACCGTTTTTAGCAGAACTGATGATGTTCAACTGGAAATTTAAAGAAAAAGGTCGACGAATCTGAGACAACGTTACCTACGGTTCGTGAAAAGGTGTGAAACCATATCGAGGTGTAATAAAAACGCACGAGACCTCTATTGAAAAGCGTCTGAAATCATGAATCCAAACAGAAGTCAGAGAAATCATGTCAGATGAAGTCCAGCAAAATCCTGTGGTCTGTGGAGGATATCGCTCCTTTTTTTTTTTTTTTATTCCAACGAAGAATAGTTTTCAAATTTAAAGACAATTAAGAAAAGTTTTGAAAGAAAAAATAAAGTTTCCGGCGGTTCGCGCAGACGACGAGGCGAAGTTCGCTCGATCGCGCGCGGGCGGAGAGTTCGGCTGCGGTTCTGTACTGTGCGGGAATCATGTGGCTACATCTGACTCCTCAAACACACACACACACACACACACACACACACACACACACACACACACACACACACACACACACACACACACACACACACACACACACACACACACACACACACACCTCTTCCTCCTCCTCCCTCCTCAGCGCTCCAAACTCCGCCGCTTTGATCCGTTATGTGGCTTCTTCATCAGGTCCTTGAACGCAGCACGGCGCTGAAGTACTGGTTCTGTTAAAAAACACCATCTGGTTCCAGTTAGAAGAGGAAGAGGAGGAAGAAGAGGAGGAGGAGGAGGTTCAGGTTTCAGTCCGGCCTCCACGGGGATGAGCTGCTCCTCTTTTTCCTCTGTTTTTTAACTTCAAACACACAAATCTGTTTCTTCTCTTCTTCTGTCAGCTGGAGTTTAACAGTCTGCTGCTCAGGAGGAGGTCACACCTCCTCCTCCTCCTCCTCCTCTTCCTGGAGTTATTTCTGGAACACATGTGTTTACAGCGTGTGTGTGTATGTGTGTGTGTCTCTGTGTGTGTGTTTTGGGGTAAAAAGGTGGTATAAACCAGGAGCAGCTGCACTTCCACAGACTTCAGTCAGTCAAACCTGGTTCAAACGAGACAAACAGCCTTTTGTTGGTCAAAAGTTGCTGCCCATGTGATTTTTATTTGTTTTTACAGCCTCGGTGGACAAAATTACCCCTTTTTAATTTGATTTAATGAAATGAAACTGGCTATTTAGCATCGGTTTGACTGGAACTCCCTCCAGATCTTGTGGATTTTAAAGACCTCTTCCTGTCTGCCAGCAGGACTGTTTCACATCAAAACAACAAAATAAAATGCACCTTTCAATCAAAATTTGTGCCGTAAATAAACTGGACATCATTTTGTTTTCACAGCCTTGTTTTACCCACATCCTACTTTTATTGTTTAATTGGTTTTGTCACAAAAATGGGATCAGTTGTGTCTTGAAGTAAAGTAAATGTTTCCTATATATTTATATTTCACGCTTCCTTTGCTATAGTTGTTTGACTATAATCTCATGTGAAGGCGAGAGTTTGTGATAACAGAGCAGTCACTGTTTTCATGCTTGCAGAAATAAGCACATGACCTCCTGAAGGAAATGAGAGCAAACAGTTTGTCATATTTGAAAAGAAAGAAAAAAAAAATATATGGAAAAATAAGAAAATAGTTTCCTTCTTCACCAGAACCAGAAGGGTTTATGTTCCGAAGCACAGAAAGTAGAGGACTGAACCAAGACATTTACCAAAACATCCTTTTATTGACTTTTTGAACATCGGAGGACACAAACAAACAAACAAACAAACAAACAAAGCTCCCTCTGAGGCTCCGGAGAGAAGCAGACGCTCGGCCTCATGGGAGATTGAGTTCTGCTCTGAGACGTGAGTCCGATTGAAGACCGTCCGACTGGCGGCGGGTGATGGGAGTCGAGGCGGCGGCGTCGTGGAGCGAGAGGCGGTCCCACGCGGTAGCGCGGGGGCGTCACGCTGTGACCTCTGACCTCCAGGGGCCGTCTATTTGTGGCGACTGCCCCGCCTCTTCATGGCCGCCGTGCACTGAGGACAGTACCACTTCCCTTTGGGAGCCTCGGTCAGGCCCACACAGCCGTAGTGGAACCACTCGATGGGACACTGAGGACACACACACACACGTCAGTGAACACACACGCCTCTCTAAAACAAACAAACAAACAAACAAACAAACAGGACACTCACGTCTGTGTTGTCACAGCCGACCATCTCTCCGTAAGAAACCTGCAGAGAGCCAATCAGAGCTCAGATCAGTGACGTCGTCACAGAACAGGAAGTTGCGTCAAAAAAACTGCAACTCGCTGGAGCCTTGACGAGTGTTTCCATGGTTACAGGTGCACTGTGTGTGTGTGTGCGTGTCCAGTCACCTGGTTACAGATGCAGTATCGGGGCTCGTTGGGGTCGTAGGTCCAGTCCACCTGGCTGTTGGCCTCGGCCTCGGGCAGCGCCGACGCCTGCTGGGAGAGTTCCTGAGCCAGGGCGGAGGAGGAGGAGCAGGAGGAGAGCGAGGAGGAGGAGGAGGACGAGGAGGAGGACTGATGGTTGGAAGACTTGATGCTGCTCCTGGAACAAAGAGGAAAGTGACGACGATGACGAGAATCCGGTTCACACAGACGGGTAAACGGCGAGCGAGGACGAGGTCTTACTTGGACTTGCGTCCCCGGGAGTCGGAGGCGGTGCTGGGGGCGAGCGTCTGGGTGAGGGTGGAGGCCAGGGCGGAGGAGGAGTAGCCGCTGGACTCCCGGCTCAGGGAGAACTCCCGACCCAGCTGGAAGTCGTTGTTCTTGATGGCCTCGTAGCTCGCCTTCAGGCTGGACGTCCTGCGGCCCTCCTTCATCTGCACACACACACACACGCTCAGCATGGCCGGCACCGCCGGCAGCACCGAAGCATGATGGGAAGCTCCCTCACCTGAGCGGTGGCCTGGACGGCCTGAGCGGCCGCCATGGTGATGGCGCCGGCGCCGGCCCCGGGGCCCGCCGGCAGGGAGCTCAGGTTGTAGGAGGGCAGCGGCTGCGAGGAGTTCACGCTGTACACGCTGTTGGTGGAGGACGACGTGCTGTTGGCACGGCAACCTGCGGGGGGTGGGCGACGCAACGGGTGAGCGTGTGTGTGTGACGGGTAAAGACACAGCCGCCGGGGCGTGTTGGGCGTCCTTTACCTGGCGTGTTCTCCTTGGAGGCGTCTGACGTGAGGGTGGACAGCAGCGCTTCGGACTTGAACTTCTTCTCTGGGACGTGTTCTGTGGTGTGGTGCGCCGGAGCGCTGTACTTCCTCTCTGCGGACACACAAACACACACAGTGACACGCTGCTCCACGCCGCCCCCTGCGGGGCCGCGGGGCGACGACGCGCCGAGAACACAGACGTACTCTCAGTGGCCGTGTGCGAGTGGACGTGGTGGTTGTTGACGGGCTGTGACGGACTGTCCATCTCCAGCGATCCTGAGCGGCAGGGAAAAAAACAAAACAAAACAAACATGAAGTTAAAGTGAACAAACAAACAAAGGAGCTGTGACGGTGCTGCGGCCCTCACGTCTCTCCAGGATCTCCGTGATGCCGGCGTTGTCGGCCTCCAGCTCCATCTTGAACTTGGCCAGTTCCTGGTCCAGTTTGCGCAGGTGACGGTCCACCTGACGACAAACAAACAAACAAACAAACAAGCTCTGAAAACTGTTCACAGCTCCATACAAACGTCCCCCATCATCAGCCAAACTTGTCGGCTGTTTACTGGGTTGTGTCTGCCCTCTGCTGGCGAACAGGAGGAACAGCAGCAGGCTCAACCATCACACTGTGCCACTGGTTCAAACACGTCTCTGATCAGCATCACTCAGCCAACAACCAACACCAACGAGGCAGGAAGTGATGTCACAAACGTTGAACCACATTCAGAATCGCAGTTTACATAAACGACCCCAAAACACACCAGTCCCTTTTCCTAGCGTTTATTTACTGACGATGTCGCAAAGTACCTAAAAGGTACAATAACGTACCTGTGATGCGCGACTAACGTGCAGATTAAACGTTCTTCCCGTACACACTTTATAAATCCAAATCGGTTTGATGAATAAAGTGACGAGACGCAAACGCTACACGCTCGGGAGGAGACTTAAAAACGGGTCAAACTCACCAGGTCGTAGATCTGATTGGCCAACTGGACCTTCTCATCAGCATCCTCCAGGGCTTTGTAGTAGTCCTGAAACACACACACACACACACACACACACACACACACACACACACACACACACACACACACACACACACACACACACACACACACACACACACACACACACACACACACACACACACACACACACGCACACAGTGAATGCCTCCTTGCCTCAACACACGGGCAAACCTCAGCGAATCTCCCAGTCTCACCTTCTTGATGACCTCCATCTGCTCTTCTCTCCACTCGGGTTTGTTCTTCTTGGCGTTGACAAAGAACTCGATGACTTTCTGCTCCAGCTGATCGGTGGCATCTGATGACACACACACATACACACACACACACACAGGAAGTCAGACGGCTCGCCATCAGACCACATGCATACTTCAAGGGTAATCCCCCATTACTGGTCTAGCAGAAGACCTGCTGCTGGTGATTCCAATCATTACGCTTTTCTTAACAGGATCACAAAGTGCTGAAAGAACTCATTTGAAGGGCAGTTGAATAAAAAACAATTGTATCTTTGTCAATTCAGTCCCGCAAAAACAAATGCAACGATTTGAGTGACCAAGACTGACCAGAAACTCAAATCCTCATGATACGACGGTGTCGCTCTGATTTAAAGCATGATGATCAATAATATTGAATATATCTGTGCTCTATGTTCACCAACCTTCACTGAATTATGATTATTAAAGGTAAAAACAATAAATAAGATGGACCTATGTGTGGAAATGAGTATATTTGGTATATAGGGAGTAGTATAAGCATGGATATAGTATGTAGCCCTACTTAATCAGGAGGGATTAATAGTATGAATCTACATGTTAATCCAGGATGACACATGTATAATATATATATTTGTGTGTGTGTAAAACTTCCAAGTTAGAATAAATGTTTATTTTTATGCATCTATTTTGACTTGTCTGTAATTAAATATTTAACAAGAATATAAAAAATAGATATAACCTTGGAGTTAAAAATGCTAAAGGCAAGATTAAATCCAAGTATGTTACGTAGTTGTAATATACGTACATTACGTAAAAGTGGGTCTGTTCACGTGCAGAATTTTACAGAATTAAAAAAAATATATATGAAAAAGTGACTTTTTTAATGAAATATGCAAAAATTGTGTTTTATTTTCATGTTTTGTGTAAATAAAGCTTTCCGGTAATTAGAACCACGAACGGGATTTTTTTTTTTTATCGGTATGTCAAATTAACAAGGTTTTTTTTAAAAACTTAGATCTGAACTATTAACAAATTTGCAAAAATAAATAGTTTGTGCAAATCTAAGAAAAAAAAGCGTGACAAAAGTTAGTAAACAATCCATGCCCAGTTGTTTGGATGTGTTACGCACTCTGAACCTGCAGGTCCATCTCCCTCATTTCCGTAAACCTGTCGCGGAGGTCCATGGGAAGCTGCTCGATCACTGCCGAAGAAGAAGAAGAAGAAAAGGCGGGGACAACGTTAGCATGGCTAGGCTAACGGCCGCGGCTGCCGCGAACTCCAAATAACACACAATTCACGCGCAGTGCGACGCGAAACCATCGCCACCGCGCCGATACACTCCCACACTCACTCTCGAGGTAGTCCTCCAGGTACAGCATCGTGGTAGATTCGACGTTTTAACCGTTGAACGATGGAAAAATCCTGGTTCAATATGGCGCCGCCTGCCGCTGTCTCGCTCAGAAAAAAATACTACGAATAATGAGGTCAGAGAACGTGACGCACACGGCGGCTCGCGTCCCGATTGGTTGAAATCTGTGCGTGCGTTCGAATGTTTATACGAAACGGGTGCATCATGGGAGTTGTAGTTTAAGCGGTTAGCTTGTTTCTCGCCAGGATACGATCCGATATGTGGTTAAGGGCCTAAAATCAGACAGTTTATTGAGCCTTCCCCACCTTTTCTCACTTAACTGATCAGGTAGCTTCATATTCTGACAAGTTATTATCCAATTGATATATGGAGAAACGTCAATTCCCATAAAATTACAAAAACATCATTCAGGGCTTGGGTCTCACTCTTATTTTATTTTGAATGTTTTTTTTTAAAACTTCATTTATGCTCCTTTTATACGTTCCTAAATCGCATTGCTTTAAAGTATTTCTTTTATTTCCTTGTAAAGCAATTTGAATCACCTTGTGTCTGAATGATGCTTTATCCATTCTATTCTAATCTATTCTACTGATGTCATGACGATATTATTTTAAAAATCACATTTTGTCATTGCTTGGTATGATCGTTTCCAATGACTTCAGAAATGAACAAACGTGTCTATATTTCTTTCTAACGGAGGATGTAGGTTTTCCTTTTTCAGTGCGCTTTTGTCGTCTCTGTTCAATAACTAACAATGTGGCTGGTTTCATTTAGATGCACTGAACATTTGAGTATTTAAAAATTTCATATGGTCATTCTATATGGGTCTAGAGGTTTATATTTGTCACATCTACAAATTGATGTGCTTTATAGGAGAAAGGATTGAAATAATGTCAAGACATTGCTCTTGAAATTTTGTTTTGTATTAAGAGAAATACATTTGGAAGAAAACAAACTTTTCAGTGACACTGTTCTTCTGATCTTCATCGTCATCATGCCTTGCGTAGTAGAAAAAGTAATAAGATTACTTTTGCCAGTACTGCTGTCGATTAGATTCTGACCACATGCTCTTGAGCAGGTTTCTCTATACTGCTGTGATTATAGACAAATATCTTTAATATTCGGAATACTATCACACAATCACCATTACGCAATACAGATGTAGACAAGTACATTAATCAAAAGTACAAAAACAAGTAAGACGCAGACCACGTGGTCGTATTTCAATTAACCAAGGTCTACTAGTCTGCGTTACGCGTCAGGTCAAACATGGGCAGAAATGTTGAGTTTCACTTTTGTCCAAATACGTTTGGGCACTTCCATGAACATAAATATCAACATGACACATTGGACCATATATGGCCAAAAAGTATGTGGACAACAAACTCTACAATCCGTCACTTTTGGCCTTCAAATTTTGAGTATAGTGTGTGTGTGTGTGTGCGTGTGCCAGTGCGCGCGCGCTTCCTCATCCTCTCCGGAGCGCCGCGGCTCTGGTGCCGCTGACCCCGTGGCTGAGTGGCTGGAGGCGGACACATTCCTCTGTCCTCCCCTAGGACCCGGAGGGGAGGGAGGGGAGGCAGGGAGGGAGAGTCCCGCTGCTGCTGCTGCTGCTGCGCGCATTTAATTATCAGAGGAAGAAGCAGCAGCAGCAGCAGCAGGACTGTCGGGACCGCGCGCCGCCGCCCCCCCTCCCCCCTGCGCTCTCCCACCCGGCGCGCCGCACCGCACCGCGCCGCGCCGCCTCGACGCTCCGTCGCAGAAAGGAAGAAGCTCGGAATCTATGTTTCTGCTCCATATCTGTTGTTTTTCAACCCTCAGAATGTTGCTCTGATGTTTTGAATCTCGTGACAAACAGAAAACTTTTTTTTTTTTGAACGCGTGGCTCGGCGTGAAGACGCGCGTCAAACCGGAGCCGCGCGGCGGCGCTGACGACCTGATGTGGAAGTGTCCGCTCCATCAGTCCGGCGGGGCCTGAGGGGAAAGTGGGAAACCACCTGTTGTAGAACTTTCCTGGAGCTCCTCACGGATAAACTCGAGCCGCTAAAACGAGACGCCGGGCGGAGCCTTTTTTTTTTTTTTTTTTTTTTTGCCGGAGACGCGCGTGCCGAGCGCAGCGGGAATGCGGCTTTTACGCACGCAGCCAGGGCGATATCCAGTCAAGACGCTCGCGTCTGTGGAGCACTGATCCCCTGCTGCTCCGTCTCCGGGCCGCACCCCCCCCCCCTCCCCCTCTACCCCCTCTACCCCTCTTCCGTCTCCCCTTGAGAGGGATGTCATGGTGCCCCGGGCTGCGGTGAGCCGCGTCGCGGAGCACAGCACGGGATGGCGCGGCAGGACGCGGTGAGGTGCCTGCGGTGTCTGCTGTACGCGCTCAACCTGATGTTCTGGGTGAGTACCGCTGGAACGACACAACACTAACACAACAACAACAACAACAACAACAACAACAGCATAATTATAGTATTACTATTGGTGTTATTATTGTGACAAGTCGTGATTGCGGAAAGTAGGACACTTTAGTGTGTCCGTGTGTGTGTGTGTGTGTGTGTGTGTGTGTGTGTGTGTGTGCGCGTGAGAGAGAGAGAGAGAGAGAGACAGCCTGTTTGACATTCTGCTGTGTTATTTGCAGGCAGCAGAATCTGATCTGTTTGTATTTATTTCTGTGTGTGTGTGTGTGCGTCGTCCAGCTGATGTCAGCGTGTGTGCTCGGAGTGGCAGCGTGGATCAGAGACACCCTGAACACTGTCCTCACCCTGACAGCCCACACCAGGTGAGTCCGGCCTCGGGGACTCGAACACACACACCTTAAATTACTCATAAAGCAGACCCTCTGTGTGTGTGCGTGTGTCTGTGTTTGTGTGTGTGCTGCAGGTTGGAGGAAGCTGCCGTCCTCACGTACTCTCCAGCCGTCCACCCCGTCATCATCGCCGTGTGCTGCTTCCTCATCATCGTGGCCATGGTGGGATACTGCGGCGCGCTGCGCTGCGACCTGCTGCTGCTCTCCTGGGTACGGCCGCCGCACCGCTCCTCCACACACACACACACACACACACACACCACGGTTTCCTCTGGAGTTGTGAACAAGAGGAGGAAGTCCGCGAGCTCTTTGCAATCCGAGGCTGAGAAACGTTCCTATTGAGTGATGAACCCTCCACATCTTTGAGGCTCCAGATTACAATATACAGATTATAGAGCGTCTTCCTCCCACTCACATCCAGATTACAGAGAACCTTTGTTGAGATTCCTTTTATACACAATCACCGATTTAACCCGTTTCCCTTCGTCATCGGTTGTATTTAAAGTTCTACATGTCTTTCCTGCCTCCTGCTCGGAACTTTCACTTCGGTAACTTCACATCCCACATAAAGTAACTGTAGTTACTCTGCTCATGTTGGACACATGAGAGAGAGCAGCTGTTAATCAAACCTGCAGCAGGTGTTCCTGTGCCCAGTGTGACCTCCCGGGTTTGTTCAGGGTATCTGAGGTGTGTGTGTGTGGGTGTGTGTTTTAGTCCCAGCAGCTCGTCTTTCAGAGACAGAGTGGGGGGGGTAATGTTATCAGCACCGAGGGGACAATGGGGGAGGGGACACCTGACACTCGGCCCCGCCCCCTCAGGTGACAGCGGACAGGTGATCCCCGAGCCCAGCTCCGATCTGTTCCGTTCTCCACGCCAGACGCAATGGAAGCGACTTCATCTCAAACCGTTTAGGCATCGAAGCAACGCTTTAGTCTGACGACTGTCGTGACAGGAGTTATTTAGTTGTCGGGTTCTACATGTTGTCGTTTATCTCCGCCGCTTGGCTGCTGCTGGTTCTGGTTGTCATTAGTTCATAAATGGGTTTCTTGCAAGAAGCGCAAACATCAAAGTGATAGAGCATCTTCCTCCTCCAACATCCAGATTAGAGAGCATCTTCCTCCTCCAACATCAGATTAGAGAGCGTCTTCCTCCTCTGACAGATTACTGAGCATCTTCCTCCTCGAACATCCAGATTATAGAGCATCTTCCTCCTCTAACATCAGATTATAGAGCATCTTCCTCTGACAGATTACTGAGCATCTTCCTCCTCGAACATCCAGATTATGGAGCATCTTCCTCCTTCAACATCAGATTATAGAGCATCTTCCTCCTCTGACAGATTACTGAGCATCTTCCTCCTCGAACATCCAGATTATAGAGCATCTTCCTCCTCCAACATCCAGATTAGAGAGCATCTTCCTCCTCCAACATCAGATTAGAGAGCGTCTTCCTCCTCTGACAGATTACTGAGCATCTTCCTCCTCGAACATCCAGATTATAGAGCATCTTCCTCCTCTAACATCAGATTATAGAGCATCTTCCTCTGACAGATTACTGAGCATCTTCCTCCTCGAACATCCAGATTATGGAGCATCTTCCTCCTTCAACATCAGATTATAGAGCATCTTCCTCCTCTGACAGATTACTGAGCATCTTCCTCCTCGAACATCCAGATTATAGAGCATCTTCCTCCTTTAACATCCAGATTATAGAGCATCTTCCTCCACTAACATCCACATTATAGAGCATCTTCCTCCTAACATCCAGATTATAGAGCATCTTCCTCCTAAAACATCCAGATTATAGACCATTTTCCTCCTAACATCCAGATTATAGAGCATCTTCCTTCCAGTGACTGATGAAATGTCATGTGGATTTAATGAGGACCAGCTCAGCTGATGTGACACAGCACAGCAGTACGGCGACGTATATTAAAAGTAATAAAACTACATTTTGCGCTCATCAGTCTTGTTACACTCACCTCCGTAAGTAATGATGTGAAATAATTCTTAACGTCGCTACAATAAACAAGAAGATTGAAACAAAAACAGGCAAGAAGCAAGACTTTGAGTTTTAAGCGTCGACGTCACGAGGCTGAAGACGTTGAGCCTCAGAGGACCAACGTGGCTGAGCTGTCCTCCGTCTGTCTTCCAGTACTTCGGCAGCCTGCTGGTCCTCTTCTGCGTGGAGCTGGCGAGCGCCGTGTGGACGTACGACGAGGTGAGGCCACGCTCCGGTCACACACTCTGCACGTCAACGTCACAAACAGTCAAAAGTGGGATTATTGGTGAAATACAAACATGAACTACAAGGATTCATTGTTGAGATATTTTGGTTGGGGGTTAATTTTTTTTTTTTTTTTGTGGTCGTAGCACTCGGGTGACATTGCTGACTTGTCGTTGTGAGGTTGCATCATTGTTGCAGTAATGGGCCAGAGTTGCTGTGACGATGTTGCAGGGGAGTGATGTTGCAACATTGTTGCAGACTTGTGATGTTGCAGAGTTGCTGTGATGTTGCTGCAGAAGTGTGACGCTGTCATGGAGTTGCTGTGACATTGTCGCTGAGTCGTTTGTGATGTTGCAGGGTTGTCGTGACATTGTTGCCGAGTTGTTGTGATGCCGTTCCAGAGTTGTTGCATAGTTGCTGGGATGTTGCTGCAGAGTTGTGTGTTGCTGGGCAGCTGCGGCGTTCACACTTTCTGCTGCTGAAACAAACTGACGGCACTAATAATAAACCAGAAATGTGAGACTTGTCCGGCCGGCTGCTGCTCTCAGATCAGGTCACACACGCATGTACGCACACACACACACACATACGTGTGTGTGTGTGTGTGTGTGTGTGTGATTCTTCACTCTGGTGCTGTTCAATGTATCAAAAACAAACTTTAAAAGTTGACATAGTTGAATGTGATGAAGCTGCAGTTCGTTGTGTGTCTGCTCACTGATGTGTGAACATGAAACAAAGAGCAGATCGCTTATCTGTGTGTGTGTGTGTGTGTGTGTGTGTGTGTGTGTGTGTGTGTGTGTGTGTGTGTGTGTGTGTGTGTGTGTGTGTGTGTGTGTGTGTGTCTTCCAGCCGTCAGTGCAGCGCTCTGACATGATCAGCCTAAAGTCTCGAATGCAGGATTACGGCCTGCAGCGTTACCAGTGGCTCACACACACCTGGAACAGCTTCCAGACAGAGGTAAAACACACACACACACACACACACACACACACACACACACACACACACACACACACACACACACACACACACACACACACACACACACTGACAGTTCTGCACGTCCAGTTTCAGTGCTGCGGCGTGATCTACTTCACTGATTGGTTGGAGATGACCGAGATGGACTTCCCTCCGGACTCCTGCTGCTCCAATCAGTATCCGGGCTGCGCTCGACACGCCCACTACCACGACCTGAGCGATCTGCACCAGGAGGTGAGCTTACTCGCCCGGGACGAGGGGTGACAGCTGTTCTCCAGGTGTGAGGAGCAGAAAAGGGGAGGAGCTTGAGAGAGAGAGCAGCAGTGTAGAGAGTATCCAGAGTTCAGTGCAGACTAAAGTGCGCCGCAAGAGATGGAAATGTTGAATAAAAGCTGTGAATGATCACGTCCCAAACCAGTCTGTACCTCTGCTCTCCTGCGTTTCAGGGCTGTGGCCCAAAGATCTACTCCTTCATTCGTGGGACGAAGCAGCTGCAGGCGTTGCGTTTTCTAGGCGTGTCCATCGGCGTGGCTCAGATCCTCGCCATGGCGCTCACTCTCACGTTGCTCTGGGCGCTCTATTACGGCCGAAAGCCTCCCGAGCTGGATTCTGTACCTCCTCCTCCTCCTCCTTCACCGCCGGACGACTGCACGCCACTGCCGGCGGCTACCGGCGCCGAGCCGGCCGAGGCGCCCAAGTCCACCTGCACGCGCTGGATCCCTAAAGTCTGCACTAACGTGCCCCCTGCTGGTGGGACCCCCACAGGACCTCAGTTTGAGATGGAGCAACTTCACGCTGCAGCCTGACTTCAAGACCAGCTCTGGCGGGCGAGGGGCAGGATCACCACGGAGGCCTGGAGGAAAACGGACGCGCAGACGTCTCCGGGCTTCGGAAATAGCGACGGCGACTGGACAGAGTTCAGGTGGACATAAAGAGCAGACCTGCAGGCAGGTGTGAACAGGGTCCAAACCTCCACCTGTGACTTGCAGGACCTCCTTATCAACATGTGGTTCCCAAGACGTGGTCCGGAATGGCCTGAAGGGGGCACCAGAGGTCACTTGATTGTTAAAACTACAATAATAGTTTGTAGGATTTGAGGAAGAATCCTGAAATCTCCGCTGTTTGGCTTCACTGTAATGTTTCGGCCAATCAGAGATTAGAGAGGGGGGGGGGTCCACAGGCCTTAGCGGGATTAGCTCGTTAGCTAGTACGTTTGTCGTTTCCTGACTGAACACAAACTGAAAACAAAAAAAAAACTACTGAAACAAGTTTGATGTTTGTAAGATGTTTTTCTAACTTCTGATCGGAACGGTTCAGCACGTTAACGTTTCAATGAAACACACTTCCTGTCGTCAGAAACTGCTTTGCTAATTAGCGCCACATAGTGTCTTGCTGGTGTCAGTGAGATGAGGAAGAGGCCTTACATAAGCTCATCAACCTTTGTAAAGATGCTCAATATGTGACGATTCAGCTGAACTGAGTGGACTTGTGACGAACCCTGTCAGGGATATATAGCTACCTGCTTTCATGATTACAGTGACACCTGCTGGTGACCACTTGTAAGCTGCGCTAGCTCAGTTCTAGCTCCGATCCTCAAAGTTTCCCGAAACAGTAATAAAATCACGTAAAATCTGAGTGGCTACAATGCACTTCCTGTGTATGATCTGATCAGAAGTGAAAGTAAAGAGGACTAATGAGAGAGCCTTGAGGAACTCCTCCAGTCGCACTGAAAATTGTGTTTCTGTTGAAATTTGTGTTTTTGCTGTTTTGCTTTTCTGAAGGTTCTTAGTAAATCACTTCTAATAGAACAAACAAGACAAAAATACACAATATGGTTTGTGTGTCTCTCACACAGATTGTGTTTGAGTGAGAGGCCAGGTGACACATAACCACAGACACACAACTCGAGACACACAACTCGACACACAAAACCATGGACACACACAACGACATACACACAACCAGACACATAACCACTGACACACAACCAGAGACACACACACCATACACACAACTAGATACACACAACCAGACACACATAACCGCAGACACACAACTAGAGACACATACCTCGACACACAAAACCATGGACACACACTATGACATACACACAACTAGACACACAACCAGGGACATACAACTAGACACAAATAACCACAGACACGCAACTAGACACACAAAACCATGGACACACACAACTAGATACACACGACCAGAGACACACAAGTAAAGACACAAAACCAGACAGACAGGCAGAGACACAACCAGATACATACGACCGCACACAACTAGACACACAAAGCAGTGATACACTGGACACTTAACCACAGATGCACATACAACCAGAGAAACCAGCGGACACACATCACCAAACGCACAGCCACAGACACACAACCAGAGACACACAACCATCAGCTGTTCTGAGTGTGCGAAAGTGTAAAACCTCCAAAGATCGGAGAGACGGATCAGTTTCTGCGCAGCTGCTGACACACACACACACACACACACACACACACACACACACACACACACACACACACACACACACACACACACACACACTCACACACACACACACACACACACACGCACGCACACACACACGGATAAAAAGAAAATGCTCAGACTGAATATTTAACATTTTTAATCTAATTACTCATCAGACACTAAAACCTTGAGCTGTTCAGTCCTCAGCTCTTCATCCACATGAACAGGAAGTCTGCTCCTCGCTCTGCATGCAGGTTGAGAAAGACGAGGTGAAGGAAACGCCGCCGACCTTCACGGGAAATAATAACAGATGAGCTACGACACCCAAGAACAAATACAGCACGGTGTGCACGTGCGAGGCCGCCGACAAACCCCTGTCGCTGGACCTCCACAAATGGACAGCATGAGCCTGGGGAGACAGGGGAGTGTGTGTGTGTGTGTGTGTGTGTGTGTGTGTGTGTGTGTGTGTGTGTGTGTGTGTGTGTGTGTGTGTGTGTGTGTGTGTGTGTGTGGCCATCTCGTTTCAGTCTGTGTGCTCTTCTTTGACTTGGACCAAAACGTCCACGTCTTTAAAATCCACAAAGACGAAGAATTTAAGTCCATGAGGGGGGGAAAAAAAAAAAAGTTTGTATCAAAATGAGTCTGAATCTCCACAGATATATATATATATATATATATATATATATATATATATATATATATATAAAATAAAAAAAACAACCCTCATGCTGGGTTTGGCCCGTCCTCACAAAGAGTCCAAATTAAATGGGAAGATGTCCAAACTTCCTGAAGATAATAGTTTCTGTACCGAGTGGAGTAATAATGTCAATACTGCAAAACCCTTATTGTTCTACTATACGTCTTGGAGATAGCAGGAGCAGGAACCTGTGCTCTGTGTGTGTGTGTGTGTGTGTGTGTGTGTGTGTGTGTGTGTGTGTGTGTGTGTGTCTGAAAACAAACTGAACCCTGAGTTTTACTGACAACATTTTTAAGTGAACGCACATTGTTTCCGAGTTTGTGTTTACAATGGCAACGTTTTGAAAAACCACGTCCGTTTCCATGGCAACGGCTGAAACGCTGGTGCTGTTGGCGGTTTTTATAATGAACCCGCCCACTCGTGTGCACAACGAACCGTAACGCCATCCTATCCGTTGTGCTCCTGCTATCTGTAGACGAGTTCGAGGAAAGACTGCAGCCTCTTCATCACCTCTCCAATAATTACCAGGAAGTAAAACAACAAAGGAACAAATCGTTCCGCATGGAGGCGCAGCAGGCCGAGGCCGTGATGGCGCCACCCGCAGGTCAGAAAATCTGCATTCGCTTACAGAAAAAGTATAACGAGTTGTTGTTTTTGTTTGTTTTTTAATATCAGGACACGCCCACATGCACTATCAACGCGCCATAATTGCATTTTTTGGGTTTTTTTTCCAGCAGGTTTGGACATTTGGTTAATTTCTAAGAATCGGTTGATGCCTGGACATGTGTGCAGTGTCCTTGTGTGCAGAGACAGGTTTTTTTTGTTTGTTTTGTTTTTTGCATCAGCCGCTGATTGGTCAGAAAGTTCTTAACTTGTGCATCACGTGCAACAAGGACGTCTACAAATCTACAAATCCTACGAAGGTGACGCCCTGACCCGCCCTCCTCTGATTGGCTATTTGAAATCCTCCCGAACGAACCTGCGAGGAAAATAAATATGAGCCAATCAGATACAGTGTAGGAGTCTTTTCCTGCTGAACCAAACTCTGGATCCTTGAATGAATCATAAGGGCTCCGAGAAGACGTCCTTCAGCTCTGTCTGAAAGCTCGGGTAGAGAAAGAGAAAGGGAATCGAACCTGGAGCCGAGGTTCATGCAGAGTCCGACTCATTAAAAAAAAAAAAAAAAAACAGTCACACACACACATACTGAGCATGCTCAAAGTCCTCCATCGGGCCTTTTGTCAGGTCCATGAGAGAAACGAGGAACCCTGGTTCAGGACGTCTGCTTTCTGGCGCTCTGGTGTTCCTCTGGTCAAACTCCTCACGAAGGAAAAACAAAACAAAGACAATCCAAACCGGAGTCAGTTTGTGACGCGTCTGTTCGTCAGCCGTTCGTCAGCGTGCGACCGAGTTTTCGGTCCCCCCGCGCTTGTCCTCCGGGGGGCGCCGTGGCGGAGGCCTAGAGCGCGGACACCCGCACGATGTTGGTCTGGGAGTAGTCGGTGGAGTCGTCGCCCTCGGGCGTGGTGCCCGGCGGCGTGGGCATGCTGATGACGGCGGCGGTGAGGTACGGCTGGTCGCAGTTCAGAGGGAGAGTCTCTTCGAATTTAGCGTTCAGGCTGGATCGACTGGAACGACTGGAGAGAGAGAGAGAGAGAGAGAGAGAGAGAATGCCATTGCAATCAGGCATATCAATACTCACTTTACAGGTGTGAAAGTAATTAGAATCCAGTCAAATGTAGATGTAATGCGATTACAACACTGGGTGCAGATGTAGTCAGGTGATGCCCAGGTGTAGTTGTAATTAGATTACTCTCAGGTGTAGATTTAATAGGATTACAGACGGGAGTAGAAGTAGTCAGAGTACAGTGTTTCTGTAAACCTGAATTTGTGGATCTGGTCCATCTGGGGTTTGGAGGGTCTGGATCAGCTCTGATCAGGTTCAGAGAGACCAGATCTGCTGAGTCATGTTATCAGATCCAGTTCAGTGAAGCCCTGGATGAGATCCGGGATCCAGGACTCTGACTAAACCAGGACCAGATGGGTCACGTTCACTGACGGCGGGTCGGAGAGGATCCGGTCCTCTCGCTGGTCCCTCTTCCCGAAGGCTCGCAGACCTCCCACAGCTGGACATATTCTGGATTCCTGCAGTCTGACTGTTCATGGGAACCTCGAGTCACATGATCTCTGCCTCCATGTGTTCATACAGCGAGTCTCTCATTCTTGACCGTCCACATTCACCACCACCCAGTCTGTCTCCGAGAGGATTTACCCAAACCCCAACATCCAAATACGACGAGCACGGTGGTAGAAACAGAAGAAATGTGAGAACAGTTTACTTCGCAGCTGAGAAAACGTATGATTAATATTTGGTCTTGTAAAGGATTTCTGGGGTTTCTGCACTGGTGAACAACAGCTGCTAGTTTGAGGACAGACATTGACCAGAGAGGACGTCAAGAAGAAACACGGCTCATTGATTGGTTCAGACCAAAACTGGATGCCCCCCCCCCTTCCCCGCTGTAGCACTTGGTGGCTAGGGAAATTAGCTTGTGGCTAATGGGTAGCTATAAACGACCGCGATCTGCCTGCGAGATATTTTCCAACTTTTCCTTTCTGCGTCTGCTTCTTCTGATTTGTGTGAAACTTTTGTTCGTTCACTACTCCTACCTATTAGTCCTACCTGTTGTTGAGCGGTCGCTCCTGGATCTGGATGGTGCTCAGCTCCTGGATGCTGCCCTGCAGGCCCACCGCCATGTTGGAGTTGGGGACGTGGAAGGTCTTCCTCTTCCGCCGGCTGCAGCAGGAGCCGAAGCCATGAGGCGAGGACGAGGAGGAGAGGGACGAAGAGCGGGACGCCTGCTTGACCAGGGTCACCTCCCTGCAGCTCGCCTCGAACGTCTTCTCGTCCACGAACTCGTGGTTCTGAGAGGAAGCAGGTCTGAGACGTTAGTGTGTGTGCGTGTGCGTGTGCGTGTGCGTGTGTGTGTGTGGACGCACCGTGGTCGTCTCCAGACAGTGCAGCAGGTGATGATGATGAACCTCGAAGTTGGGGTTGGTCTTACACACCAGCGCCTGTCCGGCTTCTTTAGAGGCCTTCAAGACAGGAAAACAGGAAGAGCAGACTGTTCACCTGAGACACACACCTGTTACCCACAATGCACCCTGGTCAAAGTCAGACTCCGCCCCCTGACAGCAGCTCTGGGTTTCCGATATGTATTCGTTTGTTCATTTGCTTGCTGAAGAGTTGCTACGCTCGTGAGAAAGCACCAAAGAGAAAACAGCCTCACATGATGCTAATTCTAAACAGCGAATCTGCACGGGAGAGACCGCAAACGTCCCACGTCACACTGACTCCACCCCTCATATGCGGATTGGCTGACTGCTTCACATGCAGCTCAGTACATGTACATGGTGATGAACACCGAGGTGCAGTCGAGGCCGAGCGGCGCAGGCGAGTCGTCGGACCGGCGGCAGAGCGACAGTTAATGCCTGATCGTCGTGCAAACAAAACCACAGAAGAAGAAGAAGACGATCGAGCACAAGTTAGCCTGATGGTGTAGGTTCAGGGAGCGAGAGAGATACAGGATGCAACATAAGACTGGCATCACATACACACCACACACACACACACACACACACACACACACACACACACACACACACACACACACACACACACACACACACACACACACACACACACACACACACACACACACACACACACACACACACACACACACACACACACACACACACACACACACACACACACACACAGGAAATGAAGACGTCATGGAAAACGTCTCAGAATAACCATGCAGCAGCCTGCAGCTTGACCCCCAGACGGCAACATGGAAACATGGGTGCTGGCCGGCCGGCAGCAGTTCAGCAATGGCGTCTGCGTCTCCGTGGTTACCTCCTGAGCGGAGCCAATCAGCAGCCGGCTGTGTTTATACTGCAAATAAGCGTGAGCTCCGCTGCTCTTCGCCGCGCGAATTCAAGCAAGCCTGGTTTTCTGTTCGAGGACAAACAGATCCGGGGTTTATCCGTGTGTGTGTGTGTGTGTGTGTGTGTGTGTGTGTGTGTGTGTGTGTGTGTGTGTGTGTGTGAGTGTGTGTGTGTGTGTAAAACTCAGATTCAGGCTTCAATTTTTTTGACCAGAACCTGAAAGTATGCTGCAAAGGTTCACTGCTATTCTGATGACACACGTTTTTTACACGTGTGACCTGCAGGTGGCGGTATCACAGCACTTTTGTGGTGCCACTGGGTTTGGAAGGTCGCAGGAACCTTACCTTCTGTGCTCGCCTCTTCTCGGCTCTCTGGCTCTGGTGGTAGATGCGACTGAAGTTGGACACGATGACGGGCACCGGCAGAGCGATGACCAGCACGCCGCTCAGGGAGCAGATGGAGCCGAAGATCTTCCCCATGATGGTCTTTGGCACCATGTCACCATATCTGAGAGAGAGGAGGAGAGGTCAGAGGTCAGAGCTGGACAACGAGGCCTCAGCCTTATTAAGAGTTAATCTCGGGGCTAAAAAAAGTTCAGTAACCAGTGAGCTAAGTCATCTTAAATTATTCCTTTGGATCATTTCTCTCACTTTTTGGCCTTTAAATTCACATTTATGTTTGTGTAATGTATTTTGGCAATTATTACTTTGTTATTCTTCTTTATTTGCTTATTTGTGTTTCTTTTTTGTAATTCAACTTTTTCTGTTTCTGACAGACAAAAAGGTTGGTGATTGCAGTAAAAGGAGCACAATTAGGAGTTAAACACACACACACACACACACACACACACACACACACACACACACACACACACACACACACACACACACACACACACACACACACACACACACACACACACACACACACACACACACACACACACATACACACACACGCTGACGGGAGCCACAGACATCTTCAGTTATGAGTTCAGATTGTCCAGCGTGTTGACAGAAACTCAATAACTCAACCAAACTCGACTCTTTTCCATCAGTCAGCACAAAAAAAATTTGCGCTGACTCAGCCCTTTCAGTTTGATCGCCAGTTTTATGAATGAAGCTGCAGTTCAGGTGGCGTCCACATGGAGGAGCCAGAGAGCTGCAGGTTTCTCTGCATCATCATCATCATCATCATCATCATCATCAGCACGCCGTCATCATCATAACTGGAAAACGCATTCATCAACACTTGAACGTCCCCTGAGAGAGAAACACACTCATCCACTGCCTCTTCTTCTTCTTCTTCTTCTGTCCTACTTTCCAAACATTTTCTATCCGGTGGTCTCGGCTCCCAGCATGCAGTGCTCCTCCCATGTGTGGATGAAGCAGATGTCTTCATCAGATTTTAACAACACCTGAACACAAACTAATTGAATTAGGTGGAACTAGTAACAGTACCGAACGTATAAACGATAATTCAATGTGTTGTAAAGAGGAGGTCGGCTGGTAGGTAGGTGGTTTTTGGTATGTGGGCATATGATACTGTTTCCCTTTAACCAACATACCAAGGGATTTTGTTTTACCTTGCTGACGAATGATGACAGGTCGGTCTTGGTCAGGTGACCACACGTCAGACGACACTCAAAACATGTCAGCAAGGTTAACCATCTTTTCCCCTTTGTTGGTTGAAAAGAAACCTAATCATGTTGGGTAGGGTAGGTAGGTAGGTAGGTAGGTCGGAAAGTAGGAATGTAGGTGGATATGTCGGTAGATGATGGGTAAGTAGGAAGATCAGTAGGTAGGTAAGTGGGTAGGTGGGTCGGTAGGTAGGTAGAAAGGTAGGTAGGTAGGTAGGTAGGTCGCTAGAAAGGTAGGTGGGCAAGTCAGTAGGTAGGTAGAAAGGTAGGTAGGTAGGTAGAAAGGTAGGTGGGTAGGTCAGTAGGTAGTTAGAAAGGTAGGTGGGTAGATAGATCGGTAGGTATGTAGGTAGATAGGTAGGTAGGTAGAAAGGTAGGTAGGTAGGTAGGTAGGTAGGTAGATAGGTAGATAGATATGTAGGTAGATCGGTAGGTAGGTAGGTAGGTAGCTGGATAGGTAGTTAGGTAGGTCTACAGGAAGTTGGACAGGGTAGGCGAGTACAGAGGTTGCAGTCATCAATATGAAGTAGAGTGGCTATGTTGAGTCGATGTCAAAGAGAAGACACTAAAGCAGGGGTCTCAAACTCAGAACTCGTTGAGAGACGCAGCCCTGCATGTTTTCCACGTCTCCCTTCTTTAACACGCCTGAATATCCTGCTGGTTCATCATCACCACATTCAGCACAAAGCCACATAACGAGCCACTCATTGCAATCAGCCGTGTTTGAAGCAGGGAGACGTGGAAAACCTCGAGGATCTGAGTTTGACGCTCCCGCACTGAAGTAAAACTAGACAGGATCGGAAAATTTATGGAAAATTAAAATGGGTAGGTATACATGTTTGGCCGATTTTGTTGGGTGGGTGTAGCAGGTCAAGCAAGTAAATTGTTGAGATTTATGAAGGCAATGATATATTCGCCATTCAATATGAAACACAAATGACAGCACCGGTAAGCCCCGCCCACAATGATTACTGGGCAGTTAGCTCTCATTAGCCCCGCCCACAGTGAAGAACTTGTTCAGCCTCTCATCTGTCTCTGCGCTGGAGGAGGAATAATCCCGATGAAGGGTCCGTCGATGTCGCCAGCAGCTCCTCTGAGTGTCCCTGTCAGTTTATATTACACGATATATTTCATTAAGTAGTTTATTTTTGTATTTTTTTTTTACGTTCCAGTCCATAAATAACTGTCAATGAATATTGTTTCAGAACATCTTCTTGTCTTTCATTGTCATGTCGCGTTAGCGTCAAGGTGAAGTTTGTGTCAGTGATGAATCGCCTCCTCCTGAAAACCTTCAAGCCTCCCAGCGAGACACAGCCAATCAGAGACTGCGACCTTCTGTGTGTGTGTGTGTGTGCGTGTGTGTGTGTGTGTGTGTCACAGTAGAGAGCATACAGAATTAGAAACACATAGAGTACAGGTGTGTGTGTATGTGTGTGTTGTCGTGTCATGTGACTGCGTCCTTCATCAAGGAGGGAGAATGTTCTCATTATGGCACACACACACACACACACACACACACACACACACACACACACACACACACACACACACACACACACACACACACACACACACACACACACACACACACACACACACACACACACACACACACACACGATTCAATAATTCCCCCCATGAGACTGATGAGAACCGACACACTGGTTCCATGTCCTCAACAAACTTTCTTATTGTGACTTTGTGATGCAAAATGATCCAAAAACAGACAAAAACTTCGCATAACAAACCCGAAGCGAATCAAAAATCACATCAATTAATCACTAAGTTAGGGAAAATTGTCAAACAACCATAAAGTGACGCAAAAATGTCACAAAATGAGAAACTAAAGAGTCGAAAGTCACACAAAACAAGGTTGAAATGCTCTGCTGGTTGTGTTGAAGCAGTTTGACCCGGGGGGGCGTTCTGGTGACCGTCTCAATTTCACAAAGACATTTTGTCTTCAGCTCCATGATCTGAGAGTCACAACACGTCCCAGAGGAGAAGGTGACTTTCCTCACACCCACACTCTCTCCTTCATCATCATCATCAGAGATCATCGTAGCACATTTTCTGTGTATGTATGTGTGTGTGTGTGTTCTGTCAACACGAAGAGGGACTCAGCAATTTCCACTGCTCTCAGCTTCACTCGCGTCTCCAGTTTTCACATCCTGAGACCTCCTTGATACAGAACGTTATCTTTAGCGAACAGATCTGACAAACAACCAAAAAGACAATTAAAATCATAAAAACACACATAAAAACAAACAAAAAGACCCATAAAACTGCATAAAAAGACATTTGTGGCGTCAAGAATTACAAAAGACTCAGCTCATACACAAAACCCCACAAAAAAAAACCCACACACAACAAAGATACAGAAAAGCTAATAGACTTAAGCAAATTAAATCGAAGTTGCAGAAGTCACATGCCCTGTCCACACCCCTAAAAAGGTGAAAAAACCAGAGAGAGCGACAGAAAACTGTTTCTCAGACGGTCCACCGGGAACGTTTTGTTCAGATGACAAGCTGAGGAAAACAAAAAAAGAAAAAGAAAGGACCGGGGGCAGTGAAAAAGCTCCGGCCCTGAAACCAACCGGGACCCTGATACATCAGAACCCTGGACAGTTTGATGGTGAAGTATAAAGTTCAGGTTAGTTTAATCTAACCAGGTTCAAGTTTAAAGTAAAGTAACGTTTGTGCGCTGAATGCAAGTCACTGTGTGTGTGTGTGTGTGTGTGTGTGTGTGTGTTTGTGTGTGTGTGTGTGTGTTGAGCACTTTACGTTAATGGTGTGGTTCGGTCAGATCGGAGCATAAATGATTCAGATGCAGCGCGACGTGGATTCACTTTATGAAACGTTAAACAAGCCGCAAGACAAGCAGTGTGGTTAATGCAACACACACACACACACACACACCCACACACACACACACACACACAGTTCTACATATGCGACTAAAAACTATTAATGAGAGGCTGCCTTCATTATAGATGAGCATTTTCTGTGTGTGTGTGTGTGTGTGTGTGTGTGTGTGTGTGTGTGTGTGTGTGTGTGTGTGTGTGTGTGTGTGTGTGTGTGTGTGTGTGTGTGTGTTATTAATGTGTCCACAGTGGCACAGTAGAAGTGGCTCTCACACAAACCAGGGTAGCAGGTTTTACCGAGTCGTATTCATAATTAAACTGCGTCTGTTTCTACTTCATTGTGTTTAGAACTTGACCTGAAAGTTTCAAATCTGGACCAGAACTTTTCTTTGATGTGCGTCAAATCCCCCTGGGTCTGGACCCAGACGCCTGTGCGTTTACCCAAAAGGACCGTTGATCTGCCGAACCAGAACCTCTTGATACTGACGGTAATGGCTGGGTCTGTTCAGGTGCTTCTGATAAGACTCGTCTTGCTCCCAGAGCAGGTCTGGTTCTTTTCTTATTCAGGATTTCGTTTCCTTGCGAAAGTCTTGAAACAAACAAGTCATTTTGGGTTCTCTGTCATTTGTTTCATCGGGAGGATCGGGGCGGGGGAGGGGGAGGGGGGGTTGACGCCTCACATAGCAGCGCTGACAGAAGAAGAAAGAAGCGAAAGGTCGCTCGTCTACGTCTGATTCATTTTTCTATTATTAAACTCGTCAAGCTGACAGACCGACGGCGGTCTCAGTCCACCAACACAGACACACAGAGGGTCCCTGCTTCTCCCGAGGACATCCACACTCGACGGGGACCAGACCTACGGATGGGAATCGAAAAGCCGGTTCATATTGAGAACGGGTTCCCAAGGAATCGTTTGAAATTGAAATCGGCATTCCATCGTCGATTCCAGCAGTCGTCCACCGGCGCGGCCAGCAGGAAACGTGGCTCCCAAGTGGGATTAAGAATCAAATTCTGCCACTGAAGTTAATTTCACAGCAGAACAGGATCCTAAAAGAAGGACACAGACCCCAGACGACACCACGTCTGGTCTTTAACCACAAGCAACTGACATCAAGTCACATGAAGACCCCCCCAAAAAAATCACAACTTTCCAGTCAAAATGCAGATCTTAAACCAGAACTGGATTCAGAGTCTCAAACCAGAGTGAACCAGCATAAAATCACTACTAATATCAGAAACAATCTCGTCTCATTAATGTGGTCACAGAAAATCCAAATCCAGATTCCAAAACGATTTTATTTAACAGCAAAACCAATGAAAGTTTTGCTCAAAGTCAGAACTAAAACGAGGTCAAATCGGAATCCAGATCGCCTTCAAATGCAAAACCGCCGACTTGTTGAATCTCAGGCTCATAACCAAACAAGTGACGAATCAAAAACAGAATGAATGCAGACCTCAAACCAACACGACTGGGACCCAAAACCAGAACCAGGCAGGAAAAAAACTAAGTGAAACAGTGAACGGAATCTAACTGAGATTTCAAACCAATAAGAATCAAGACCTTAGACCCTTAAAATGAAGACGTACAACCAATCAAAGTTAGACACCAGGCCTGAAATGAGCTCCAGATGTGACCAATCAGGATGAAACAGGAAGTGGGACCTCAGCCGTTCTTCTTCTCCTCTTTTATTAATGCCGCCGCGATCCAAGTTTGCCCTTCAGCCCTCGGTTTGTAATTCCCCCTGAAACGTCGTTACCGACGGATTTTCATTTCATCTGCACACAAACACCAATTAGTCCGCCGCCGAGGAGCGAGGAGACGCAGTGGATTAAGCGGGCAAGCCGGCGCGCTAACATGCTAATGCGCCGCGCGGCTGCGGAGGATGTGCTGCATTAATAAAGACTGGGAATAGAGTTTGTTCTGCTCCACTTCAGAATACTGACACACTTTCAGAAAGAGGCCAAAAAATAAATAAATAAACAAAGAAAATAAAACAATTTTCCACTTAAAATTTGGTGTGTCGTCCCAAACTATATAAACTCTTCCAATATATCATCAATACTAATATTTAAAGCGAGAATGTATGTGCGGTTTCACTGCGACAACACACAACGGCGCCGATTCTCAGCGTTGCTGACGTTTCCTTGGAAACGGG
The DNA here is from genome assembly GCF_963422515.1 of Blennius ocellaris. NCBI lineage: Eukaryota > Metazoa > Chordata > Actinopteri > Blenniiformes > Blenniidae > Blennius > Blennius ocellaris. The sequence continues at coordinate 5,104,547 of NC_137671.1, forward strand.
CTCCGTCATGTAAACGCTAAATTTTGCTGAAACGCAAAAAAACGACGCGTTTTCACTTGAAAGGGGGAAGAAGAGTGAAATCGTAATTCCAGAAACACAGTAAGCCACGGCGGATGTGTGTTAACGGCATCACCGCTGGACGTTGATGTATTTTAACAGTCTAAAGTCACAAATGGCGCATAAGTAACCGACGCTTCAGTGTTTTGTTGACGTCTGGTTCCCACTGGAAGGGCGGGACAACGAGCTTGTAGATGACAGTGTGTCTTGGTCGCACACTGTGGCTCCAAGGAGAGGGGAAAAAACAAGAAAAACAAACCACAGAGCAATGAAAAGTGAGGATACCAGAGGAATTTGTTGTAAAACAACCACAAACACTCGGATCAGCGGCTTCGTCAAAGAGGCGGCGCTTCTTTGCCAGGACAGGAGCCAAGAACTGGTGGATAAGAAGTGAGAAGAAACACTGGAACGGCAGAGAGAAAACTGTGTGTGTGTGTGTGTGTGTGTGTGTGTGTGTGTGTGTGTGTGTGTGTGTGCGTGTGTGTGTGTTATCGAGTGTAAAGTGGATTATGGTGTATTGTGTTGGCTGCAGGGCGAGAGGCTCCGACATGATGATTAAAGTGCCACTGAAGGCCTCTTGGCTCTTTAATCTGCTGAACAACAACACACACACACACACACACACACACACACACACACACACACACACACACACACACACACACACACACACACACACACACACACACACACACACACACACACACACACACACACACACACACACTAAATGCCTTTTCATGGCACCATCTTTCATGCACTTTTAAGTACATAAAGTTTATTTGGATTTAGAAAACATTACAATATTATTATTATTATTTTGATCAACATGTTTCATGTTCAACATAAATATATATATTTTTTATTTTTTTTGGAGGCGGTGCAGAGGAGGAGAGGAGGAGGGAAAGAAGAGGAGGGTGAGAGGACGAGGACGCGATTGACAGTCGTTATTAACGAGGACCGAAGGGGGCGGGGCTTCCTGTTATTAGTTGTCTGCTGTGAATTAATTAGCAGACAAAACATGGCCGCCCTGCCAGTCACTCTGAATTATTTACAGGTTCCTGGGAGCGTATCCCAGCATGCACCGCCGCGCTGCTTTTACAGCACCGCAGAGGTGTGATGTAACAGGTCGGAGGCTTTCTCACACACACACACAGACGTACACACACACACACACACACACACACACGCACGCACACACTTCACCAAAAAAACTTATAAAAGTGATGAAAACTAAAAACAAGTGTTGAAGAAACAGCCACCAAACCCCAAGAATTGACTATAAAAGCTGCTAAAGTCGCCAAGACGATCAAAGTCAGACTCCAGACAACCATAAAGAGACTGAAATGATCATAAATGAGGAAATCTGAGTCACAAATTCACTAAATAGGGGGGATATTAAAACACTAAAATGACACAAAATGAGAAAAAGGAAAAAAAAAAAACTTCCACAGAAACTATAAAACAAACTTAAAGCTGGTGAATGCAACACATTCTATGCAGTATTTTGACTTTATCGCTGTTTTTTTCTCTTTGGACTGAGTACAAATTGCTTTCTACTTTGTAATTAAACTGGTTTGTACTGGTTTCATAGTGATATTTTAGAGTTCTGGCTCAGACTGTTCTCTCTTCAGCATCCAGTCTGTAGTTGATATTCATTTGTGAATTTCAAAATGTTAAATTCTGTGTTTTATTTCTTTTGGTTCTGAAAGTGTTTGTGATGAAAGTTTCTCTCTCCCTCCAGTTTTTCTCAGAATTGGTGATCGGCACCAATCTAAACTCTTGATTATTGCTTGCAAAAAGGTGATAACTGGTACAAACCTGAACCTACGAGCCTCAAACAACGGAGTGATGTGGTTAAAGGACAACTTACAATGGGGGGAAAAAAATAACTTTCTTTCTTGGGAATTAAACTGACTTTTTTTTTTTAAAAAAGAAGGGAAAAATGGGTTCCATTTTCAAAGGAAGAGCGTCCTGCTTTCATGAGAGTAAAACTGTGGCTACCCGCCTTAATTCAAATTAATATGAATACACGTGTATAACCTACTATCTGTTTATTTAGGTTTTGTAATATAGACTTATATAGTTATTTAGATAAGAAACAGTTAAAGAAAAGCACCTGGAGCTGGTTTCAGACTCCTCTAAGGGAGTGAAAGTTGGACTTTGTCGGCGGCGTCGACGCCTTGGACTGATCTCAACGATAGAAAACAACAGGCATGATTAAAAAAAAAAAAAAAAGAAGCGCTTTTGTAAGGCGAGCCGGCAAATTACACAAAATTAGAGGAGCGAAATGACGCTGCAAAGATACTGGCAAGAAGACCTTTCAGTGTGGAGGCGTCGTCAGTGAATGGGGAGGAAAAACTACCAGAATGGAGGACATTGGTGTGGGACATTTGCACTAAAGTGGATGAGAAAAGAAAAGAAAGGGAATAAAGATGGACTTTATGAGACAAAGCGGCGCTTCGGCCTGTAATGGATCCAGGACCGGCTTGAGACCCTGTTTGGGGACGTGGTTCTGGAGCCCTGAACCACTTCCCAGGCTGTTGACGTCTAGATCTGTCACTATCATCGTCCCCCGCTAATGGACCTTCATCCTCGTCCGTCATCGTCATCATCAGCATCTCCTCGTCGGCGCTAAACTTTCCGGCAGCCAAGCGAGCGTGAAAACTTTTTTATTTTCCCCGAGAACAAAGACGGGAAGGAAAAAAAAAAGATCTGCTCAGCGATTATTCAACCTGAAGAGTGTGAATCCTGCTGCTGCCTCTGCTGTGTGTGTGTGTGTGTGTGTGTGTGTGTGTGTGTGTGTGTGTGTGTGTGTGTGTGTGTGTGTGTGTGTGTGTGTGTGTGTGTGTGTGTGTGTGTGTGTGTGTGTGGTGCAGTGTAGTAGTACAGAAGAACAAGAAGAAGAAGAAGGAGGAGGAGAAGGAAGAGAAGAAGAAGAAGAGGAAGAAGAAGGAGGAACAAGAAGAAGAAGAAGAGAGGAAGAGAGGAGGAAGAGGAGAAGAAGATGAAGAAGAAGAAGAGGAGGAAGAGGAGAAGAAGGAGGAGGAAGAAGAAGAAGAAGAAGAAGAAGAAGAGAGGAAGAGAGGAGGAAGAGGAGAAGAAGGAGAAGAAGAAGAAGAAGAAGAAAAATGATGCCAGATGTGGGAATTGTCGATTTCTACGTTTTTTTCTCCAGCTCGGCGTGGTCTTCTCTGTTTCAGGTGTGTTTCTCCGGGAGCACCACAGCGCCCCCTATCGGCCTGGCATACGTACTACAACATTTGGAGTCTCTTTCGTGGCGTCGCGGGTAGAAAAAAGACCATTTTGTCTCGTGTGGAAAATGAAACTTTCAACCCTTTTAAAAATACCGAGGATTGAAGGTTGAGGCATCCGACAGCACGTCAACATCAGAGCTGGCGTGAGAGACAGACGTGATGGGGTGGCGAGAGGAAACGGGCCAACACATGAAGACCACCTCACCCCTCCACCCCCCCCCTCCACCCCCCCCCCCTTTTTTTTTTACTTTACATCATCAGAGGAAGATAAAAGGGAGCCTCGCCACTCTGAAGACTGGAGGAGCTCAAGGTCGAGACTCAGCGTGAAACCATTAGAGCGAGCCCCAAAGAGTGAGGAGGAAGAGGAGGAAGAGGAGGAAGAAGGGGAAGAAAGCAGGCCAGTTTATGAGTTTTTTCCCCCGGGAGTCGTTTTTTTTTTTCCCCCACCCTGTTTTAGTGCCCCCCCCGCCCCTTTTTTTTTCTCTCCTCAATCAGCTGCATAAGAGATTTACAGTCGGAAGGAGAAAAACTGCAGACGTGAAGCATCAGAGACAGAGAGGAGGAGGAGGAGGAGGAGGAGGAGGAGGAGGAGTGAAGAAGAGTCGCTGGCTCCCGATCTGCTGTAAAAACGTTTACATTTCTCTCTTGCTGCTGGAGAGGGGATAAATCTGATTTTTTTACAGACTTTACTGACGGCACTTGAACTACACACCGGTAGAATCCAGTAGAGGAAATCTTTTACTGTCGGAGTGGAGAAAGAGCAGCTTTATTTCCTCACAAATCAAACCGCGATCCTTCAATCAAGCCCTAAAATCCGGTTTCAGCCGGAGCGGCTGCAGCAGGTGAAACTTCGAGGAATAAAAGTGTCGTTAAAAAAGAAAGAAAAAAAATCCTCCTGGATTTACGAGTGCAGGTGAAATGTGACTAAACTGAAACAGGATTTTCTCCATAAATCAGGTGCTTTCAGAATCTGACGTCACCAGGTTGCACTGCTTCGAAGCCGGTTTCTCGCCGGTGTAAAGCCGCTTCTTTGGAAGTATTCAGGATCGTTTGAAAGCTGGTTTGAAACTGGTTTCTCACAGTTTTTCATGCTGGTATTTAGACTGAACCGGTTAGAAGCTGGATATCGAACTGATCAAACTGAAGCTTTTGGATCATTTTAAAGCAGATTTTCAACTGATGTGAATCAGATGTTGATTTTGAGCTGCTTTCTGAATGACTGAAATCTGATTTTCCAACTGATTTGGAACTGGTTTGAACAGTTTTAAAGTCTAATATTTGAACCTTTTTTTCCCCCCGGACTGGTGTAAATCTGGTTCCCAACTGATTTAAATCTGTTTGATAATTGGCTTTAAGATGACTTTCCACAGATTTGAAGCTGCGTTTTAGACTGTTGTGAAGCTGGTTTCTATCTGATTTGAATCTGGTTTAAAACCTATTGGGAGCTGTTTGTGAGATGAGTTTTGAGCTGTTTTTAGACTGATTTTAAGCTGTTTTTAAATCTGATGTGTTACTAGTTTAGAGCTGTTTAAGCTCTTTTAATGGCTGGTTTGGACAAGAAAAGCAGAACACAAGGTAAAAGAGAGGAAACGAAATCAAAACCTCTTCCACTAAAACTGCTTGTCTCTTAGAACTATGAGGGGATAGTTTATTTTTTTTCGCTTCTTCAATATTCAATTCAACTTTATTTATATAGTGTCAAATACAACACATGTCAAGGCACTTGTACAGAGAAAACCCCACAATTCCACATGAGCAAGCGAAAGTCACTGTGGACAGGACAAATATGAGGAGCTTTTACTTTGAAGTCATTAAACTCCTCCATTTTTCATGTTGCTGAGACTTTCTTCTAAGTACTTCCTTGTGAAAACACGGGTTCCTCTTGTAGATTACTTGAAACGGTGGGGTGTGTGTTGTTTCTCTCCTCGCGGGTTCAGTTCGACGGTGCAGATAACGAAGCGTTCAAAAAAACATTTCTCTGTTCTGCAGGCTAATGTTTTTGTTTCTCTTCATTCTCTTCCTCCTCCTCCTCCTCCTCCTCCGTCTCATCAGATTTTAATGATCATTAAAGAGGAGCTGCGTCTCCTGTAGATCTTTATAATCTTGCTTTTGTGTGTGTGTGTGTGTGTGTGTATAATCAGATTTCTGTGCGCATAATGAGATTTGTGTGTTTGTAATGACATTTCTGTGTACACAAATGTGTATGTGCCAAAAGAAAATGTGTGTGTGTGTCTTTAGTGTATCTATATGCGACATGTCTGTAGTAAGATTTGTGTGTGTGTGTGTGTGTGCTTGTTCTTCTGCTCCTGTGTTGTGTTATGTCATAGTTTGTGTCTATAAATGCTCAGGTTTGTGCGTCCATTGATTAACGTGTCTGCAGTGGGATTTTTGTGTATTCACATCTCAAAATGTGATATTTGTGACTGTTCTCAGGTTTGATTCATTTTTTGTATTTAAACACACATATTCAAGGACGGACACGGATAAAATTACACACACACACACACACAAATGTGAAGATCATTCGGGGCCGGCAATCTCATTACACACAGACAGAAAATAAAACTCCTTACACACACAAATAAAACGTCATCAACACTAATGAAGCCCATTACGCACACACATCTTGTTACGTACGCATCTGTGTGAGCAGGAATCTCATTACAGACGTTCAGATTTCAATATTCAAAATGTGGACACACGTACCGTGTCACCCTGGAGCATTTCTAACTGTTATTCTGACACACACACACACACACACACACACACACACACACACACACACACACACACACACACACACACACACACACACACACACACACACACACACACACACACACACACACACACACACACTCACACACACACACACACACACACACACACACACACACACACATAGAAATACTGTATGTTGCCAAACTGAAGGTTGTTGATGTACAGAGACGATGAGCACTCTGTGGGAAAGAGATGGTGTGTGTGTGTGTGTGTGTGTGTGTGTGTGTGTGTGTGTGTGTGTGTGTGTGTGTGTGTGTGTGTGTGTGTGTGTGTGCCCAGCTGCATTAAACACTGTGTTTAATTAACTCTGTCACCCTCGAGGATTTTTAACAGTTATACTGACACACACACACACACACACACACACACACACACACACACACACACACACACACACACACACACACACACACACACACACACACACACACACACACACACACAATCGCGGCCTCCATTAGCATGAACTCAGACTCACATTTATTGTGTTAAACAGCGGAGAAAACAACGACTCTGGACGTCTTGATAAACAGCCAAATATCTCTCTCTCACACACTTATACACACACGCACACACACACACGCACACACACAACAGCTCTTGATATCAGCAGCCCTGTTAATCATTCCCTCTGCACTTTAAATCGGCTCATTTATCTGTCCCTCCTGAGGAGTTTTGGGCTGAAACTCTTCTCCTGAACCAGCAGCAGCAGCAGCAGCAGCGATCGGCTGAAAAATGAAGTCATTTCACAGAGAAACTGAGGCTGTAATTGTGTTTGCAGTAAGTGGAAAAGATCCTCAAACGAGATGCTCTCCGAGCGTCACCGCCAGAGGATTCTCTCTCTCTCTCTCTCTCTTTTTTTAATCCTCCCGAGCCGCATAAACAAAGAACCATTCAGAAGCGTCAGAGAGCGAGTGGAGGTAAAAGCACACAGGAGAATTTCTGATTGAAGAAACTCCACGGCATCATTTCAAGGAAGAGTCTTTGTCTCCCCGCCTCTGGTTCTTTTGTTGCAGCGTCCAAAAGCCTGACGCTCTTTCATGTCATTGATCCGAACACAGACGCCTGTGAACTGTGTTGAACTGGTTTAAACCGGGTCTGAAGTCACCATATCCTGTGATAATGGTTCTGAACTTGGGTTGTCTGACGCCAAAGGTTGAACAGTGTTGAGCTTCACAGAAGCCGTTTCTGGATTTGGACCTGATTTAAATTAACACTTTCTTTTTCTGTTTTATATATTTGTCATGACAAGGAATGTGAATGAAACCTTGAATTTAAAAAAAAAATATATATATATATATATATTAAAAGGGAATCACTGATGTCTGCATGTAAAATAAGAAGTAGATTCTCACTTAAAGTTGTCATTACTTGGCAGTTCTTTAACTTTTTTAATTTCTCCTTTAGGGAGGCTGTGAACACTTAGATAACTGACCTTGTTGGCTGAAACATTAAATATCTTTCCTCTCAAGACAGTAACTTATGCAGAGAGATCAAAAACCTTCAGAATAAATAATGCCGGCTGCATTAATGGGAAAAAGGTATTCTTTGAGGAAATATCTTGTGCATAATTCACAATGTTTTTTGTGATGAATGATTGTGTTTTTCTACTGAAAATCATTCGATGGATTAAGAGCACAGCTACAACACAATGTCCTCCAAATACAGACCAACACTTATATATATATAGATATAGAAAGAGAGAGAGAGAGAGAGAGACACACACACACACACACACAATTAATGCTAAATGATCTTGAACTAAAAACGAAGGTATAGCACAGCATCATCTGCATAGAGTCAAATATTGAACACGTTTACAGATTAATTAATGGTGGATAATAATGCATATATACTAATAAGTCAGTACTGCATTTATCTGCTCAATTTGTATTTTCAGCCTCCCTTCCATGTGGATGTCATCATTAGAGTTCCACATTAAAGTACTGATGAAATAATCCCACAAAAAAGGCCAATAACTACAGAAGAAAACCTATTTTAAAACATTTTCAGCTGCACTGAAAGGTACAGTACAGTTTCATTGTAGAAAGACGGACATTGTATGAATTTTCTTAAACGTTCTCATTTTCTTAAACAGTTCACACCAATCTAAAACCAAACACACTGAATGCATAACAGCAGAACAATACGATGTGGTTTCATGTCCAAAAAGGAGTGGCGAGAAGTAGAATGTAGTAAATCGATCATTTTGAAGCCTTTTCAAGATGTTAGAACTATCATTCTGAGACTAATCATCTGTTGAAATGACGTTTATGTTGTTAAACTCATTAAAAGATATCAAATATATAGTAATTAAAATGAAGTATAATCACGATTATGGAAGGATCATATTCAAAATATTCAGAATAATGTCTTTTTCTGTCTTCATCAACTCATGTTTGACCATATCAAAATGTACATACATGTATTCCTTTAAATGTATGTATATATACAATTAAATGCTTCCTGGATTCATAGTTTTAAAGAGAAGGTTTTCTTGTAGCATATTTTCATGCAAAGTTTTCTCTGCTTTGTGCTTCATTTATTTTTGTTCCGCTGATTGTTTCAGTTGTTCTGAAGAGATTTTCAGCCTCGCGTAGTGAAACGGAGCTGGAGCCCCACTTCACTGGTTCTCGCGGACTTGAATCATTTTTTTAAAGCTCCCTTTTTAATGAGTTATTATTAAAAATGTTTTAGTATTTTAAAAGTTTTGCCTTGAAGGAATCACGTTTATGCTTCTTGAGTGATGAAAGGTGAAAGTTGCCCAAATGGAATAACACTGATCTGCCTCCACATTAGTTTTTTTTATATTTTATATTCTTGTGTTTTCTGAGCGCTGCTGCTGCAGCCGGACAGAAACTAGAGATCTGCTCAAAAACAGAGCTGCCAGCAGTGAAATCAGCAGCAGTTTGGTCGAGAAAAGTGTCTCCTGGCTGCTAATTACGAGGCCGAAAATTCACCTGTGATGATTTCTCCTGAGAGAAAACACACAGCGATGTTTAGCGGGAGCGGAGCTGACGTGATTGGCTGTAATTGGACTCTTTAGGGGAGTTCCAGGGCGAGAATGAAGAGTTTGAGAGGTTTAAAGAAGCCCGGCGTCAGCAGCATCACATAATATGCTGCTCATGTTGGATCGGTCTGCACCCCCCCCCCCCGCCCAGAAACCACATCTCCCAGAAGGCCCTGCTGTTATCTGATTAAAGAGAGCCGGGCAGCTTCGCCCCCATTCTTTATTCACAGTTATGTGATGATTCAAAGCCCAGAGCCGATTCAATTATTCACCACGTCAGGTCATTCTGCACGGCAGGTTAAACGGGTTTCATGTTGCACTGCGGAGATTTTCACCATGTGAGTCGCCCTGCAGGCCGGACATCAGGAAAAACACACAAACAGGAAATGTGTTTGAAAGTCAACATCTTCCTATAGAAAAGGGGGGGGGGGGGGGATGTACTTCCAAACAGCAATGATCGCGTTAACATGTTTATCTGTAAAAATGAGTAAAGCAGCTTAAAAAAGATGACAAATGGCTAAAACAGCTGAAAGAAAATAGAAATGACTAAAATAACTTAAAAGAATAAGAATGACTAAAACGGCTTTAATAAAGGACCACAATGGCTGAAGAAAATGTACAGATATACTAAAACAGCTCAGAAAAGTATAAAACTGGTTAAAACGGCCCAAATGAGGACAAGAATTTGAAATTTGCTGGGGGAAAAAATAGCACAAACAGGAAAAATATGACCAAAACAGCTTAAAAAAGGATTCAAATGATTAAAAAAAATAGCTAGAAAAATAATAATGGCTAAAACAGCTCGGAAGAAAGACACAAAAAAAGTGCCAAAAATGGTTAAAACAGCTCAGAAAAAGTCCAAAGTAAGACAAACATGACAAACACTGCTAAAAAAAAAAAAAGATACAAATGACAAACAGTTAAGAAAGGATAAAAAGAAACAGCTAACTGCTACTTAAACAACTCCAAAAATCACAAAAACAGATTAAAAAGAAAACGATGACGTGTGAAACAGAAATCTTTTAAAACTGCTTAAAAGTGATAAAAATGGCTAAAACAGGTAAACTGAATAAAGGATAAAATGACTCAAAACAAAAAAAAACCTAGGTCAAAATAAGCTGTTAAAAAAATGGCTTAAAAAAGCTGTAAATTGCTTTAAGGTGTTAAAATACGACAATATCTTTAAGGTTAAAAAAAAGGCGCAGCGTCACAGGTGCATTGTGGGAAATGTGGTCCAGCAGGTGAAGCTGCAGCGGATCTGACAGGATCTGCTGGAGCGGCTCTCCCCTGACCCGGGTCAGTAATTAGCCGGCGATGGGGAGCGTGGAGGCGGCGGCGATTGTGGAGTCGACGAGGCTTTCAGCGGCCTCAGATTAACGTCTCCTCGCTCGGCGGGCCGCTCGCCCATTTATCACAGCTCAAGTCAGCCAATGACAGCGTGCCGCCTCATCATGGAGCCATTAGAGAGCGGAGATTAGCTGCCAAGCGTCTCTGTTAATGTGCCGGGTCCGTATCCCGACGCCTATCTGAGAAATGGACTAAATAAGTTCAAAGCTCCCTGTAAAATATATATATATTTTTCATGTATACATTTTGCTAAAGAATATTCTTATTTTGTGTGACTCATGTTTTGCACAATAACATTTTCAAGTGAAAATGGAAAACTTTCATTGCATTTGGGCTCTCCGTTTACACGTCGCCGCTGAAAACGCAAATGTTTTCAAAAACACGCTTCGGTCCGTCTCCCCGGGAGCGCAAATTTACTTAAATGTGTCTCCAACTGTCCTCACAAATGTCCGTGTGTCCCACCCATTGTTATTGTTTATAGCAGTGTTCTCTGCGCGCACGTGTGTCGTTTCATTATAAAAATGAGCAAAAGTGGCCACTAGTGGCCTTACATGAAAACTACATATTCTTCAGCACAAAACCTTTCTGAAACGTTAACGGTTACAGCGGTTTTAATCTGAGCGGCTCCCGATGAGTCAGTGATTTAATTCAATGATATTTGTACAGTATAGAGCCAAATTAAATAGAAAAGGATTCTATGTAAGCAGCCGTAAGCAATGGTGGACACTAGAACACTGTAAAAAGAGGTTTTATAATTATTTATGTCCATAAATGCAAAATAATTGCTTATGCCAATGAATCAGAATAATAATAATCGAATAATTCAATATAAATCAAATATAAAGGTACATAAAGGCTGACATGGGAATAAACTTGAAATCTTACAGGAAGAATGAGTTTCTCAAAAATGAAATTAGGTGTGTTTGAATTTGTTTTGTACTGAGCTCTATTTTTCAGATGTGAACATTGTATAAGAGAATATTCCTCAGGAAATAAATATTCAAAATTAAAATTTTTACCTTAGATTTGTTTTTGTTTGCTAGTCATTTTATGATTTTTTTCAAAACGCTTTAACTTTATTTTGTATTCTTTTTTATTATTCTTTTGATTTCAGTATCAAGTTGTTTTTTTGGAATTCTATTTTTAATTTGGTGTTTGCATCCAGTCTGTTCCCCTGTGTAGTTTCTGTCATCTGACCGTCTTATTTACTGTATCTGTACCGTATGTATTCAGTCTCGGCCTATTCAGATGGATCTTTCTCACTTCAGTTTACAAACACTGTATATGTGCATATTTGTTCAGAAACGTTATCGTCGTGTTACCTGCCCAATAAAAACACCCCCCCACGGGGCAATAAAGTGAGTAGTGTATAAAAGATGGAGGCTTTCTGCGGCTGTAGCTGCTGTGAGACTGTGAAACCACCGGAGCAGAAAACTGAATAAAACCACAGTGAATCTCATTAAAAAGGAGAAGCGTGTTTTCTGAATCATAATCATCACTTTATGTTTTATTTATAGCCGCGTGTGAAGGCGCTAACGTATACATATATATACGCTGCTCCGCTCTTCATATGTGCGAATTAGCATATGCTGCCCAACGCGCGTCATGACATATGTGGCAGAAGCCGAGTGGGTTTAATCACGCGCGTTAATGGGTTTCAGACTCGTTATCGACTTGTCATTAACACAAGGCGTGAGTCTATAAAGGGCGAACGCACGATGACAGCGTCGTGCCACATCGCCGCGGAGGGAAAATGTTTGTGCCGACAGAAAAATACTTTCAAGTAATGAAGTGAAAAAAGTGACATATGAGGCTCAGGTGCGTCACAAACGCCGTCATAAAGCAGCAAAGACTGACAAAATTCTGACATAGCAGATTTAGGAGTTAGCTGGGGGTATGCTGCAAGACGACGTGAAATATGGAAGACTTACAGTTTCACAGATTCACTGTCAAAATTGAAAAAAGGAAAAAAAAAATCACATAAAAAATTCACAGATCGATGTCGTCACTCCATGAAAGATCAAAGACGAACTAAAGACCAAAACGCTACAGGATGACTATATATATATATTAAAAAAATTAAACACCACGTAAAGACATCAAAGAGTCACAGTTTAATACATTAAAGGATAGAAAACTATAGTATAAGTGTAAAAGATAAGACTTGCATGTGATTATGCCAAATATTAAAGATTTATAGTGAGATTACATGAAGAGATCAAATATTCATCATCCAGCCTCTCAGATGAAAGATTTAATGTATGATGACATAAAAGCTAGAAATCTACAGTAAGACGATGTAAAAGATGAAAGAGTCTTAATAACATGACATATAAGATTAATCATTTACAGTATGACTGTAAAAGATCTAAGATTTAGAGTAAGACTGGGTAAAATATCTTTATTGAAAATGTGTTATGATGGAAAAGGTTGATGTACAACCTGTGATGATGTTTGATGTTTTGTGTTTGATGTTATGACGTCACAGAACATCAAAGGAACACTTTGCAGGTTGGTCTGTCAGTAGAAATCGCTAATTTTCCAGTAGATTGTCACTCACTCCAATACATGAGCTACTAATCATAAAGATAACACAACGATCAAAAGTTCAGCAATGGAATTCATGACTGCAGGTGCACCGGGACCATTGAAAAGCAAAACACAGTATTTTATTTCAGAAATGGACAGCACACAGCAAACACCATCAAGGAGTACCTGTGCCACAAATGTGCAAATGTGCATGCCTCTTAAATTGCAAGAGGCTCTTAACGTTTGCAAAAACTTTTACCAAAGTCAGGCTGCAAAATACTTAGAGTTGCACCATCGCTTCGAAAGTTCGAAACGAGACATTGAGGAACTCCTGAAGGAAAATCAGGATCTGGTCATCGCTCCCAAGTCCAAACAAGGACAGTCGGAAGATGAGCTCCATGAGGACAAGCAGCTAAGCGACGAGAACGAGGCAGATGAAAGTACATCGGCGCTGCACTTTGAGTCCGAGCATAAATTCAGCGAGCTGATTTCAGTCGTCAGCCATTTGGTAGAAGAAAACAAGGAACTGAGGAAGGAAAATGAGGATTTAAGCATCCAGGTCAGAGCGCTGGAGTCCAAGCAAGACCAGCTGAACTCTGAGCTCCTTGTGAAGAACCAAGAGCTTACAGGCAGGGACAATGTGGTTCAGGCCTTGGAGAACCGACTCCGGTCACAAAGCGAAGAAACTGAAAGGATCACCGATGAGATGCTGTACGTCATCGGGGATCAGGTGGAAGAGAACATGCTGAACTGTCACGCCCTGGAATCAGAAGTGGAAGCCCTCACAAGTTCCTTACGCCTTAAGGAGGATGAGTGTGAGCGTCTCCAAAAAGCACTGCAAGTTAAGAAAAATGAGCTTAGAGACAAGGAGGAGGCGGTTCAGGCCTTGGAGAACAGATTCCCGTCACAGAGTGAAGACGCCGAGGAGGAGCGCTCGGGAGCATGTGCAGGGAGTGACTGGGAGCGCGACGTCGCCGAGCGCAATCCAACATGGAGGCAGCCGGCCTGTGAAACAAACCCTCCGTCCAACGGGAACAAAGCAAAAACTGGGAAATCAAGCTCCCCCACAACTCAGGAAGGGGACTCACTGGAGGACCTGCTCGCCTCCTTGGACGACATCCGCAATCGTCTCGTGATGTTTAAAGTTTCTCTGGCTTCATTTTCCCAGAGGAGTCGTCCGGAGTCATCCTCCAGTCAGCAGTAACGTGAGCAGTTGTAATGAATCCGCCTTAAATAGTACATTATATATATATATATATATATATATATATATATATATATATATATATATATATATATATATATATATCACTTGTATTTTACACAGTTTAATGTCTAGGTTTATATTTCTATTGCTTACTTTTATTTGAGTTTTATAGTTTTACATGTTATGGCATTCAGTGTGGGCAGAAAAGTAAGGGAAACACGTTTCTTTACTGTGCATATATGATAGTAAACACTTTGAATCTTTCCGCAAAGGTTTCTTCCTGTTAGAGGGACTTTGACCTTTCCACCGTCGCTCACGCTTTGCTCATGTGGATTTGTCGGTTCTCTCTCTGTTCAAAGTGCCGAGAAATTACTGTTGTATTTGGTGCTAATTTCTTTCCAAATAACATCAATGTAGCAAGACTGAGGATCCATTCTTTTGTTTGTTGACATGAATGTGACGAATGCGCACTTTATTGTGCAATAAAGAACATGTCATAAACACACTACGGCACTAAATAAACAAAGAAAACAGGAAGTCAAAACAGGCTCGCCAATTAGCCCAAGTACTACGTAAAAGATTATAAATTTACAGTAACGCTCAGTAAAAAGATGAAATATTTGCCCCGAAATGACATAAAAGATGCGAGTTGTGCTGTATGGCCATGTGAAAGATGAAGTAAAGAAAAATGGACCAATGAGTCGACCTCAGTATCAAACCCTTTATGAAGATGAAAGAATCACCGTTTGACTGTGAAACGATGAAGGTTTATCGACTTGTGTGAAAGACGCCAGTTGAAATCCATGTAAAAGATGAAGTAATAAGTACGAGTGCAACATGAGCTCAGTGGTCTCAGAGAGAGAGGCTGTGAAGACGATGGAGAGAAAACTCATTCATCTCCGACGCTGAACAACCGACATGCTGAGAGCGGTCGGGGGAAGAAAGAGCCGGCAGCGTGAACTGCAGCTCAAACCCAAGAGAGCGTCTCGGGGAGCGAAGACAAGTTCTGGGAAGTCCTCACGGACCGGCAGACTGGAGGTCAGCACCGGAAATTAACCCCAAGACACAAAACTCAGCAGTCAGCAGGAAAAAGACTTTCCTCTTGGGCTGCGGTGGAGGGGGAGTGGTTTGTACTCTCGTCTCACAGGGAAAAAAAAAACCCCAGGTTTTACTCCAGGCTCAGGTTCCGGTGTGGTGTTTGCTTGGCCTCCAAGTAACAAATGATCACTGTTGTCAAGTAGTATTTTATGTACCTTGATGGTATTTCTTCAATTTTGTTTCTCACTTTAACATATGAAGAGGGGAGGATGGGGATGGGAGATATGCTAATGTACCAGCTGGGCTTCAGTGTGAAGTCGTCTTCTCCAAACCCAATCAGATCAGTGAATTCACACCCTCCACTGTCATGTGAGAAATTCCTTGTGAGAACATCCCCAACCCTCTCAAAGTACCCCAACAGCCCAGATTGTCCTCAAGAACCTCCGCCGCTTCCTCAGATAGACGTGGTGATGGCTCCTCTAATCCAATCAGACAGCTTAAAACCTCCAGGATCCCTCAGAGACCGGTGGAGTCTGAGGTCCAGGCTTCAGGAGATACGCTTTCCTCCATGAATACACAAGAGCCGCGTCCTCGGAAAAACCTGCAAACCTCCACCGGTCCTCCCTGCGGATGTTTTATTCACCGCGAAGAAGACGGAGATGTTCGGAGGAGGGCCGTAGGGAGGCGCAGAGCTCCTGAGCTGCTTTTGTTCTGCAGACTGAGGACAAACAGAGACAGTTTGAACGTCTGGCCCCCTGTGGGGGTTTTCATGAGTGTACATCTTCGGGACCATCGGTCAGGAACATGATCACCTGCATCATGAAAATCAATTTCAGTAACTCGTCAAAAAAGAAACAGTGAAAAGTAATAGCTCCTGTCATTAAAAAGTACCAGGGAAGTTTCCACAATGAACTCCTGAACCAAACCGTCTCAGATCCAGCAACACTTCAAGAACCCCTGAACTACATCAGATACTCCTACGGCATTTCTTTTTTTTTTTTTCTTTTCTTCAGCTGAACATCGATCGAACTAATCAGCCGCCGCACTTTATTTAATGGTTGAACCTCAGTCAGATAATCACCTTCCTTCATCACTGACGGATGGAACACAGCAGACGGATCATTTTCTCAGATTTTGCGCGCAAAAGAGCAGCGAGAGCGGTTTTAATGTTCAGGTCACGTACGGGTTCAGGTGGTTCTCCTGCAGGGGATTCAACTAATTAAACTCACTTTTGATTAATTCAAACAGGACTAGAGGAATAAAAAAGGAACAAATGACAAGCAGTTTAAAATTAATCAGCCGACAATAAAACGGCATGTAAAATCAGAAAGTCATTAGTGGGCTGCAGCAGGAGGCTGAGGAGGAGGAGGAGGAGGAGGAGGAGAAGGAAAAGCAGCTGAACACCATCAGACTCAAATCCGTCTGTTCACCACATCCAACTCCTCGTAAACATCCTCAGGGAGCACTAAAACCCCATCAAGACCTCAAAAAACCTCAGAACGCAGTGTCAAGTGAACCTCTGTCGCTTCTTCAAGACCTCTTTAAACGTTGCACAGAATGTATTAACTCATCCAGGAACCATTAGGAATGGCTCCTCCAAGACATTCGCAACTTTCGATGGATAAGGGTGAAGAAAAGTTCTAATCTACACCAAAAAGACTTCTGACGGCAACTTAAGACCACCGCAGGTCTCCAACGGTCCCGTCAAAATATCTCTTGCGACGTGTCCAGAAATGTTATCGAGATAAGAGACAAGCTGAGACGCAGTGTCTTCGACGTCTTCAATCGCCTGGTATTGTCACGTAAAAGTGACTTTAAAGCAAGTCTTACAATTTAGTCTGAAAAAGAATCAAACGCGGAGCTCGTTCCGACACTTTTTCATACCGCAACGTCCTATCGCGAGGGAACATGCAAGATTATGACTGGTATGGATGTTCGGCGTACGTTGACTGTCAATCATGTCAATCATGGCGACAGCATTGCTCGTACGGAAAAATAAAAATAGAAAAAACCCAATGGTGGAGCCGTCTACAAACATCCACGCCGCAATATACATGTTTCAACAAGGAAACAAGAGATTTCCGGATGATGACTCCTTTAAGACGAGTAACTGCCCCCGTGGACCTGTAAGGAACTTTTTTCAGAGATCTACAACTGAAAAGGCTTGACACTTTTTGTGAAACACTTCATAAAAAAAGCATCCTCAGTAAGCAGTTAAACCTCTCCAAGAACTTATAAAAACACGTCCAGTCATTCGATGCAAATGAACACAGAACCTCTTAAGCTTCAGCAAATGTCACATGGTCTTAATAAGCTCCTCAAAGACCCCGTAATCTTTAAAAAAAGAGCAGAACCTTTGTTCTTAAAGAGCCCTACAACCCTAAATGGACATGGTTTTCTGCATTCTACTGGAGAACATCCCAACGACCCGGGGGGGTGGTGGTTCCAAACAGGAGCAGCAACTGTTTCAATAAGTCTACAATGAAGACATATGACATCCTTCTCATGGAGCTCTGTTGAGAATTAGAGGACCTCTGGAGCTTCTTTAAAGGGAATGAGAACTTTAATAAGCTCCTCCAGGACCCCTGTAACCTTAACATAAAAAGAAGGAAGAACTTGTACCACGCGGGATGTGGAATATAAGGTCTTTACCATCAATAATCAACCCTAAAGACTTCTTCAAGACCTCTGCAATCTTTCATGGGAATAAAAAAAACCTTCTCAAGTTCTATCATTGCAGATGTTAGGTCTTCCAAGTCTCACCAGACCAGCCCCAGACCTCAACAACCTCCTAAAGAATCACTAAAATCTGAAATTTTCAAGTGTTCTGGACTCTCTAAATACCACTTTCATATAGCTCATAAATCATACAAGCAATGACTTGAACAAATCTCCCGGAGAACCGTCTTAAAAGGTATTTGAAGGCCCCATCGGTTTCTCTTAAACCTTCAAATGAACGTCTAACTCGACGAGCCCTAAAGACTTCGTTAAGACCTCAGCAGAGTCCATATGGCAATCTGAACCCTTGTCAAATTTTGATCGCGTTCTGACGGCCTGATACATCATTTACAAGGTCTCGCAGGTAATTCTTTTAAATACTATTTTAATGCTGGAAATCCAGCCAAGCACCTCTGGCATTTCTCCAAGAACCTTCAAAAAAAAAAAAAGATCCAGAAAGACCTCAGCCCCGCCAGAACGACCTTCTAAAACACAATCATTCCACCCCTGAATTCCCAAAGTCCATTCCTGCAGTACTGACCCACCATTTCATGACCGGCACTCGACTCCCTAAAACTGTACGCTTTAGATTCTTCTTCATGAACTTCAGACACTTTAAAACTCTTTTGAAAACTCTCCGCTGGCGCCTGAACCTCCTGAAAGACTTCTGACTCCATTATAGTCCTCACGCTTTCAACAGCAAAAGACCTTTTCAAGGTTCCACAAAGCTTCCCACTGTGTTATCACACCTGTTCGGAACGCTCATAAACCTCCCCAACCATCCACACACAATCCCCCCCCCAATCTTCGATAAACGAGTTCTGAATCCCCCCCTTGAGTTGCGCTTACAAGCCTTGAAATCCTTCCCGGGACTGTGTGTGAAGTATAGACTACGGGTGACGGTGAGGAGGAGCGTCATAATGTGGTGAGGGATGGGTTTCCGTGGCTGCAGTCATCAGTCTCGCGGCGATTATGTGTGATCCTGCGTCTCCTGCTGTCGGCCGGCAGTTTGTCTCCTCTGTTGGCTCAATACGAGGCGACGCAGCGAGGGTCTGTGTGAGATGGACGGCCCTCAGATGTGCCTCCGACAGGGGCTGGATCTGCTGTAGACGACCCCCCCCCCACTTCTTTCCTCCTCCGCCTTCCTCCCCCCTGCCATGAGGACAGATTGTGATGTCTGGAGGCTCTTCAGATCGCTCCCCTCTCGTTCTCACCACTCCATTGCGCTCGCTTCCTAATTTGGGCAGAGGAAGCAGAGGCTTGATTGGCATAGCGGGGTAATCGCCACGGTGAGCCTGAGGGATGCTGCCGTCGCCGTGGAAACCCCCCCTTTCCTCCTCCTCCTCCTCCTCCCCGATGTTTGACTTCATTTAGTTGGCTCCGCTCCTCAGTGGGAGACCCCCTGCAGTGAGGATGTGATAAAAACCAGCGGAGTCACAGCGACAAGAAGCACATTTACACGTTTCGACAACCGTGCGAGGGGCCGTACATCACACAGCTCCGGCACCTCCTTCCTCCTCAGTCATCTCACGGAGCATCTCCGTCCTCGATAGAGCTGGTGGACCTGGGAAACAATCCGACCGGTGCGCCGAATGACCACTAACACTATTTCTTGTGTTTCTTGGTCCACATGCCGCCGTCTGACAAAAGTCCGAATCAGAGCCTTTGTGGTCTGAGACACAAATACATCAGTAATCCACTTATTGAGCCTAGTTACTAGTTACCTGCTACCTTGCTAATGAAGAGTGACTCGTTACTGGATAAAGTTTCCCCATCAGGTTTGAACTCTCAGTGACTTCTGGTTGAGTTGTTGATGAAGCCAAATGTTCTGTACGAGCAGCTTTGACAGTAAAATTCTCAACGCTCAGCATTTTTCTGACGAACCGGTACTTTTTTTTCTGGGTAACTCTTCTCCTCTTAAAAACTCAAATGTGGATCATTCGCATCATTCTGGTCCGTTTTTTTCCCCCTTAATAAACGTGGAAATATCAGATTGGATCAATATGTGGAGTGGGGGGGGGGGGGGGGGGGCAGCCATGGGGGTGAAACTTTTCACTTTCACAGTTTTCAGTCAGAAAAGTAAAAAAAAAAAAAAAAAGAAGAAGACAAGAAAACCGGTGCAAACTTTGCAGATTATTAATTCATGCTGAAGCTCTTTTGTGTGTTTCTGTTGCGAGTCCCTGCCGCAGGAAAAAAAACAAAAAAAAAAACTCCTCAAGTTTCCACACGAAAAGTCTGCAGGAGAATCGGTGAGGAAATAAAGGCAATCGACCGTTTTTCACTGACTATATATTTCGATATCAACGTGCGTTACAACTTAAATCACGGCTTATTGTGAAATTTCTGAAAGTCCAAGGAACTTTTCACTCTGAGGGCTTTTTTTCATTTTTTTTCTCAGCTTTACAAGAAACATGAAGCCGAAGCGTCTGAATGCAGCCGGTGACACCTGGAGACATTTAGATTTAATACTGGACGACTCTGAACTCCTGCAGCCTCACAGCTTTTGTTCTACAGGTGCAGCGAGGAAACGTGGTGGTAAACACCGAAATACAGAGAACTGTTGTCTGGTAACACCTCAAGGAACGGACAGAACGGCGCTGCTAGTTAGCTTAGCATGTCAGAATGTGACATAACTCCAGATTCCAGGTCAGCCACACCTGGGAGGTATCCTCTGCGCTTTTCAGGCAAATAGGAGGTGTTAGCATCGCTAGGTGGAAGGCACAATAAAATTTCCGCAGGAATTTTCTAGTTAAACTTAATGTTGACGTTGTAGTAAATTTTTAGTAGTAATTCTTCAACATTCGACACAGTTCCATCCAGTCCACTGCAGCGCTGCAAAGCAAACTTTTCCAGTGTAGCTTTAAAGGTTATTATAGGCTGTATGTCTATTTATTGTTTATTTACTATCCATTTTCTATACCTCTTTGTATATATTATATACATTATATATACTCTATACATATTTATATTGGTTCAGTCTTGTGCTTTTGAATACGTATATTTCTCCCATATCATATTTGGTGTTTGATTCCTTTCAATATCAACTGGTTCTACAATTTATCACAATTTATCCAGAATGTGTTAGAATACACCATTTAAAAGCTCTATTTTTATTTATTTTTTAAACTTGCAGGTGCTCAATCTATTTTGTTTTTTTGTTTTTAACTGTTATATTTACTTGATTTTAATTTCTTATAGTAATAGCAAAACAAAAAGAGTGTGAACAGCCAGAAATCGTAGAAGAAACACTGCACAAACACTCAATATGCAGATGTGTGATGATGTCACAGGTGTGATTATATGTTAGTGTGTCTCAGGTGTGTTTTTATGTGTCTTTCTGTGTCTTTTTGAGCCTGAAGTGTATTTTTGTGCATCTCATGTATCTTTTACTTGTGTCTTTTTTGATTTTTTTTTTTTTGTGTTTTTGTGTGTCTTTGAGTCGAGACCAGCGAGGTCAAGAGTGGAGAAAAGCGGCAGGTTTTGTGTGGAGGAGCCTCCGGTTGAGACAGTGGACCTTCATCATTTGTGGGAACAAATTGTCCCTGAAAGCAGATTTAATGTTCAATAAAGGCGGCAGGTTTTCCTGCAGGAGTCAGCAGAGTGGGAGCCGAGCAGGACTTAAAGGATTGAGAGAGGAGGAGGAGGAGGAGGAGGAGAAGGAGGAAAGATCAGAGGTTTCACAGTTCAAGCTTGAGCTCCAAGATAGAAGCAAAGAAAGAGGATTTCAAAAATTTAAAAAAAACCTTCTTCAACCTTTCTTGATCAGCTTTTATTTCCTTCGTCTGATGCTTTAACCCCACAAATAAAAAAAAAACTGCAGACCAACATCTCATATCAGTCTGAAAGACGGAGGACGAAGCATCTCTCAGTTCTTCTCCAGGTGCATCCAGATGTTTTCAAATGAGGCAACAGCTTATCAAGAAACGACAAAACTCTCAAGGAAGCGAGTCGAGCCGGGCGAAGCCAGACGTTCTGCAGTCGTCGACATAGAATGATCAACGACTGAAGAAGTGACTCACTGGAGACAGACCTTAGGATTCTGAAGACAAAACGCTGCGTTACCGTCTATTCTTCAAGGGTAAATGCTCCGAGAGGTGACTTTTGGAAACAAATTACTCGCCGTTTGCAGATTTCATATTAAAAAAAAAAAAGAGAGAGAAAAGAAAATCATTTAAAATAGAATCATTGAGCTGAATTCAAAGCTCCATCTTTGTTTAAACCCGAGACTTCAAAATTCATTTGACTGACTCAGCATTTTTGCCGTCTTTTACCGTATTTATGAGTTTAATGACATTTTGGACTCGTTCAAAAGACGACAGGAACTGATTGGAGTGTCGTTTTTGTGCAACCGTGAGGGGGAAGTCAAATTATGGCTTTGTGTTTTTTAAAAATGTTTAATTCACATTGACAGTCTTGTACATAACAAACGCTGACATACAAGCGTGGATATAAATATATGCTCATCTCCTCCCAGCAGTTTCATCCCCCCCCCCTCGTTTCTTTGTTAAATGACAGATTTTCTTGTAAATCAGCTCATTTTCCCGTGGAAATGCTCCTGGTTAGTTACGGCTCCGGGAGCAGCTCAGGTAATCTTGTTACATCGGAGCCGCTGCCGCCGCCGTGCGAGCGCGTGGATAAATGAATGTTTCTAATGTGGGAGCAGGGGAAATAACCCAGTGAGTGAGAGTTATTACAGGAGCGGAGATTTATCCTCGGCGAGCCCCCCCCTACTCTGGCACACGAACGCTGAAGCGTCGTAAATCTGGTGCGACCTGACGGAGCCGCAAGCTGATTGGAGGAGCGGCGTTCACACCTCCAGACGGAATATTCACAAAAAATGTTGGCTTCGCCCGCCGCCGCGAGGGCGGGATGTTCTTTTTGTTCCCGCTCACCCACTGCCCCCCCCCCCAAAAAAAAAAAAAACCCAATAAGCGATTTAAGGCCAATACAAAAACAAAAATGACAGTTTCTGCTGTTTATGTGTGAACAGACGTCGTTTTCAAAACGTTTCCATGTAAACGGGAAACTTTTCAGACACGCAAAAAACTGAAATGATGCCGTTTCACCTGAAATGACTTGTAAACGGAGCCCAAGTGTTTTAATCGCCGCGTCAATGGCCGCCAGTCCCCACAAGTCATTTTGGTGCAACTTTATATATAAACAATATAAAAAATTCCATCCTTTAAAGGCTTTTTTCCCGCCTTGGGGTATCATAATGTTATGGCTGACGGGGAGAAGCGTCACCTCTGAAGTTTTATAGACGACCGCGTCGTCACGACGATGTCCTCTGATCGTCCTGCTGAAGCCACGGGTCAAAGGTCAGAGGTCACAATGTGTTAATGAGGTCCTTGCAGCCGCAGAACAACACACACACACACGTGTGTGTGTGTGATGGATGCGGTCGCCCCCGGTAACGCTTGGGTCACCTTGACAATCGTCTACACGAAGCACCATCTGGTCGCCGTGGTGATACATTTACGGTTCATGCTCTGCTGCCCTGAACGCACACACACACGCACACACACACACACACACGCACACACACACGCACACACACAGCGCCTGGTATTTACATGCCAAGTGAGACGATTACAAAGTGACATCATCTGTGAGAAGACAACAACCAGCAGACACCCGAGGTCACACAACTAATACACACAACCTCCACCTTTACATCAGTTCTTTTTATTTTTTTATTTCAGTTTCACGTCATTTACGATCAAAACTGTGGTCCTCTCACACGAAACAAAGTGATTCTGTTGAGCAGGAAGAAGTCATTGACGACCCGCAAGTTGCCGTGGAAATCAAACGGGCGGTCTTCTCCTGGCACGACCCGCTTGTTGCCGTAGAAACTGGCTTCGATATAAAATCAGGGAAACAATGAAACGAGGAATCGGACTCGTCCATCACCTCGACAGACGACCACCAACACACAGCTACCGCCAAAACACCAGTTACATCATTTTTGGATTCTTCATCCCGAAGACGATCCGGCAGCGTTTTCACAATTTGCCACTGAGCAAATTTTGTCTTGAGCTACAAAGCATGTGATTTCTATACGATGAAGAAAAAAATTTGTTTAAAACAGTTTGTATACAAACACAACTTTAGGTTAAATTCATAAAGTGAAAGTTTAGATGTATTTGATAATTTTCTAGGATTTGGAGCATTTTTTAGAGATTTTTCTTTTCCTATTTTTTCCCCCTTTGAACTGTTTGATCCTTCTTTTTCCCCTTTTCCTTTCCCTTTGTTGTTTCTATCTTCCTTTTTCATTTTCTTAATTTTTCTTTTTCTTAAAAATAAAAAGTCTTTACAAGCTTTTAATTTTTTACTGTGTTTAATTATTCATTTTATTATTTCCAGAGGATTTCAGTGAGCTATTTTATCTTTGTTTTTTGCAATTGTTTTAGTTTTTTTACTTGGTTTAGCTGGGTTTTTTTTACTTCAATTGGACCTTTTTTTGGAAAATCAGTGTTGCGTGCCAAATAAAAAAAATAATCAAGCAAAAAATTACCTGGAGAACCTTTTTTAAAGAACCTTTTTTAAAGAACCGTATGTCATTGATGCCTTCATTTCCAGGTGTTTTACCAAAAGTGGCACGCCGATGAGGACACAGAGTCGTTTCTGCTGCCGAGGTTGTCGAGGGGTGAAAAAACAAACACGGTTCAGCCTGTGTATCGTTCTGCCTTTATCAGAGGAAACAGGAATTAGCTGCCAGCGAAAACCATGTTAACTGTCGGGAGTGTTGTTGTACAGCTGCGCGCGCGTGTGTGTGTGTGCGCGTGTGTGTGTCACTGTATCCTGCTGTCACGCAGAAACAAGGTGAGTTTCTCCTCTCGGTTCCACACCTGCTGCTGTAATTACCCTCCGGGAC
The DNA here is from genome assembly GCF_963422515.1 of Blennius ocellaris. Lineage (NCBI taxonomy): Eukaryota > Metazoa > Chordata > Actinopteri > Blenniiformes > Blenniidae > Blennius > Blennius ocellaris. The sequence continues at coordinate 5,129,365 of NC_137671.1, forward strand.
AAATAGATTATATAACACACACACACACACACACACACACACACACACACACACACACACACACACACACACACACACACACACACACACACACACACACACACACACACACACACACACACACACACACACACACACACACACACACACACACACACACACACACACACACACACACACACAGGCGATACAATGACCTGTTAATAGTGACGGACGAGCAGGTTGATGGTTTCAGGTTCATCAGGGAGGAGAATCCGTTTCTCCACACGTGGAGATGAATGTAGATCTGTAGAATGTAGAGCTATGAATGTAGACTCACTGGCAGCCGGATGATCGTATCGCAGGTCATTTTATCAACCGGGCCATAGATTAATTCTACGTCACAGCGTCAGATGACCGCTTCCCTGTATATTATTGCGCCGTGATGTTAAAATATAACGACCCGATGACCCCGCCACAGGACGATCTGCTGACTCGGCACAGACGACTCATCAAACGCATCTTTTTATTTTTGCATTTTTCCTGTCGCGAAGCTTCGCGTTCACGCAGCAACGCTTTGAGGCGACGGCGCCCTCTGAAAGTGCCCCATAAAGTTGCGTTCCACCACCGGTTTCCATGGAGACGGAGGATTTTCAAAAAAAGTTCCGCCTTTGGAGACGTTTTCGAAAAGTTGCGTCGACGTCGTCGCGTGAGCGGAAGCACAAATTGCAGCAAGAACTACCCAGTGTTCACATGAAAATCCTGATAATTCACACCATCAAGCTACTGTTAGAAAAATCTTAATACTTATTAGAGACGAGGTGTTTTTCACTTTCATATGTTCCCACTTTGACAACCTGGTCGTCTCTGCTTCTTCTTTAAACTTTTAATCACAGTGGGAGAAAGAAAAAAACATGGAAAATTAACCTCATTTTGTTCAAAAAAATAACAAAAGCCACCGTTTTCTCGCACAACATAAACGCCTCCGGGGTGCCGAGACCTTTAGAAATAACAAACTGCGTCGTGAAGCCGCGTCTTAAAATATCACCTTTTATTTTGTTTTTTGATTTTCGCTCCACAAAAGTGAAGAAACTTGTTTTTTGTTGATGCGAAATAAAAACAGACTATAAAAAGATCACATAAGTACAAAGAGGCCCGCTAAAGTGGCCTCAGACCACACACACACACACACACACACACACAAACAAAAGACTCCGAGGCTTTCATACACACTGTAAATACAGTAGACTGTGCGTACTGCGTGTGTTTGTAAAGAAAAGAGAAAAGCTTCAGCAGCTGCTGCGTCTGTATTTTTAGCTGCATTCACACTGTACAGATAACACGCACGTGCATGCGCGCACACACACACACACACACACACACCCACACACACACACACACACACACGAGCACTGGCGGAGGTAAACACGGCCGCTCTCGTCATCTGTTGCTCTCGCTGGAAATGAAAGCGCGTAAATCACGTTCTTTTCTTTTTTTTATTATTGAGATTTCAATTCCAACATGACGAAGACAAGAAAAAAATTAAAAACTAAAAATAGAAGCTGAGATGAAAGAGAACAAAGGGGTGTGGGGGGTGTCGACGCAGCGGGAACCCGCCGAGTGAACAGAATACATGAACACACTATTCTATCAACATTTTAATCAGGTTTATGTATCAGTTAAAGTAATAAATGAGATCATTACAGCTCTGGTTAACAAACCTATTTAGAAACTCCGAAACGTTTAACTCTGTCCTCCTGTCTTGTCTCCTCTCGTATGTCTTCTCACTGTGACTCCATTTGTGTCCACAAAATAAAAAAAAAAAACACCCGGCGGGAAGCAGAAACCATTAACTTCAACACTTCTAACATGTATATGTGATCGTGGCAATATCATTAGATAAGTGGCTTCAATGGGATCTCTAGAAATGATCTGTACACGTGATTCAGGAATGGAGTAGATGTTACTGAACGTGCATGAAATCTGGTTGTTTCCGTCAGGATTTTGTTCAAATGTTTTCCCCGACCGGGTTTAAGTTCTAGATTAAGAGGCAAATTTAGTAAATTCCTGTTTTATTTCCATAAATTTCCATCAGTTCCCATAAATTCCCATTTATTCCCAATGGAAGTTTCCAACTTGAATTTAGTAAATTCCTGCTTTATTCCCATAAATTTCCATCAGTTCCCATAAATTCCCATTTATTCCCAATGGAAGTTTCCAACTTTAATTTAGTAAATTCCTGCTTTATTCCGAGAAGTTGGAAAAAGTTCCAAAGTTTCCAACTTTGAGAATTACCAGAATTTTGAAACCCTGACTGTGATTAATCTTGAGCAAACATGTGATTAATCAAAATTAATCTCGAGCAAACACGTGATTAATCTGATTAAAAAATTTTGATCGTTTAATAGCGCTTTTGTTTTTTTTGCTGACGAGGATCAACTCCCGCTGCCTCAGCGGACCCTGAGCTGTGAGACGTTTCTGTTTGGAGGTTAAATCAGCATCAGGACGTCGTGTTTTTCAACATTTATTATTTATTATTGTGATTTTGTCCGTCTCGTCTCAGCAGGACGAATCCCTCCTCCTGTTTTCATGTCGGCCTCCACCACCAGCTGTGTTTCTTTCTCTGTCACGCAGCTGTCAATGCTCAGAGATTCAGTTTGCGAAAATGTATATTTGTTTGTTTGCAACTATTCACAACCGACGTTTTTTAAAAATTTCCACTCGCTTTTGTTATTTACTCGTCCACAGATCTCAGCTACGTTTTTTGTCGCGCAACATCGAGACTCAGTAGAACTTCTGCCGTCACACAAATGTGCAACGAAACCTGATTGGCTCGTTCTGATTGGCTGATTCTATCCAATCAGGTTGCTAATTCCACTTTTTCAGTTTTTTCAGTTTGGATCACGACACATGATGAATTTTACCCCCAAAAAAGGACTATTTTGTACAGTTATATTGTTTTTATTCTTTTTTTTTTTCAATTTTTGTTTTTTTTCATTCTTATTTTATTCTTTTTTCCTGTCTTTTCACCTTTTTATTCCTTCTCTTAATTCTCCTCCATTTTCTTTAATTATTCATTTTTTCTCTTTCTTTGCCTCTTTTGTCATATTACCGGTATATTTTTTTTTTTACAGAGCAGCAGAAATAGCTGATTGGAATCGGCCAATCAGAACAAGCCAGTCTGTGATTGGCCGGTTTTGCACCACATTTGTGCATGCATGTGGACAGTTGCAAACATTAAAACAACTTTTTTTAGCTTCTTGTTTGCTTGAATTCACTTTTTCTTCACTTATTTCTTATTGTTATTTCTGTGCCGGCGTTTCCTCAGCGGATGTTTATTATTATTATTATTTTTTTGGGGCTGCAAGCGAAGCGTTTGTTCCCGTTATCGGACGTGGAATCAGATTTTTAATAATTCATGGTTGGAGATGTTTGGGTGGGGGTGGTGGTGGGGGGTGGGGGGGTGTTTAGCTCCCTGCTGCTGTTTGAGCTCCATGTGGAGCCGCTGAGCATTAATAAGTCACCGAGAGGCGGAGCTCAGCTCCTTCTGTTCAAGCGTTTTGTCCCGATCAGACACAAAC
>NC_137671.1:5137924-5202924 GCF_963422515.1 Blennius ocellaris
GACAGCTCATTAGCATTTAAAGGGACAGGCACAGAATCGGCTCGTTCTCAGTGCTGCTCACTGGAGGGACTTTTACACTGAATTTGAGGAAATAAACTTCGGAAACAATGTTGTTGGACCTCCGACACCTTTGTGAGGAACTATAACATGGGACATTCTAAAGGGGACTTTATATTGGATAAAAGAAGGTGGCTTGATGTGGAAACCCGCCTGCAGCTGGTAGGGGAAAAAAATTAATAAATCTCATCGCCCCAATCTGGAAATACCATGCAGTCTGCCTAATGAGCCTCTTCATCAGCTCCTCCTCCTCCTCCTGTCAAAAACATGCATGCAAAAAAAACCCCACCCGCAGCCTTGGAGCTGTTGAACACATGAAAACTGGAGCTGCAGCGTTCGAGGGGGGGAGTCGAACCGGGCGCCATCGTCCGTGCTCCGCCGCTCCTGGAAGGTGTCTTCATTACTGAGCCCATTAAAAATAATCACTGTGTGTTCAGAGCGGCTAATGCGTTCATTTAATTAGCAGCATTAGCGGCGTTCATCCCGCAGAGGGAAGAAGAGGAGGCCATGACGGGGGGAGGGGGAGGGGGGGGGGGGGGGTGAAGTGGCGAAGCAGGGCGCTGAACTCTGAACACTGAAATGTTGGAACGGAACCGGCGACTCGGGCATGGAAATCAATGTGAGCAGCTCCGTTTCCGATCTGTGATCGACTTTGTGCTGCGTGAGGAGCGGCTTCCTGCTTCAACACACACACACACACACACACACACACACACACACACACACACACACACACACACACACACACACACACACACACACACACACACACACACACACACACACACACACACACACACACACACACACACACACACACACACACACACACACACACACACACACACACACAGTGATGGAGAGTGAGTGATGGAGAAAACAAAAACCCAAAACGTCCTGAATTGAAACTTTCAGTCAAAGGACAAACAAATTTGGATTTAACAGTTCACCAGAAGAAAAGTTGCCCTTCTCCCCCTTGTTTCCACGGAGATGGAGCATTTTCAAAAAGCTCCACCTTGGGACCGGTTTTAAAAACCTCGTGTTGTCAGTGGCTCCGAGCACTAATGTCATGTAAACAAGACGCCCAAAAAGCAAAGGAAGATTTCCCGTTTTCAGCGCCTCGGTCTGTCACATGACCGTCAATCTGGAATAACCTACCAAAACATAAACGCTCAAACCGGACACTTTTATCAAAAAGTCTCTATATTTAACATCGTCAGTGTCATACATGATAGTCAACAGCTTCTAACGTTTCTGCTCGTAGTAATAAAGGAACAGAAATGCTTCAGGGACACGTTAACAAGGACAGTTTGAGAAGATTGAAGCTCACAGGTTGAGTTTAATTGTTTTTTTTCTCTCTCTCTCTTTAACAGTGTGTCTGAATGAGTGATCGTATCTGCTGCAGGTCCTCCACCCTCACGCTTCACCTGCCTGGAGAACCCGAACACGTTGATTAGTGCCGACTCGGTGAACCGGGCCGTGTTCCCGTGTCGCCAGAACAACTGGCTGCGCCGTGTGTTCATTAACGCGAAGCGGTGCGGAGCTCAGAATCTCTATCAGAACACACAGGCCGGGTTACAACCTGGCCTTTAATCTAGCCAATCCCTCAGTCTGGTCTGGCAGGGTTCAAGCCCGACAGGCTTGCAGGTAGCATGTGGATAAACGTGACCGGTGGGGGGGGGGGGGGGGGGGGGGGGGGGGGGGGTTCGTCCACGTCTCAGGTTCAGCCGCGGGTCACGTGATTTAATAATACATGTGTGTTTGTGCTGGACTGCAGGGTCACACGGCTGTAACTGGAGACACACACACACATACACACACACACAAAGAAGGAAGAAACGGCACGTTCATATTGAATTACATTACTACCAAAGAAGTTTTCAGAGATTTTCCGTCTGTTTTCCTCCTGTGGAGTTGCTGGTCTGAAATGACGCTAATAAAAGAGGATAATTATGGACTGATGAAGTGCAAATCACCACAACTTTCTTACACACACACACACACACACACACACACACACACACACACACACACACACACACACACACACACACACACACACACACACACACACACACACACACACACACACACACACACACTGGTAAAAACCCTCCAACCAGTAGCAGCAGGGTTCAGCACCACGGACAGCGACACACTGAAACCAGCCTCTCCTGCTTCTTCTGCTTCAATATTCAAAGTCTCAACTTGGAGCGTTACCAGATGGGAACAGAGCATTCTAATAACAACAACAACAACAACAAAAACCAGCTCATACATTCACCAACACACTGATTCTGGTGACCCCCCCACGGGGTGACTTCACGCCCCAGGATGGGAACCATCAGGTGTTGAAATCAAACATTTATACCCAGTTCAGATTAAATCCTCTTCTTCACATTTACTGCTGGTTTTGTAGTTATCAAACTACCAGTGCTCCACTAATGACCCCCAAGCAAACACTTGTGTTAAATAATAATAAAGCAACATTGTTCACACCAGATCATTAAAAAAAAAATCTTTTTTTTTTTCACAAACCCGCTCAAAACCTGTTAAGCGTGTTAAACCTGTAGGCGGCAGTGTAACGACAAGCGTAAAGCATCGGCTCCAGCGTTTGTGAGTGTAAACACAAACAAGCCAGTGTTTACACAAATGTCAAAATAAAGCAGTATTGTCTATAGAAGCTGTAATCACAGGTCAAACTGTGACGTTCAACTCCGTCACCCTCCGAGTTTCTACACGCGAATGTTTGCAAGTGTTTCCAAATCTCCACTTCGGAGTTTTCAGATATCATCATTTTCAGTGACTTGTCGATACATTTACCTATAAACAAAAGGCACAAACACTGTTTTTACTATGTGTAAAACTGGCCCCCTTGAGTGCAAGGCGACAACTTTAATGGCCTTCAGATGTGGGAAATTTCCCAAGGTCCTTGTTCCTCCCAAACACATACAACAGTAAAGCCAACCAAACTAACTCTCGACTCCGCCCATTTTTGGGGGGATTCGAAGCCCCGCCCACTTTACGCACCCGTTCAGCATCACCTACCCCAGCGTTGTCATGGTGACGATGGTGTACCAGAAGGCTGCGGGGATGGAGGTGAACTTGCTGGCGCTGGATCCCTTCTCTGCGTAGAACATGACGGTGGCGAAGATGATGATGGCCATGGTGAGCGAGAAGAGGAGGAAGCCGAGCTCCGACGCGCAGCTCTTCAGCGTGTAGCCCAGGATGCGGAGTCCGGCGGAGTGCCGCGAGAACTTGAAGATGCGGAAGACCCTGAAGACGCGCAGCGTGACGAAGGCGCCGCTCACGTCCTCGTTGTCGGTCATGACCAGGCCGATGTAGTAGGGCATGATGGCCACCACGTCGATGACGCTCATCACGCTCTTCACGAACTTGTAGCGGCTCGGCGCGGCCATCAGGCGCAGCAGGTACTCCACCGTGAAGATCATGACGCACGCCGTGTCCAGGCAGAAGAAGGCCAGCGCGTAACGCTCCCCGCACGACATCTCCTTCGCCCGGCTGTGCGCGGAGGCGCACGGCACCGTCTCCGCCACGTTGGCGAGCACCGACACCGCGATGAAGAAGCCGGTCACGTAGTAGAAGACCAGCGCCATGGTGGAGGTGTGCGGGTTCTCGAAGGCGCGCCACATGGTCTCGCGGAAGCTCATGTCCGGAGGGACCTGCTCGTTGGCCGGGTCGGCCTCCTCGTCGTCCTGGATGCGCTCCTGGTTCTCCCGCCGGCGGTCCTTGTACTCCTCGTAGCAGCAGTCCCCGATGATCTCCGGGATGATGCCGAAGAAGGCGAGCTCCTCGTCGTACGCGGAGATGCACTCCTGCCGCGGGTAGTGCAGCTTCCCCGTGCGGTAAAAGTTGAGGATGTGCCTGAAGATGTCCGGGTCGCGGTCGAAGAAGAACTCGTTGGTCTCCTCGTGGAAGAAGAAGTCGCGCTCGGTGCTGCCCAGCAGGGTGTCCGGGTACCGCTCCAGCGTGTCCCGCCACGTCTGGAACCTGGTACCGCTCACGTTGAGCACGATCAGCCTGTCCTGCGTGCGCTTCTTCTCCTTCGGGGGCACAGGCATGGGCGTGCTGGCCACCGGCATCCAGCCGATGGCCGCCGCGCGGGCGAAAGGCAGCCACGCCGCGACTCCCGCTGCCATGCTGCCGCTGCTGGCGGGGGTACCTATTCGGAGGCTCGGCTCACGGGGGAGGTGCGGGAGGAGGTTCAAGGAATCCGAGAGGACATCCAGGGAGAGCGCAGAGCGCGCAGCAACAGCTCGATCCAACGGTTTATCCAGAGGTTGTTCGATTTTACGCACCAAAGCGACGCGTAAAAGCGCAAGGGAACAAATCCAAACGTGCTCAGTTTGTCAAACTCTCCTCCAGCGACGCGAAACTCCGCAGAGCTCCACTCTGTACTTTAAACCCGCACGAAGAACCACGGATTCTCTTTCCCAGCAGCAACAAGTCTCAAGGGAACCATGCGCTCCGCTCCCGGACCCGGAGCTGCTGCCGCAGGCATGCTCCGCACCGGGTCTGCCGCTGGAGTCGCCCGTAGAGTGTGCCCCCCCCCCCCCTCTCCTCCCCTCCCCGCCTCCCTAAAAGACTCAAACTGTGATGGAGCGGTGCCGTTCCGGTAGCAGCTGCGGGGAGGCGAGCCGAGCTGAACCGAGCCAGCCAGCGGCGCGTAACGCTGTTCTTTGCTGGGGAGGGAGACGCGCCACCGCGGCTCGTCCTCCCGTCACACAGGTGCTGCTCAAAGAGACGCGGAAACCCTCTCTCCTCCTCCTCCTCCTCCTCCTCCCTCACTCCTCCTCCTCCTCCCTTTCCAGATGGGGGCGTGTCACCGGAGAAGCCCTTCAGTTCCCCAACTGAGTTTCTGCCGTTTTACGCGCCGGGAGGCTCGTGTTCAGAGGCACAAACCCGCCGCACGTCACACGTCAACGGGCTCTTTTGCTGTTGTGACACAGGGTGCGTTTGGTGATCATCACCCCCCCCCCAACCCCCTCGGGCGGTGACAGCAGGCGTATTCTGCGCGCGCGTCCGACAGGTGGAGCAGATTGGGATTTTTTTTTTTTTTTTTTTTCAGGCAGCGCTGCAGCAACACGTTTCCACTTTAATTTAACCGGAAACCTTACATTTAACGCGAAACACAGATAAACCAAACACACACACCACGAATTAATTCATATCAGCTGATTAAAAAGTGGTTTAAAAAATATTTGCAAATGGAGAAAAAAAAGCTTTGTATTTTGGTCGCAATTAATACGTTCTTTGTGTTTTTATATAGACACCACAGCACCAGTGAATATAAATGAACAAAAACGTTCAAAGAAAACATAAGAGATATTAGTTCACCTATCACCTCAAACCCTCAGACTGAGTCTTACAAAGCCTGTGGACCCGTTGAAGACAAACATTATTCTCACCAACATACAAAGGCAGGAGCCTATATAAAGCCTCTAATTACATGCAACCCAAAAGTAGCAACAATTAACTAAAACAACACAATGAAAATGTAAGGAAGTGGAGCGAATGGGTGCGAAAAGGTAAACAATGAGCAACTGAGATGAGAAAACACAAAATTCCGATCAACTGACCCAAAACAATAACGAGTAGGTGGCACAACTTTTTTCACTCCCATCAGAGATCAGAGGACCCTGTGACCTTTAGTGACCCTCAAATGGAGCAGGAATTGTTGCCCTTTAGCTCTACCAAATAAGGCATATATCAGTAAACCAGTCTTCATTTAAACACCCCCCAAACAAAGTAATTAAAATTATTTTTAATTCATACCATAGACCCATAATCCCTAAAGGAAAGGCAAATAAGTATAAGCTCCTGTTGACCTTTAACCCTGTAAACCTCGTTTTGAGGTTTATGACACCATGTAAACAGGCTTAAAGGGTCAAAGGTCACATAGATGGAGTAAAAAAAAACATCATAATGATCCTTTAAGACTCCAGCTGTCAAAGTGCCGTGCCCAAAGTCTATACCATCGATCTACAACCTTTATGGCCAAATGAACTGTTTTTTTTTAAATGATTTTCCACCAAATAAAATGTGACTGGAGCTCAAACCATGTTAATTATCTGAAATAAAGAAAAAAACATCGGGGGGGGAAAAATGCTTTGAGCACTAAAAACCAACCTTGGTTTCATGATGTTTCATAGTTACAGTTTGTAGTTTACATGGGGTTTTTTTTGGCTTTTGCTTTTGTAGCCAATTTGATTAATTCACCTTTAGCAATTTCATGTCATTTCTGAGCCGGTCAGGCTGCAGGTGAACTGCGTTTCCCAGCTGCTCCTTTGCATCTTCAGAAGAGCCTGCAGGTCGACGTGTTGGGCTCCTTCCCATCAGCCCCTGGGGCCGGCTCCACGCCACAGTGCTAGTGAGGTTTGTCAGATTTAAAATTTATGATCAGTTTCTTCTGCGTGTCTCTCTCAGAACACCAGGAAATGCTTTTGTTTTGATCTGATACACAACTTCTGTATTACTGTTGCAACGCTGCAGTTTTTTTTTTTTCACTTTTCACCATCTGTCTCTTTCCCCCTGCCAATGTTTCCATGACTAAACACTTTCTCTATCCTTTCCACTTTTGTTTTTTTTATTTTTTTAATATAAACCCATGAGATTGTCTGGTCTTCATTGTTTTTCAGGGACTCGTGTTGTATTTAAACCAATTTTGCACAGAATAATACAGACTCCTCAGTTATGTGTCTTATTTTTTTTTTTTAGAAATCATAATATCTTCAGTCATATTCATGTTAGGAGATATACTTGAAAATATATATTAGTGTTCTGTGTTAAGATTCTTCATTTCTACAATGATATATAGACCGGGATAAGTTTGTACGTAAAAACAGGGAAGTAATTCATAACGTTCTGGTATGAAAGCGAGATTTGTTTCTGGAAACTTTGTTATGTAAGAGGAATTGCTCTGCTCACTTTCTGACCATGTTCTTGATATATATAAATAAATAAGTAAATAAATAAATAGTTCTGCATTTTCAAATATTGTTGTTGTTGTTGTGGTGGTTCCGTGCCTGTGTGCGGGTCCAACACTCTGATCCACCACAGACTCTGAGAGCCGCCATAAAAATAGAAGCGGTGTTTTGTTTTTTTGTTCCTCTGGAGTCCATTCCTCACATCGTCGGCTCCCATGATGCACTTTGTTTGTTCTCCTAATATTTCCTTTTATTTGTTTCGGCTGTTTTCCAGTTTTTGCTCTGAAAGGAGATAAATTATTGTTTCTTTTTTTAGCATCTAAACCGGCAAATGATCTGTAAACCAGAGTCTGCTGATTCTTTTTCTACTGCGGCTGAAGTTACTGGGAGGAAGATGCTCTATAATCTGGACGTTAGTGGAGGAATAAACAGTTTCGTGAACTTGTGACAAGAGAAAGCGGCAACAAAACAACCAACATGCAGACAGTTGTTAGAAAAGGAAGCCAACTGCTAGTTTAGCATGCTAATGCTAATCGCAGCTACTGCTCATACAGGCTAATGTACAGTGGGATACCTTTCATGTTGTTAATTCATGATTAATGAGGCGCTTGTGGGACGTCTGTACCGACAGTGTTGGTTGGATCATTTGCTGTAGATTTTTTTTGTGTGTGTTTTATTGATTTTGTTTCTGTGATAAATGAGTAAATATTCCACAGTGAATCACTAACAGGGTGAAAGTTTGACCCTGAATGTGTTAAATGGTTGATTTCAGTGTGTTTGATTCATCCCAGCACATCTCGATATCATAGTTTTTTTTTTTGTCTTTCCCTCCGTATTTCTGCTTATTGCTGCTCTGCACGTCACCCAAACATCATAAATCAGCCGAAAGTAGATTTTTTTCCCCTTTTAAAATGCTGGGCCTCACAGAAGCATTAGCGCTGGAAACAAAGTTTGAGTCTCATCAGGAACGCGGCGTGATCTTTGAGCTCTTTAATTCCTCCCATTAATCAGACGGAGCAGAAGCGAGGTCACAGATCTGTGGAGGCCGGCAGATTAAAATCCATCTCTGTGTGGAGTATTCATGAGCTCGGGAGCGACTGGAGAGCCACATATTGGCTTCAGCTGCACGGCCCTCTGGGAGCTCGCCGCCGCACGCCGCCGCAAATAAACTCATTTTTAACAGCTGCAGAGTGCGGACGCCACGGCAGGAAACGCGAACCGTTCTGCTGCCTCGGCATGGGGAAGAAAAAAAAAAAGGAATAATCATAAGAACCAAAGCGAAACACATGAAACACCCCACCTGAAAATAACACGTACAGAAAGAGGAAATGATAAATTAGATGAAATATATGTTTATATATGGTTTGATAATATCAGAGCACAGTGAGAGTAAATCAGGTTTAACGGACATTTTCACAGGTTCTCTTCAATAACACAGCGTCATCTGCATACAGTGAGATCCACACGTTAACGGCAAACTTCCAGGCGTCTTTTTGATCATTTTATCCAAACTTAATGAAACTTTTAGACATTTTTCCACTTTTAGATGTTTTTAACGTATGACTGAGTGAAAGAACAAAGATAGACAGGGAGTAGGAAAAGGAGCAGGCCAGTTTTTTATGGATTTTTTTTTAAACAGTATTATCCGTGTTTTTGGTTTGTTTTGTTACTCTGTGAAATGTATGACGTTTGTAGTTTTTAAATTTTTTTGTGTCGATCAAATTGTGGGTTTTTTTTTCTCTACCTGTGCTCAATATTTTTTTTGTGTCTCTCTTTGTACTTTTTGTGCTTTTTATGATTTTGTTTTTCAACCCAGTCTCACTCCAAATTGCATAATACCTATATTTATCACAATCCATCTTATAATATAGCAATTTCCACTGGAAAAAGAAGAAATATCCGCCATGTTTTGTCTTCTTGTCAAGAGGAACCTGGCAGTCACATGACCTGAAGGAAAGAACAGGCACATGGATCATACCAATGTTACATTGTCCGAGTTTGTTTTGGTGCAATTTTGTGAAACTAGGTTAGATTTTTAAATTAAAAAAAATTTTTGGAGAGTGTTTTTTGTGTCTCTTTGTGAAATCCTGTGTTATTGTGCGTCTCCCTCACACTCTTGACTCCCATTAGTGGAGGCTTTGTGAGCCCGCCTCAGTTTTTGTATTTTGTCTTTTTGTGCACTCTGTGGGTTTTGTGTGTACTTGTGTGTTTGTGATGCGCATTACTGTGCCTCCGTTGTTGTTGCCTCGACCTCACACTCTTGACTCCCATTAGTTGAGCCTTTGTGTGTCTTTGGGGGAATCGATGGTCGGCTGGTTGTGGATTCAGAGAGCGGCGCCGCGGCGTGTCGAACATCACCTGTGACACTGGCGCTCATTACACATTACTAACGCTCAGCTCTAATGGCTCTGAAGAATTAATGCTCTCACACCCACCCCGACACACACACAGAGGCGGGAATGACTGCGAGGGTCTGAGCTCAACATTTTTTCACGGTCTTTATCAAGCACGAGGCGTCACCTCAGCTCATAACGACAAAACTCGGCGCAACACAAGCTGCAACTAAAACCGGGGGAATTGCACCATGTTTCATTTGCTTCTGTTTTTTTTTTATTAAATCTCAGTGTATCGACACTATGAAACCTGTCCGCAATTTGCCGCTCTTGAACAAAAGTACATTTACATGCAGTCGGGACTTTGTGTTATGTTTAAATGCCGTCGACAACTCTGTATGATGTTATTCAAGAAGGAATGACGGTTAAATGAAAGTTAAAGAGGATCCCGTGTTGACTTTGAGTGTCAACAAAAATAAAAAATAAAGGGCCAAGAGCTTATCCCTGTGGAACTCCAAACTAGAAATGTGTTCGCTTTACAAACTGTGAACAAACATTTACCTGGAAGACAAAAAAAAGAAGAAGAAAACTTCTTCCTGCCGTCTAAATCGGCATGTTGATGAGCTTCTCGGCGAAGGAGAAGCGCTCACTAACACACATTTAGGCGGTTTTGTGAACAATATCTGAGTGAAATAGGTCTTTTGTGTTTATAGAAAATGTTTTACATCTTTGAGTTCAGCTCAAGAAAAACGGTGAGCAAAAACAAAAAACGTGGTGTTTGTATTTGCCGTTGGTTCAAACGTAGTTCATGATTAACGGGAACAGTTTTTTTTTTTCAACCCAGCTGTGGTGTGAAGTCTGCAAACCATCAGTGTGGAAAATAATGCGATCGTTCGACTGAAAAAAAAAAAAGTAAATGCTGAGGTTGAATAAAGTTCATGTTTATTATTCTGTGTGCAGATTGATCAGCTATTCTGACCAGGTTCAAACTCTTCACGCACTTTTCTATCTCGACACTCCTGGGTTTTCCTAAACCAGAGGATTTATATCACGGAAGTATAAAGGACAAGACGATAAACGTGTGTTTGTTTCAGAGTAGATCGTCATTAACGGTGATTTTTTTTTTCTCTCCGAGTGTTTGGTGAAGAGATGCAGTTTTGTGGGTTTGCTGTCACACGAGCCAAACTCTCAGCTGATGACGGGATCAGAAATAGCTCGGCGAGTCTCTGCAGTTAATTATTTCAGTCTCACCTCGTCTCTGTTCCACGCCTCTAAAAATAGCAGTTATTCAGCGTGAAGACAAAGTGAAGCTCCAGCGGCCCCGTGTGACGATGAGACCGCCGTAATGAGCAAATATGGAGGAGGAATCGAACCGAGCGCCTGACAGATATTCACACTATACTGGCGGGAGTGGCTGTTTATATGTCAGCGAGATGCTCCAGGTGCTCTTTAAAAACTAACAATAATCATTTTGTACTTCATTCTCTCGTAATAGATTCACAAAGTAAGACTCCAGTTTGAAACCAAGTCCAAAATCAAGTCACTTTTCTTGTATGGAAACTATTTTGTGTATCATTTGAGCTTTTCTTTCATAATTAGAAAACAAGGCACTACTAAATCCTATCACTAACGAAAAAAATGTGTATACAATATGGAAATCTAAACTTTTTTTTAATGAATTCCTAAAATTTAATTTCAAGACAAAACGATGCTAAATTGGATTACACATGTGAGAGGTACGTTTTAATTATTTTTATGCATAAAAGCGTTGAGACATAGGTCACTTTTCCACGACGTGGGTCAGAATTCTCTAATAGAAAAGTGACCCGCGGATCATTTTTCCACGGGGGTACAAAGATGAGAAAGAGGGCGGCCATTTTTTTATTAAAACCCGAACCCGGATTCCATCTAGCGTTGAGGCGAGAATATAAGCTTGGTGTTAAAGGTGTTAAAAAAAGTTTAAAGCATCACACCATTTGTCATATTTTAACATCAGCTGCTCCTGTGGCAGAAGTCACCAGTTAACAAGGGCGCCAGTGAAACCGAAACACCCAACAGTGAAGCGCCATCGTAACGATCCACATTTTTGCAATAATATCAATAAATATAGAAGAAAATCTACCGTTTAATTTATTATTTGCACTAGTGGAAAAGCACCAAACGATTGTTTCAACGCCAGAGGATAGAACGTCACGGCCGTGACGGACAAGTCCGCACGGTGAAGGCTGCAGGGGGCGCTATTCCCTCGCCTCGCCTCACTTCCTTGTTTTGCAGACAGCCACACCCCAAACACTTCACGTCCACGTCACACATTTGACTTATCAACTTTAATTCAAATTTATTCTTACACTGGTTTGACCCAGTGGCGCATTTCTTTCAGTCAGTTTCACCTGTTTGTTAGATATTTTGAGTTTGTTTTGTTGACCTCGTTTTTTTTTTGTCACATAAAACTTAAGTTTTTATTTTCTTTGGGTCAATAAAACCCCTTTTTGTTCCCCAGAAAAACTGTTTGCCTCACCGCCTTACCGCTCGCTCCCCGGATAATGACAATACCCAAAAATACAGTGGACGTGTTTCTAGAGAATCGGATGCAGGAAGAGGAATCGGTGGGGTCTGGAAGCAGCTGTGTCCTAACGAGATGAACATCTGCTGAGGATTAAATCCAGTTAGCAGCTGATTAACGAGCTCTGGATTCCATCCAGTGAACTCTGCGTCGCTCTGACAGGCGGCGGCTCGCCGAGGCAACGAGCCGCCGACGGCGGCGAGGAGGAGGGGCGAAGGACTGAAGTCCACACGAACACGAGGACAGTGACGCGACCAAAGTGGTTTTCACCTCAGGACTGTGTTTTACACCCGGCAGCCTCTAATCTCACACCGGTGCAAAACTAGTTTCCCCGTTTCTCTTTTCACCAGATTTTGAACCATAATCCTGTTCATTGTGGCGAAATCTGGTTGGGATTTAAACTGGTTTCTATCAAGTCAGGAGCTGGTTTTAAAACTGGTTTCAGCTGTGTTTTAAAGTGGTTTCAACCTCTATTCACACTGTGTTTTAACCTCTTTCCCATCTAGTTTAAGATCAATTTTGAAATTTCAATGGATTTTGAAAAGCTGTTTAATGTGTTTCAGTTGGATCCTAAATCAATTTAAAGTTGTTTTCGTGTGCTTTTGATTGACTTTTAAAGTCTGATCCCTCGATTTTTTGCTTTAACTTGATGTCAATTTCAGGTGAAATGGATTTGCCAAAGATTTAAACTTGTTTAAAGTTGATATTGAGCTGGTTTCACTGTCAACGTGTCGAGAACTTAATATTCATCATGTTTTTAATTGTTGAAACTTGTTCTTGTGGACACTGTTAGGAGCTGACCGTGTGTGTGTGTGTGTGTGTGTGTGTGTGTGTGTGTGGGTGCACGTGTGTGCAGTGAGGCGTGTCGTCATGTCGCTGTACAAACAGGACGTCCTCTCGCCTCTTGAGGACGATCCTGATCTTCTCCATCTGCCAGATACAACAAAGGATTATGGGAACACTGCTCCCTGTGTGTGTGTGTGTGTGTGTGTGTGTGTGTGTGTGTGTGTGTGTGTGTCTTCTATATTTAGTGCTCAGGATAAAAAAAGCCGCTGAATGTAAATGAAGTAATGCAGACGAGTCCCTGTTCCAGTCGGTATTCTTTCAGTAAATGTAACTTTGTAACGTCACGCTGCACGTTTGACCGTCTCAGGAGGCTCACACCCTTCACCCATCAGATTTACACTGTCACACGAGGGCCTCGACCCCCCCAAACACAACTGATCACTGACTGAAACGTTCATCTAATCCTGATTTCTTGCTCCGTGTTTAAACTGACTTTCTTTGCTGTTTCTAGCCTTTCGTGTTGGACTTTGTTATCTGGACTGTTTCCAAGCTGGTTGAACTGGTTCCAAACTCGTTTTTGAACAAGTTTCGGATTGTTTTCGAACTGGCTTCAGACTGAGACTGGACTCGTTTGGAGATAGATTCAAAAGCGGGAACCACCAGGAAACCTATTTGTCTCCTCGATGTGCCGACAACGAGGAAACAAACGCCTCCCATCACATCTGAACCGTGGACCAAACCGGGAGATGTTAAAAGTTTGCGGCCGTCACGTTCAGCCTCCTGAATGTCTCGTCCTCGCCGCTCGTATCCATCCACCTGATTGTCCCCCCCCCCCCCCCCGTGACGCCCCGAGCTGAAGCCTCACTGTACGGACGTTAAAATACTCCCCCTCCATCATCCCTCCCAGGAGCCTCACAATCATTTCAGCTTTATTCCCTCCTTTCTATTTATAGAGCTGCACCTCCCCTCCTCCACAGAACAAAGATTGTTTTCTAATGCGCTCATAAAGGAGGAGGAGGAGGAGGAGGAGGAGGCCCCGGGCTTCAAACACGAGGCACTGGGAGCACTGGGAGGAAGGGAAGGAGGAGAATAAGGAGATAAAATAAAACGTCCTTTAAGGAGAACAAAGCTCCATGACGTCCTCTGTAAAGGCGGCCGAATGTCCCATCGTTATTGTTTATAGTGTGTTGTTCTTGTGTGGTTTCACGACAAGAACAAACAACAGCGCCGACGTGTGGCCTGGCTGCTGAACTGCATAATTTTCAGCGTTTCTGAATCCATTTTTACGTCTTTTTATGTTTTGTGCATCAACCAGTAATAAAAAAAAAACCTCCTTTAGTGGTCACACGTGACTTTTTTATTTCTTTTTTTAAAATGACCACTCTGGTTTACGGCGAAGCTTCCTGATTGGATTACAGTGAAAACGGGAAAAAAAACAGCCCCCAGACATGAGTTTGGATCATTAGAGCTGATTTCTTTGTTAACGCTCTGTGACGGATCTGGAAGCGTAAACGAGTGATTTATTCGCCGCGATGGAGCCTCGGGAGGTTTTCTTCAGGCAAAACACCGTGACGGCTGCTTTGAAACGTGGCCGAGACCCTTCCTTGTGATTTAGTTCAGACGCACCGCGAGTGTTGACGCCGTGACGTTTTATGATGAAAAATACTGACAAATACTGAACCGGGAAGTGACATCACAGCCAAGCGTGAACTGGCAGAAACCCGGGGCAAACTGTGAAACCTGACGGCTGAGGGCGGCCTGGTTATCCGCCTGCCGTCAGCAGGAATAAGATTTTATTGAATTTAACATTCCCGGCTTCACTTCCCAGAATGCACCAGTGGCGGCCCCCACTGCGCTTTAGTTGTGTGAATTATTAAATCCATGAACATCATTTATTTTTTATTACATTACCACAACAACATAATTGTAGATGTTTCGTATGAATTATGGATGAGACACACACACACACACACACACACGCACACACACACACAGAGTTATTGACCGCATACAGCAGGTTAAAGCAGAATGATGAAATATGTGTTCACCTACTGATGCTCACCTGTATTTACACTTCGGTAAACGAACAAACTACAAGTATACACAAACTAATACAAATATACACAAACTAGTACAAATATACATGGACCAACTACAAATATACACAAACAAACATTAAATATACACAAACCAACTACAATGAGACCGGGGACCTGCAGCTGAGTGTTTGACAGCAAGTCCATTAGGAGGGACGACGACATCGAATTTACTGTTGTGTGTGTGTGTGTGTGTGTGTGTGATATTGATCTTCAATAATCAGAATAAACAGAGTTGCTGTTGTCACTTTAATCCGAGCGCGTCTCACCAAACCCAGGCATGAATAATGCAAAATGCAACAGGACGACACCCTCAACCCCACTGTGGCCAATTACACTGCAGGACAGTGACCACACACACACACACACACACACACACACACACACACACACACACACACACACACACACACACACACACACACACACACACGTGTTTGAAAATGTTGAAAAATATGAAGGTCAGGATCGTCCCGTCCTCTCTGAGCTGCTGCCTCCTGTGAAAAAAACGGCCTCATAATGAGTGTGTGTGTGTGTGTGTGTGTGTGTGTGTGTATATGAGGTTTTAAAGTGAATTATTTTGAAAAACGACCTCCTCCTCTCCGAGAGGAAATGTTGATGGATGAATCGCCGCGAGACGAACCGATGCTCCGACCAGAATGTCTCGAAATCTCTAAATCGCACAAATTCACACGTTAATCGATAATAATGTGACACAGCATCATGGTAATGCCCGAGAAGGTTTTTATTGCGCTGTCATCAGCTTTATTCCACACTGCAAAAACAAAATAAATGCTGAAAAAGTCACCAAAAAGTATATAAAACACAAAAAACAACACAAAAGAGAGGAAAAACAAGTAAAATGTGAATACACACACACATATATATATTTATATATATATAGTTGAATGTTTTGTACATGATTTAGCGACAAGTAAATCATCAAATCACATATATTTCACAACATACACATCATTTGCGAAATAAAAAAAATTTAATTTGAAAAACTAACCGAATGAAGAGAAAAAAATTGAAAAAAAGAAGAGGACCCAAGATCGAGCCCTGAGGAACTATTATATTTGTTCCTCTTTTTTTAATACCCGTGCCTCCCTACATTGCTGCTGCCGTTATTCCTCCCACCACCAGGCGGCGACACACACCTGAACTGAACATTTAACTTCTCCAACATTGAACTCGTAGAGCTCGTATCTCTGAAGACGTCCTGACATTCAGGTCTCCTTCGGTACAGATAGATTTCTCTACATACCAACATGTGTTCTGTTTCAGACCGCAATGAGCCGTGACGCGTTCAGGGTCGTCACGTAAAGGACACCCACGCAGAAACTGACCGACCTTGATAGATAGATAGATAGATAGATAGATAGATAGATAGATAGATAGATAGAGTCCTGCCATGCGAACTACATCATTTCTGCCATTTCCATGTAAATGGACACTGTTTTTAAAATGTTGCTTTGTAAATGCGAAACTTTTCTGAAACGAAAATGCAAAAACAACTTGAAACTTCTGCAAGCGCTCCCTCTATTTCGCACCTCGCATCTGCAGAACATCTGCAGAACAGCTCAGTGGAACGTTGTGGCCTCTTGATTGTTTTGTTCACTGGAAACGAGGAAGTGAAACAACAGAGTAAGGAGCGTCTGTTGCGTTCCAGCGGTGTTGTTCAGAGGATCCTCGAGGAGACGTTCGCTCCTCCTGCAGTTTGTTCCTGGCGGGCGCAGGAGCGGGACGGAGCGGCTGATCTCGAGCGGAGTTAATGAGGCGTCCGCGGGCGGCCGCGTCCTCCCGGTAATCTGCTGCAGCCGGAGGCGTCCAATCAGCCGCCAGCCGGAGCGCGACTGGATCGATGCGGTCGATTCTTGCAGCAGAGAAACGCGAGCGTGCACTGAGAGCGCGCACGGCGGCGTGTTCAGAAATGTGCGAGCGTGCACGAGTGGAAGTGGACGAGGATGTGTGAGCGTGCATGAGAGTGACCTCGGGGGTTTGGGGAGTTCATGAGAGTGTATGAACGTGCACATGAGAGCACAGGTGTATATGGGAGTGTGTTGGCGTGCACGAGAGAGAGAGAGAGAGAGAGAGAGAGAGAGAGAGAAAGAGAAAGAGAAAGAGAGAGCTGCAATGTTAGACACGTGAAATTGCATGATAGAGCTTATGAATGAGTGTTTGAGAGCTCTTATGAACCAACAATATTAATAGAGTGCATACGTGTGCGTGACAGTGTGTGAGCGTGCACAATGTGGCGTGAGCGCGCACAGGGGGTGAGGAGCGTGCCCCCATTTGGACGTGTGAATTTACACGAAGACAAATGAGTGCGAGCATGCAAAAGAAAGTGGAAGCGTGCACGTGAACGTGTGAGCGTGCACGAGATCGTGCTGCCGTGGAAGAGGGCGTCCGGTGTGCACGAGTGTGTGGCAGCTTGAACGGGCAATTGGTTGAAGGCGCGCACGACCCATGCTCGCGAGTGTGAGTGTGTGCGTGTTCTCGACGGCAATGCGAGTGGCGCGTGAGTGAGCGCGTGCGTGTGACCGCGTGAACAGAGTCGCGTTGTTCTGGTTGTTTTGACTGAAACAGTTCAGGCCATCCTCATTTCTGACTCCGCAGTGATTCAACAGGAAGAGGAGGAGGAAGAGGAGGAGGGGGGGGGGGGGTGGGGGGGTTACTACAGGTTTCATCACTCTCCCGCCATCGCTGGTTCATGTTTGACCCGTGTTGACGACCGTCTGAAGGTTAAAGGTGAAACATCAGACGGCTGCAGATCTTCGAGAAATGACTTTTATAACACACACACACACACACACACACACACACACACACACACACACACACACACACACACACACACACACACACGTCCCCCCAGGCTCCAGCAAGGCTGTGTGTAACTCCAGAAAACTCAACATTCAAGAGCAGATCTCAGGTCACTTCAGGTTCAACCACCTGAACACATGTTAATAAACTCCTCTCGCTCTCAGCAGCTCCTCTTATTCCATTTCCGTTATTTCATTGTCTTAAAACACTTTGTTGGTTTGTGTTTTAATTTCCCTCTGCCGCAGTTCCGAGCTCCTGCAGAACGTTTCGTCCTCTCCGGCCTTGAAGACGTTCCCTCCGTCGGCGTTAAACCGCTGAACTCAGACCCTGAACCGCCGTCCTTCAGCCAGCTGCCTCGTTCCGCCGCTCCTCTTTTCTTTTTTCCCCCCCTTTTTATTCCCCTCCTCTTTATCGCTCATCACCATCACCTAAATCAACGCTTTACTGCGGCTCCTGCTCCTCCTCCTCCTCCTCCTGGAGGAGGCTCAGAGGAGAAACAAAGCACTGCATCAAACAGTCATTAGGAGGCTGCCGCTCCTTCATCACGTCTCGTTGGTTCGATGAGGATTCATCCTGAGCGAGTGTCAACAGTTTGGATGAAGAAATCAATGTGTGTGTGTGTGTGTGTGTGAGAATGAGGTGAATGCTAACATGAGCGTGTGTTTGTGTTGCATGTCAAGCAGGAGTGATGTCAGCGTGTCGGCGCTCCCCGGGCCGGCGGTCAGTGAACGCGTCGCCCCAACAGAGGGTCGTTTGTAACCGGGGTGTCGGTGAACGTCTCGCAGCTTCAGACGCCCCGTTGACGTTGTAGAAATTAGGTTAAAAGTGATCCGACGGACATTTTTAATACGATTTGACGACAAAAGTTTCCATTAATGATTTAATTCCACACGACGTCATACAAGTAAATATAATATGGTTCCATACAGCACCTTCATTTACATTACATGACAATACGATGCGAATCATATTGTGGTTTTTGACGACACGACATGATAAAATGCTACAGAATAAGATTTGATGTGACGTAATAAAACACGCTGTGCAATTTGTTCCGATACGACATGTGACAATTCAGTATGACGCTGGTTTTTGCTCTGCGTTACGTCACGTCTCGTCACGATGCGACGGCCTGGGATCATTTCTTCATGTTACATTTTGATGTTTCATTAAAAAAAAATGTGTGCCATCTGTTTAAAAAAAATTTCCATTTTATACCATGACATTCAACTCTGGTACAATTCCACTCGTGTTACAAAGTCAGTCTTAATAAATATGTTTTGAGTTGGATTCTATTTGGAATGACGGATTTAAAAACATTCCAAAAAACTTAAAATGAAATAAAATAAAAATGTGCCAGGTTCATAATTATAGCATATTTTACTGGGGGGGGGGGGGGGGGGGGGGGATAGTTGGAGCAAATTCATTGAATTGCTTCAATTGGTAACAAGTTAATTCAATTATTAAAAACTTCATTTAACAAACCAGATTAAGTTCGAAAAACTTGATTCATTTAGATTTTAACAGCTGAAGTGATTGAATTAGGTCGGTCCGACTATTTCCAACTATTTTCTGTTTTCATTGTGGTCGATTGTCGTCGCTGCTTTTTTCATCATCAACACAACTTTTCATCATCATTCAAACGTCCTTCAACGACTTCATTGCACAAACCTTCCTTCTACCATTTGATCGGCTCACATCAACTCAAATCCACGTGAACTTTACCAGTCTGACCCAAAACAATATCAAAAGATGGTATAAGTTGACTGAAATTAGCTTTATGTGTATTTAATATAGATAAATAGTCACTTAGGCGATACATGTGTTTAATTTCTACTGTATCCATTATTCCTAATAATGTAATATTCCACTTCATTCTTTTAACTTGAAGTTTTCTGTTTCCCCCAGATGAAACGAACCAAAGTGAAGAATTGAGTCGCTTCCATTCAAAGAACAGTTTTCATCACTTTAGTGAAATCCAGTTAACTCTGAGTTTTATCGCCATCTTTTCAAGTGGGGCTTTTATTTTTTTTTTGCTCTCAGACTTTAATCCAGAACTTGACAGTAAATCGTAGCCGCAGCCCGAGACGCCAAGCATAGGGCGGCGGTGGGGGGACAACAGGGAATCTGAAAAAAGCTTCTGAATGAAAGCTTTTCAGGAGAAAAGAGAAGAAGAAAAAAAGTCCAGTTGTCTCGTTCTTTTTTTTTTCCCTTTAAATCCAGCCGCTGTGAATAAGAAGCGTTAAAGAAGATGAGTCAGATGAGCTGATTTCACTCACAAGCTGTTTTTCTTATCGTGTTCACAGACGCAGAAACACAGATAAGAACGAGTGCATGGGGGGGGGGGGGGGGGCATAAATCATGGAAGGGGTGGGGGGGTGGGTGTGTGTTAATGCTGCTGCATTTCATCACTGTCACCGCCGCTCGGCATGCTGGGATACGGCAAGTCTGATGGAGGAGAGGCGGGAGGTCGTTCCGGCTCACTAAACTCAACTCGTTTGTCTCTAATCCGCCTTTTTCTCTCCTCTGATGTCATCAAGAAGAGAAATACTGAGAGAGAGAGAGAGAGAGAGAGAGGCACACAAAGTTACATGCAAAGTGCTGCAATCTCAATAATAATAATAACAATAAATGTGTTTATATTGAAAGCACAGGCTTTGACAGAATCAAATATAAATAGGATTTTTTTTTTAAATGTGTGTCACGAAAAGTAAAAGTTGAAAAACATTTTTTTGAAAAAGGCCCCGTTTACACACAAACGTCTCAAGTGAAAACGATTCATTATTGCGTTTTTGTTCCAAGATGTTTCACGTTTACACAGCAACGTTTTGAAAAACACACAGAGGGATCCAAAAATGACTCAGACACACTGAAGGTCCTATCACGTAACGTGTTTAAAGACCGACTGTGCATATCAAGTATATCACTTACTAGTCACAGGAAATGAGGAGCAATTTAAAAAAAAAAAAACAACAACTGGGAGCGCTGGAAAGTGAAATCAGTGATTTTCAAAAGTGGGTTTCTCAGCAGAAACATAAAGCTGAATATCATCAGCATAACGTGTGACTTTTAACACTGTTTTGCTGTAAATCTCATTCAGTTTGAAGGTTTAAAAAGATTTTTCGGAGGAAGTAAACATCCAGAAAACGTCTCGGAAGTGAACCAGAGAACAGAGTAATCATTAAAGTGTTTATTAGAGGAAGCTTTTTATGTAAATTTGTCGGTGCAGTAAGTGATTCCAGTACACTGAGGGATATTTCACAGGGTTTATGCAGATCTTAATGACATTTAGATGTACAGTGTTGGGATGGCAGGTTGAAAACAGGAGCTTTTATTGCTTTCTGTGCGGCAGGGAGGCACGTCGTTAGTCAAAGTTTGCTGTGAAGCGTATGGCAACGTGGCAGAGGGGCTGTAAACTGATTGTTGGTGGACACTGAGGAAGAGGAGACGGGTGACGAAGAGGAGGCCGCTTCATTCTGCTGGAGCGTCGGTGAGGCGGAGGAGAAGGACCGTCGCTCTGATGGAGGAGGGGATGGAGGTTTGTTAATCTGCTGATGACGATTCTCACAGGACAATGGAGATGATGATGATGATGATGATGATGATGATGATGATGATGATGATGGTCATTTCAGGAGCTCGTTAAAGAATCAAGCTGATCAGAAATAATGAGTGAGAGTTTGAACTCTGGTTCAACTTCCACTCTTCTCGCTCATTTCATCGTTTTCACTTCATTATGTCAGTCCAAACTCAGATAACTGTGATCACTGCTAATCACTGCTGAAACACTTGACATTTACATAATTTCTTCCACTTTACTCTCTTTCTATATTAAAGATGTTAAAGGATTTACAGAAGTGAGTATGACACCATTTATCAATAAATTAGACATTCCTGCGTCAGTTCTTCAGTGAGGGGATTCCAGATGTCGAAGACACAAAGGAGTACACTATTAAATAAATTAAAAAGAAATGTAACAATATTACACAAGATAGTTTATACAGCACATAGGATGGTTTCTCATTGGAGACTCCATAAAAGTATTTTTAAAGTGTTGCTTTTTAAGTTGTTTATTTGTTCAAATTAACTATTGATGGATACGTTTTCTGTGAACATAATGTAAAAGTATGCTGCTGATAACAGCATTGTATAAATGTGTACTGAACCAAAACATAAAGCTGAATAACATCTGCATAATGTCTGACCTTCAACACAATGTTTGCAATAAAGAGCAGAGGACCGAAGCTAGAACCCTGAGGAACACCATCAGATAGAAATACACACTGATACTTACTGACATATGCGAAATGTGACACACGTGACATGTTTGGTTGAGTAACAAAATAAAATCAGGAGGTGTCCTGCACCCATGTGTGATAATGATTCCCTCATAAAGATGTCAAGTTCCGTGAATGTGAACGTCATCAAAATACGCCTTTATTGTTTACTTTTCTTCAGTGACTGTGAATTTTCAGATCATCTTTACTCCTTAAAAACCTTTAAATTCAAGATGATGTTTAAAAAAAAATGCACAATTAGGTGTTAGTCATGGAAAAAAAGTCGAAAAAAACCCCCAATTGATTGAAAACATTTTTAAAATTTATTTTAAAACGTATTATATTAACATCAAACAGAAATGGAAAGCTGAACTTTACCTGTATATCCTTTTAAAGTCTTTCACTGCTAAAGGAGTGAAACGTTGGTGGACCCGGACTCGAACCCTGAGGAACACCAACAAATCAAAACACACAGTCACCAGCTGGAAAATGTGACAGAATCCTGACGCTTGTCGACACAGAAGGTCACACAATAAGCAATCACCAGACGGCACATGGAAACACTCACTTTTCCCTGAATGTTCTTCTCTCTCTCTCTCAGGGAAGCGTCGATATGGTCGTCGGTACGAAGCCCTGCGCAGCTCCGAGTGGATTAGACGGTGAAGCTCGACTGAACCTGAATCCCTCCACATAATTAAGATTAGTTTCACAGAGACGCCGCGAACGGATGCAATTAAAAAGCGGTGGCGTTGGGTGCTGGAGGCCGGAGCGGGAGCAACGACGTGACAGAGGGGGACGTATCTGTCTGTGTGAATCTCCGCTGAGTCGGCACTTTGACCGCTTTAAAGGCTAAACCGAGAGCGTTCCTCTTGCCTCCGTCAGCCGGACGCCGCCGAGCCGCCTCCTCCTGCCGCCACGACGGGTTTTAATCCCAGAGAGAGAGAAAGGACCGATAATAATGATGAAGATGCTCACAATGGCCTGAGAGTCACAATCGCCGGTGCAGCTCCCGGAAAATATTACACTCTCGCTTTATATTCAACAAAAAAAAAAAGTGTGAGGAATGCAGGTCCTGTAATCTTTCCTCGGATGTGGAGGCTTTGAATTCAAAGTGATGTTCAAAAGGGTTCACGTTCCCAAAGAGAGGCTGCCGAGTCCAGCTGGAACGCTCCTTTAAGAAAGATGAAAGGAAAAAAGGGGGGAAAGAAACAAGGAAAAAGGAGAAAGGAATAAAAGAAGAAAAGGGGGGGAAAGGGGGAAAAGAAAGACAAAAAAAACTTTGATTACAGAACAAACCAAACTCAGGGATTTAGGTGTTCACAACCGCTCTCCAGGTATAAGCACAAAAAGAGGTGTGTGATCCCAGACATTGCCGTGACGCATCGGGGAAACGACGTCACATGGAAAAAATTGTACATTTACTAATTATGACCCAGTTATTGCAGCTTAAATTATTTACATTAAAAATGCCTATCATTTGTGAGTGTTTTCACCCTTAATTGTTTCTATAACTTTATAAATTTCATACTCAGCTTCCTGAGTTTGTAGGTCACAACAATAACATAAATTAGAATAAAACTCAATTTAAAGTCAAGAAATTCAACCTGTATCCCTCATCACGTATAATACACCAAATCAAATTCCAAGTCACTTTAAATCGAAAATTAAAAAAAAATAATAATACATGAAAGGAATCATTCTCAGTTCAAAGGCACACTAATGCATCATGGGGAATGTAGTTTATCCATAAAATATTAAATTTATCCACTTAAAACAAGCGCAAAACTATATTATTGTGAAAATTGTAAATAAACAGTAAACCGGATCCAATTTTCAACTCAATATACAAACAATGGCTGAATAAACACAAACGCTTTTGGCGCCACATTGAGCTTCTTTCAGCAGACTCAGCTCCTCCACCCTCATCCTTCATGTTTACCTCCGGCTGACAGTCGCTGCTTCTCCGTGTCGGTGACCTGCAGTCGGATCTTCGCCCGTAAACTTGAGCCGGATGGTTCATTTATCCTCCACCTCCATCATCTTCATCACCTTCCTCCAACTGGAAACGAACGCATCCTTCGACCCGGCGTCGGGTTTCATCCCAGAACAACTCGCTGCTCCACCCATCGCCATTCCTTTAGTTGATATCTTTTTAGTTTCTGTTCTTTATTCCACCATTTTTGCTTCTCGCGTTGTATTTTGCTGCATTTTGTGTATTTTGTTAGCTTCTCCGGTTTTCTTTTCTTTTCCGTAGTTTTTGTGAGATTCTAGATGTTTCCCTTTTTTTGGGAAGGTGTTTAAATTACTTTATGTAAATATTTGTGGATTTCCTTGTTTTTGTTGAAAGCCGTTGGTTTTCAGTTCATGTCTGTTGATTTTCTTGGACCTTTAGTTTATGTTGGGTTTTTTTTGTTTGTTTTCTTCTGGTTACAGTTGTTTGTTTTAGTTCATTTGCATTAGTTGAATTTTGGTTTTCATTTGGTATTTTTAGTTAGTTTAAAAGTTTTTATTGGTTGCCGTTGAATTCCTGCTGGTTTCCATAGTTCTGGAGGGTTTTCAGTTAGTTTGCAGTGGTTTTCGTTTGATGTTTTTGTATTTTTGTTGGGTTTTTTTTGTTGGTTTCCTTTGGTTTGGCATTTTGTAGAGTTTTGAGACGTTGCATTACGGTTGCAGACGCGACTCTGCAGTCATTGTGAGTGTGTAAAGAAGAACGAAAGAGCCCGTGAGGTCCGGCCCGTCGTCAGACTTTTGACTCTGAAGCCTTTTAAAGTGGCACTAAAAGTGTAATGGAGCCATTAAATGTGGGTCGATAGTCAGATGGAGTCGGACCAGCGAGGACGGATGGCTGGACGGACGGACGGACAGAGGGACGGAGGAGGTTTAATTAGCTCTGCAGGCCGGGCGGTAATTAAAAGAGACTGACCTGATTAAAGAACACGAGCCGGGACCAGTTGGCTGCGTCACACTGTGAGCGGCTCTCTGAGACCCTCCATCACCGTTAAATCACTTCACTTCATTTATTCATCAGGACTGAACGCGGGGGACTTCCGGGACTCGTCTCAGAGCCCACACAAGATTTACTGTCAGACACATCGTATCCGACGGCAACAAGACGACCCAACTGTAATCTGTGGACTTTATAGAGAAACTGCAGAAAATACAAGGAAAACTACAAATACAAGCATCGAGTGACGCAATGTCTCGTGTCGGACGAGTCCAAAATCACATTAATGTCCACAAAGTCACTCGTAATCACTACAAAGTAACACAAACTCATAATCGACACAAAATAAAACAGAAATATGAAAATGTTGAAGGAATGAGAACGGACAGAAAACAAATGTAAAATGGCGAAATCAGTTCAGCCAAACGGAAAAAAAACAACGATAAAATGTGAACTATCTTACAAACATTTGAAAGTGATACACAAAGGAGACGCAAAATGTGAGAAATACGATTACTTCAGTAATTTTCCTTGTGCTTCAGTAAAATTTTAATAAAGTAATTGTACTTTTTCTTGAGTTGAATATTTTAGCATGTATATATGACACTTGAATGCTCTGGCAGTCAGTCCACATGTGGCGGACGGAGATCTCTGAGATAAACACGGTCGCTGTGATGTCATCAGGCTCTGATCTGACAAAACTGCTGTCAGGACGTTACGGCGCCGTCCTGCAGCCGCTGCCTCGGGCTCCGGGTATATGTGGATAATGTACGTGTGTATACAGATAATGTGTGTGTTTGTGTGTGTGTGTATATATAGAAGCATCCCGTTGTCGTGCTGCGTCTTTATGGCTGTGTGTAAACAAGGTCACCCCGTGGGGCGTTAATACAAGCGTTCATCCGTTTGTTCCTTTGACAGAAGCTCTTATATAACGTCTCCGATAGGGCCCAGTATGTCCATGTTAAACACACACACACACACACACACACACACACATACACACACACACACACACACACACACACACACACACACACACACACACACACACACACACACACACACACACACACACACACACACGCACACACACACACACTCACACACACCCTATGGTACAAAATTGCCCACAAAACCATGG
Source organism: Blennius ocellaris (assembly GCF_963422515.1). NCBI lineage: Eukaryota > Metazoa > Chordata > Actinopteri > Blenniiformes > Blenniidae > Blennius > Blennius ocellaris. The sequence goes on from NC_137671.1 coordinate 5,163,895, forward strand.
TCTTTTCTGCGGGCTGAAATCGCAGTACAGTATAACGCACACTGTTCACTGTGGCGACTGCTCATCATGTAGGCCCCTCCCCTCCATAGTGCCGAGGCCCCCAATGATGCAGACCCTCCACAGTGTTGACATCCCCCACAGAGACGTACCTGATGGAGGCTGAAAACTCCAGATCCCCCCACAGTTCTAATTTGATCTAGATGCCACCCACCCCCCCACCTACACCTTGTAAGTAGGTTCCAGGAAGACCTGGTAGACCTGGTTCTTCCGTGTCCAGAAGAGACACGACGGTCCCTCTGCAGTTCCATAAACTCTGAGCTTTGATAACTCGGTCCTCCCTCACTGCAGTTGCACTGCTTCCTGTTCGATCTGCTCCGAGGGAAGTTTGCGGAAGGCTTGGAGAAGCAGTCGGACCTTAAGCTGCTTATCTCTGCTTTCTTCTGAACGGTGAGTCAAACGGCTCCTTAATCCCGCCGCTGGGAACAATCGAACCGGAGGATGGGAGTGAAGACAACACGTGATGGAAGCAGAATTCACCGGGCGTTGGATTGTTCACCCACTAACAGGGAACGTGAGCCGGGATTAGACCATCGTGAGACCGACTGGTTTCACCCTGCTGACGATGTGCTGTTGCAGTAGTTATTCTCACCAGTTCATTCATTGATTGTTGGATGTGGTTTTCCCGTCTTTTATCTGCTCGTCTTGCTGCAGTCCCTTTAATTTGACATTATATTCGGTTTATTACTTCTTAGTTAATCGTGGCGAAAACACCACGAGACCCTTGTTGGTCCTTATGCACCAAACATCAGATCAGAATTTCGGGCCTGTTTGGAGCCAGTGGTTAAGGTTCTGGATCAGCCTGAATGGATTCCCTCGTCTCACTGGGCAACTCCAACACTGACATTGGCATTTTGGGTTGTAACAGGTTTTCTCTGCCAGTCATGGACTGCAGGTAACAGCGGATTTATTCCAACAGGATGATGCTCCACAGTGTGGAGAGGCCATGGAGAGAGACTCTTCAGTCTCAAAGAGGTTGTGGAGATTCGTCTTGCAGCTCAGGAGGGGACAGACGGGTCCTTGTCAAGCTGTACTCAGCAAGAGAGGACAACTTAATATTTGCTGCATGTTTGTCAAGACAAAGGGCCAAAATAAGCTTAAAAGATTTCAGTGTTCACAGCTGCTCTACACACATGACGAGAGAGAGAGAGTTTCCAGTAGTATAGAGACCATCCAGAGCCTCAAGTCACAACTATAGAATACGGAGTTAGGAAGCTAAAGGAATTAGCCTGGAAGCTAAAGGGGTTAGCCTTGAGTCTAACGCCACTTCTCAAACTGAAGAAGCTGAAGCATCATTGAAGAGGGCGGTAATAGCTCTACTGAGGCGAGCTACCGGAGTTAAGAGCTAAATGTTTTTCTTAAAAAGAAAATTATTACAGGTGTTGTAATAGAATAGGGTAAAGAGCTGTAGGGAATAACTTACCAATAATAGAAGTGTAAAAAGATTTGTGTTGTGGGAACAAACAAAAAAAAAAGGTTCCTGAGGTCATGTTTTGGAGCGTCGTTGTTTTTAATGTTTGTTTTTGCAGCGAAGGTGTGAGAAGCCCTTTATTTTTAGTGGGACGGGCGACACAAACAAGCACAGAGAAAATGTCAGCAGCTGTTTCTTGTGTAAGAGGCTTTTAATACAGCGACAGGTTAAAGAGGGCAGTTTGTAGTCGTGTCGTGTCCGGACACACTGAAGCCGCTCCTGCAGACGCGGTTCAGGATTAAAACTCCCTCGGGAACTCATCACTCAGGGTTTGTTCTGACCGACGGGGTTCCTCGGGGGTCCTGGTCACACTGGTGTTTCTGCAGTCGATGTCTGAGGCAACTGGGCATCAGTGGAACGCCCTGCACACAGGTTAGAGTCCAGCGCGTGGCGTTTTGCTCATTAACCTCCTCCCTAAAGCTTTACAGGAGGAGGAGGAGGAGGAGGAGGAGTGTGCTGTGTGTCTCTGACAGCTGTTTGTTGTGCATAAGGCTGTTGATACTTCAGGTGTGTGTGTGTGTGTGTGTGTGTGTGTGTGTGTGTGTGTGTGTGTGTGTGTGTGTGTGTGTGTGTGTGTGTGTGTGTGTGTGTGTGTGTGTGTGTGTGTGTGTGTGACTCCAGATGTGCGGTGGCGTCGTGTCACAGCTGAGCTCCACACTCAGATGGTTAGCTCCTCCTCAGAGACACCCCCCCCCCACACACACACACACACACGCACACACACACGCCTCCTCCTCCTTTTCATCGTCCTGCTCCTCCTCTACCGCAGGTCATCGTCACGCTGGACGCTCCTCATCAACCCCGATGGGAGGGACGGCGCCGCTGTAATGGAAACAGATGAAGGTGCTGTCAGAGAGCATCGGGGGGGGGGGGGGGGGGAGATGCTGGTTCACCTGCATGTATCTGACTCACCTTTCCTCCGAGTCATTCTGCTCCACCAGCAGAAATGAAAACACACAGCGAGAGCAGGAAGGGCGGCCAGCAGGAGGCTTGTTGATAGCACGGAGGAAAAACCTTCACTGACTTGTTGATTTGTTTGTGAAATGTCACAGAGTCCGCCGTTAGCGTTAGCAGAAGCTACCGTCTATCCTCCACCGTCGGCCACTGAGGCCGACTGCTTGTGCCACATTTTCCCTGTGAGAACGGAAAACGTTTGCGGCGTTTTGGTGTCGACGGCACCCAGAGCCATTGAAATTGCAACTTTTTGAACATGGCTCCGTGCAGACTGTGTAAAATGACACTTCTCGGAAACTCTGCTACTGCGCATGTGCACCACATGCACGCGCAAGCAGCAATAGCTGGGCCTTATGAATGTCCATGCTCTAACCATTGTTAATATTTATATTTGTTCTCTCTTCCTTGTGTATGTATGGTTTTTATTACAAAAAACAAACAACAGCGCCCACGAGTGGCCCAACATGAAAACTACATCGTTTCCAGTGTTTCTGTGTGTACAAAGATCCTCTTCAAAATGGTGCCATCAAAATGCGAAACCTTTATGAAATGAAAATGCAAAAATCACACGAAATGTCATGAATAGCGGGCCTTCTGCTCATTATTTCATAAATCAGTTTCTTAACTTCCCGATTGCACAGCGACTTCCTCCCACCAACTGATGTAAATTGAACCCACATCCAGATTATAGAGCTTCTTTCTCACACTAATGGATGTAAGTTCAGCTCACGTTCACATTTTAAAGCGTCTTCCTCCCACTGACTGATGTAACTTCAGTTGAAGCTAATGAGTTCATCAATCAGGAGGCAGTTGTTCCTCGGCGGACGGCGAGTAAGAGCAGCGAAGGTCTGGGAGGTGACGGAGGTGGAGGGAGCGGTCAGACTCCTCCGGGTGAGCAATGGAGGAGGATGAGCAATGAAGAGCAGGAGGGAGAGGGATGTGGCGGGGCCGTGGCCATTATTCCCTCTCCAACGAGGCATGTCGGGGGCGGGAGAAATGAGCGCCGTCTGAGGGAACTCCTCGTGAGACGCCCGACCGCTTCATCAACAAACCCCCCATTGCGTTCAGCCGCGGCGGTCGCGAGACGTCAGGGGGAGTGGCCGTTCGTCAAGCTGACGGAGAACGTTTAAGAAACGGGAGTGAGAGGGACCGAACTTCAGACGCTGACGCTAAAGCTAATGAACGCCGAGGACGTTCGTCAAGTAGGAACAGAGGAGTGGGATTGGAGACAACGATTTGGGACACTGGTGAAGCTAAAGCTAACTCATACCCCGTTTCAAGTGAAAACGCGTCGTTCCACATTGACGCAGCAACGTTCTGAAAACGAGGTCCGTTCACATGGAAACAGCAGAATTGCACATTGAAATGTCCCCCCGAGCAACACGACGAACCTCAAACTGCTCCCAGTGGCATGGCAGCCGCCTCTAATTGGTGTGTGAATGGGTGAACGTGATTTTGGGGATTACTCAAGTGGTGGTCAAATCCATTTTCCCGTTTACGTGGAGACGGAGCGTTCTCAAAAAGTTCCATTCCCAGTGACTCCCTGTCTTGCAAACGGACACCTAGGACAGAAAAAAAAAGTTTGCTGTGTTCTCTTGAAAGCATTGTCGTGTAAACGAGGCCCAAGGGAGAGAAGCTAAATGCTACATAGCTGTAGCGGTGATTAGCATTAGCCCGTATCGAAAGGAGCCGCGATGCGAAACGGCGCGAATTTCCCAGTGAATGAAGCCTTGAGAGCTCAGAGTCGCACAGTCGGGTTTCTGGCAGCAGGTAAATGATCACAGGTTTTTACCCAGCATGCCTCTCGCCATCACACACAAACAAACACACACACACACACACACACACAGTGTTCTGGGTTGTGTCGCAGCCGGAGCTGTGTTTCCTCACAGAGCCGACGGCGGTTTCATGATCCATTAACGCCGCTCCCGGTGGATTGTGGGAACTCAGTGAGCCATGCCGCCGTCCAATCACACGGCCGCCGGCTGAGAGCCGGAAAATTGGGGTGAAAGTTGGAGCAGCCGAGAGTTTCCTGAGCGTGGCAGATTTTCTGGCGGCGGCTGTGATCGGCGGGAGGTTTTCCAGCCAATCAGAGTGTCCGACAGCGGGCCCTGACCTCACCGCACGCGCTCAGCACGAGTTGCTTTCATATAGCTGACAGGTAGGGATCAGAAAACCATTGAGAAGATCACATACACACACACACACACACACACACACACACACACCCACACACACACACACACACACACACACACACACACACACATCATTGACTATATTACTATGAATTATTATTAAAAAAACTGGCCAGAAACTTTAATTTTTTAAAATGTTGATGCAAGAAAACTATTAAAGGTCAATGACAGTGAATTAAAGCAATTTAAATGTGAAATAATATGTATTCCACTTTGGGAATTGCCATGTTTAACTGGTTGTGTTTCACTGTTGTTTCAATGGATGGCACAAACAAAATGGAAGTTCACTATTTTCACTCATTTTTCTTCATGCGTAAACAGGGCCTGACTCCATATTGATGATTTGGGGTTTTGGAGGCACCGTGCAGCTGCAATCACCTCTGTCTTTCACCCAAGCCTCCATGCCTAATGTGTGCATGTGTTTTTCTTAACGAGATGTATTATACAGTCCATGTATGTCCGTTCATCTTCTGGCAAACTTTCAAATTTATGAGAATTTTGAGAATTTTGGCCATAAATGTGGAATTCATCCAATTTCACTGGTATTACTTGACGACCGACGTACCTGAGTAATCTTTAATCTGTTCGCAACGCAGTAACACCTCCAAATCTGTTAAAGTGTGACTAAAAACTTAATTCTTTCTATTTGGAAAAAAAAACCCAAAACAGATCCGTACAGTGCTGACGAGGAGGAGGAGGAGGAGGAGGAGGAGTGTATCTCCTGGTTTAGAGATCCGGCTGAGTTAAATTAGGAGGAATATTTTTAGCTCCAGCTGCCCCATCATGTTCTCCCTCCTCCCCGACCTCCCCCTCCACAGAGACATTAATTACAGCCTTCCTCTCACACTGATGAAAAGGAGGAGGTGTTGGAATTTCATTGATCCTGGTTATTGACTTGAAAGATATCTATATTTATTGAATAAACTCTAAACATGTTGCAATTGGATTTTAGAAACCTCTTTATTTTGTTGACGTCACATTTCACACAAACAGCTTTTATTTAGAGATAATCAAAGCCAAGGTGGTATCATTCATCATGTTCATAAGGACACAAACAACACCACAGTTTCCACTTTCGTGCTCTTTGTGTTGCACGAAAAGAAATAATTTCAATATGAGCTCCGAGGAAATCTCATCAGGTTTCCATCTGCACAAAATTAAATTTCACATCAACAAACAGCTGCTGTCTGCAGTCCCACACACACACACACACACACACACACACACACACACACACACACACACACACACACACACACACACACACACACACACACACACACACACACACACACACACACACACAAACAACTAGCTAAAACTTTGAATTGAAGATTCTTCAAAAAAAAATATTGATGCCCACTTAAATGAAAGTGCAAATGTCAACTTGAATAAACAAAGTATACAATTAAATATTCATTATGTTTTCATAAGTTAATAAATACTAATTTTATCATTTTCATTTTCCCTTTTTATTGAATTTTATTTCAACTCCTGGTGAATTTAATATTGCAATTTATTTATTTACATTTACATTGTCTTTCCTTTCCTATTTTATTTTATTTTATTTTATTTTATTTTATTTTATTTTACTACTAAAATGCAACGCTGCCACCTCGCGGTCATTATGGTGCGCGCCACCCAGAGACCGACAGGGGTCAGCAGCGGCGGAAGTGGGAATGAGGAAGCGGGATAACAAGCAGCGAAGAAGAAATTAGCGCGCGAGTTTCGACTGTTTTGCTAACAGCTACAAACAGCTAAGGTCCTGTCTCCCGGTGAGTTTATGCCTTTCGGGCGTTATTTCATTATCAAACCGGCCGCTCCTCCGGTTGACGTGTGTATTTTGTTGTGAAACGGCACATTTACAAGATGAACGCTATCAAAGTGTTCCAATAATTCTGTTTTTAAACCTTCGCCGCCGCCTTCCAACACCTCGGTGTGCAGAGAGGTTGAACCAGGGTGCGTTCAGAGATCTGACACTTCTAACTCAAACCTTCCATTTCAAGTTGTTTTTATTCTGTTGGATTTTAGTTTAAAGTCATAACGAGTTCACGTGACGTTCTGTTGTCATTCGGCCTCATCATTACAACCATGATGTGTAATTTTCCACAACTTTGGCGTCATTATTGTGTAAATTCAGAGAAACAACCCGATTGAACTATAAAGTTCAAAGTGGCACAAAACTTTATGATATAAGATATGATATAACTCATGTAAAATGTATTTAGACTTTTCTACTTAATACAGGGATACACTTTATCTAATGATGATCGTTTATTTGTGTGTTTCACTTGTCTTCAGTGTATGTTTGTATTTATTTATTCCCACTGCCACTTATTTTCACATATCTGTTTCTTGTCAACATGATCCAACTTTGATTAACTGCTGCCATCGGCTTATAGGGCACCAGCTGCATTAATCCATCCATCTTTCACTTCTTTATCCACCTCAGTGTCTCAAACCAACCTAAAACAGATGTTTTGCAACAATAACATCAAATTTTATTTATTTTTTTCTGCATGAAGCCAGTTTTTTCACAAAATTTGCGGTGAAGTCTCCCACGTGGGACATTTTAACCTGGATTGCGTTCTAACGCTTGTCTCCAATGGGAAGTGGGAACTTTTTGGGGGGTAGAAACTGTGTGTGTGTGTGATCATGGTAAATGTTCCTGACCGATGTCCAGTCAGGTCAGCGGCGGTGGTGGTGGTGATGATGGAGTCCACAGAGAGCAGGTTTGCTCACCTGCTGCAGCCAATCCGAGATCTCACCAAGAACTGGGAGATCGACGTGGCGTCCGAGCTCAACGACTACTTAGAGGAGGTGAGAAAACAAAACCGGCAGGTCGTTCAAACCCAGGGATCGAGATCATTTCAGATCAGCTGCACAACTCATTCCGCTCGTAAGGAGATAAATCCTCCCGCCTTCTCCTTATCTGTGCGCAGCTGGACGAGATGTGCATCACCTTCGACGGCGGTCAGATCCGACTGAACTTTGCAGAAGCCGCCCTGCTCATTCAGGGCTCCACCTGCATCTACAGCAAGAAGGTGAGTGGGTTCGGCGTTCGGCGTGTCGACGACACTTGGGCTCGTCCGACGGGGTGACGGCGTCGCTGTGTTTCAGGTGGAGCTGCTGCACAGCCTGGTCTATCAGACGCTGGAGTACATCAACGACAGGAGCAAAAAGTAGGGCGCCGCACATCGTTCCACTCGCAGCAGGCATGACTTTGTTCTGAGCTTCTTCTTCTACTTCTTCTTCCTCTTCCTCTTCCTGTTCCTCCTCCTTCTCCTTCTCCCTCTCCTTCTCCTTCTCCTTCTCCTCCTCCTCCTTCTCCTTCTTCTTCTTCTTCTCCTCTTCCTCCTTCTTCTTCTTCTCTTCCTCCTTCTTCTTCTCTTCCTCTTCCTCTTCCTCTTCCTCTTCCTGTTCCTCCTCCTTTTCCTTCTGCCTCTTCTTCTTCTCCTCCTCCTCCTTCTCCTTCTCCTTCTTCTTCTCCTCCTCCTCCTCCTCTCTTGCTCTTCCTCCTCCTTCTTCTCCTTCTTCTTCTTCTTCTTCTTCTTCTTCTGCTCGCAGACGGAACAAACAAGCCGCGGCCGAGACCGATAAGGACGCCGACGGGAGGGAGAGCCACGACGCAGACGACATGGCCGAGGTGCTCCCGTCCTTCACTCTCCTGCCGTAAACGTTCGTCCATCTGAGCTTCTCCTGCTGAGTCTTCGTCTGTTTGTCTCCTTCAGTTCACTGCGTTGGAGATGGAAGTGTCAAAAAACAGCCGGACGTCCGATTGCAGCACAGTGAGTTTGTCTCTCCGTGAGCCTGAGTCCACTTCACTCTGATCTATATCGTGTGTGTGTGTGTTTGTGTTTTCAGACTATCAGTGTGATTCCTCTTCCCCCCGAGAGTCTGATCCCTCCCGAGACTCACGAGAAACACAAGCTGCCGCTCATCAGGTGAGTCTTCCTCGGCGGCTCGGCTCCCGACGGGGCCCGTCCACTGACGAAACACTGTCCCCCCCCCCCCCCCCCCCCCCCCCCGCTGTCTCAGCGCGAAGGGGGAGATCGCCTGCAGTCAGAAGGACTTCAGGATCAACCTGTTCGTCCCGCGCGACGACCTCATCCTGCTCACGATCCAGCCGGCCGCCTCCGCCGGCCAGCCTCTTCATCCTCTTCATCCTCTTCATCTCCACCTTCCCGGAAGTGACGAGTTTCTGCAGCAGCTTCAAGGTTCTTCTGCTCCTTTCCGTTTTGTAACTTTTACCATCTTTACCGTCGCTCTATTGCCTCAACTTGTCACATTACCATCCCGATTCCACTTTCCTCTCACCTTTATACCACTCTTTTGTCACTCCATCTTTACCGTCACCATTTAACTGCCACTGCAGCCGCTTCGCTTTAACTTTGTCCCTGTGATTTCTTGCTGCCGCCGCGGCCATTGATCTGTCACCGTGTTCATATTTCATTTATCCACGCCTCACTGTCCCCGGCTCACTGCCACTTCACTGTTAACTTCTTGGGTTTTTTTTCACTAGAAGTTGAAGTTGACGGAGGAGACGACGCCGCAGACGGCTTCGCCCCCCTGGAGGAGAACCCCATGGAGGTGGAGGAGCACGTGGAGCGGCAGCAGGTTCGACCGATCCAACAAAGCTCGGGTCTCTTCCCGCGAGTTTCGATCAAATCCGAGTCGTTGCGTTTCAGGCTCGGGGCGACGGCCGGATGCTTCGAGAGCGACGGCAGGTGGAGGCGGACAAACGGAGACCAGACGCCCAAACGCCACCCGCCGTACGTACAAGTCGTCTTCATCAGCAGCTCTTCTTCCCTCTATAGCAGGAATTCCTTCTTTATTGTCACACGAGGATAATTTGATTTGTAAATGATCTCTTCTGTTGTGCTTTGTGTTCCAGGTGAACGTCTGGTCGTTCCACGACCCATACGCCGTCACCGAGGAACGCCCCTTTAAGTCAGGTAATCCGATTACTCCCGGAGGACCCGGAGCGGCGGCGGCGTCTTGCTCAATTCCGACGTTTTGTTTCCTCTTCAGAAAAATGCTACAAGGTTCCTGACGGGCTGGACGACGGTGGAAAGAGGAAGCGGAGACGAGCCGCCGTGCAGGACTTCAGGACCTGGTTCACGGGGACCTGTAAGGGGCCGCGGGCCGCTGTTTGACCCCCCCCACCTCCACCCCCTGAGCTTCTTCTAACCGTGGACATGTTCTGTTTGTTTCAGTCAATCCACACGAGCAGAAGTTGAAAAATGGGCCCACGTTCACAGGTAAACTCACGCACTGAAATCAATTAGTCCCAAATCTGCTTTCAAAATAAAACTAGATTTTTTTTTTTGTACACGTTTATCTCATTTTGGTCAAACGAATGTGGAACTTCTTTTTTTTTTTTTTATGCCTCTCAGTCCCTGGGGGAAAAGGAATAATCTGTTCATGCAGAAAGTAATAAAGGAGATCAGAGCAGGAAATAATTGAACCAGGAAATATTGATTTATGGAGCATCTGTTAATCCAAAAAATAAAAAGTCAATTTATCTGCAAATAATCCTTCCATCCAGGAAATAATTCAGCTTGGAATATAAATGTTTCTCCAAAAAACCATCAATTTAAATGCCTTATAAAGAATAATCGATTTTCGTGCTTAATAATGTTTAATTCAGAAAGTAATCTCTACTTTAAAAAAAAAAAAAAAAAAAGTCTACAATTAGTCATCCAGAACAGAAATACAATTATTTGTGAGTTTTTCTCCTGAACTGCGGTGGGACGGATAAACAAGTAGTGAGGTGGGGTTCCTCAGGGCTCCATTCTGGGCCTCTTGTTTTCCTTCCCGTGTGTCTTTAGGAGTCGTAGATGAGACGATAAGTGAGATTGATGATTCTGTCGACTGGATATGTTTTTATTCAGTGAGAATAACATGAAGACGTTTACTCCTCGGTGCCGTTTCAGACCTGAACTACATGTACGTGAGCACGCTGAAGGACAGGATGAGGAATCACCGGAGGATCTACAGGAAGACCGTAAGACTCTTTTCACGGTGTTTCTGGAAAGTTCCTGTTCTCCACCACTTCTGACGTTTCTGTGATCCAGTCGAAGCTCCAGAGTCCGAATCCTTCAGTCTGACCCTCCCTCTCTGCCAGGGGGTGGCGATCTCCGAGGAGGAGCTGAGGAGGACCCTCCTGCAGCCTGAGGGGGCGGGGCCACACCGGGAGGGGGAGGAGCCTGTGGAGGGCGAACACGACCACCTGCTGGGTAACAAATATATATTTACATACGTGTCCGAGAAAATCTTGAGTTCCGGTGCTCGTCGTTTAATGCTGTGACCTTCAAAGGCGGAGACGACGACGACGCGGAGGACGAGGGTTTCCCAGACGACGACGACGCCGCCGCAGAGTTCCCCGGAGGAAACGACTTCGCCTCCGCAGGTAAGGACTCACCTGGTGGCAGAGAGCGCGAGGAGGAAACCGACGGCGGGGGAGACGTCCTGACTGTCGTTTCTCTGCAGAGCCTCGCCGAGACGAGCTGACGTACGAAGACCTGGTGAAGCTGAGAGTCGTGAGTGGACACCAGACGAGACGTGGTTTTTTCCCCCCACAGACCCCCGCCCGGGTCCTAAAGTTCTCGAAAAGCCACCTGATCTCAACCCGACGGTTCTGATTGGTCCTCTCCTCTGCGTTGCGTTCAGGAGCAGCTGGTCGTCAACAGTCGCGGCTACACCCAGGAGACGTCTCTGACCCGACGGGTCAAGGAATGGGAGGACGAGATCCGGCCGAAGCTGGACCTGCAGGTGAGGACCACTTCGGACTGGGGTACACCTGAGGGGGGGCGGGGCTTACCCTCACCATCACCGCCGTGTGTGTGTGTGTGTGTGTGTGTGTGTGTGTGTGTGTGTGTGTGTGTGTGTGTGTGTGTGTGTGTGTGTGTGTGTGTGTGTGTGTGTGTGTGTGTGTGTGTGTGTGTGTGTGTGTGTGTGTGTGTGTGTTTTTTTCTTCCCAGGAGCAGCAACCAGTGTTCGACATCCACGAGTACGGTCGACGGATCGTGGACTCGCTGAGCGGCGTCGGTCAACGCAGGAGGTTTTCCTCCATCGTTCACGACCTGGACAACTTCGAGGCCTGCAAGTACCTGCTGGCCTCACTGCAGCTGGTGGGGGAACACACACACACACACACACACACACAGACAGTTCGCCTTTCAATTTAACTTTATACGATTTGTTAAATCAGCACTGTGTGCTGGGACGGCGCCCCCCTGTGGCCTGGAGGATCATTTTCAGTTTCTTTCATCAGATGTTGAATCGAGCTCTTCTTTGTGTGTGTGCGTGTGTGTGTGTGTTTTGTGTGTAGGCCAACGATTACACGGTGGAGATCGACAGCGCCGCCGGCCTGGAGGACAGTTTGGACTCGATGGGTCTGACTCTACTGAGCACATTAAGAGCGACGGACAGATTCAAAGCTCTGTCGACTTCCTGATCAGAACCCTCCTCAACGTCGTGTTCATATCAACTGCTGAGGAACAACTTCAAATCCTTTACAGCTTTGCTGACTCGTGCTTCTCTCATGGGTTTGCTCAGAATGGCCAAAAAAATTTCTCTGAGGTTTGTTTTGTTGGGAAACGTGTAGTAATCTAAATAATCAGGAGGGAAAACAAGTTATTTGAATAAAAAGCCCTCCGACACTTACAGCTCTGTGTCGCCCTCTAACTTCCAGAACTCCATGTCACCAGTCCACTGTTACCTGGCAACTGTAGAAACATGACACTTTAATAAAAAAGTTTAAAAATACTGTGTTCCATGTGATTCAAGCCGAAGAGTTTCGAGAACATGAAGCCATTTGTAAGAACTGAAGATGTTTCCACTGCTGCTACTTCAACACGTGAACTTTTATTTTCATTTTAGTTGGGAATCTTATTTTCTATCACTTCCAGTGCAGCGCTGCTGCCATATGACGTTAGAGGATTCTGCAGGTTCACACCCTGCTTCAGACGGTGCAAATGTCTTTTCAAGTGAAAAACTAAACATCGGTTGGTGAAAAGCAGCAAACTAAAAGAAAAGTGAACAGTTTCAGGTAGTTAAATTTATTTAACAATTCATTTCGCAGAAGAAACAAAAAAAAGATGTCTTTCAGTCTGAACCAGTTCCTGACGTGGTCGTGGTTCCCAGTGCGACATGGTTCTTCATGTGGTTCCGGACGCTCGCCACGATCTGCTCCTGGCTCTTCATGCGGTTGTAATAGTCCAGGAAGAGTCCGTCGGGACTGACCAGGTAGATGAGGATGGTGTGATCCACGATGTAGTCCCCGTCCTCGTCCTTGGGCCCGGGGCTGGCGTACACCCGGTAGTCCCGCCCCGCGTGCTTCACCTCCTCGGGCGTCCCCGTCAGCCCCACGAGGCGGGGGTGGAAGTCCTGGACGTAGCGGGCGAGCGACGCCACGTCGTCCCTCTCCGGGTCCACGGTGATGAAGAGCGGCTGCACCGGCGGCAGCGAGGCGTCGGCGTCCAGCGCCGACACCACGGCGCTCATCTTGTCCAGCTCGTCGGGGCAGATGTCCGGGCAGTGCGTGAAGCCGAAGTACAGCAGCACCCAGCGGCCGGCGAAGTCCCGCTTGGTGCGCCGCCGCCCCCGGTGGTCCAGCAGGCTGAAGGTGCCCTGACCCAGCGCCACCTGCCGCAGCTGCTCCACGCGCTGCTGCCGCAGCTTCTGCCGCTTCTCCGCGTCGACGAACCACCAGGCGCCGAGGATTCCGCCGCCGATCAGCAGCGTGACCAGCACACGCGCCCGCAGCTTCAGCCCGGCTCCTGACGGGCCCCGGGCGGCGGACAGGAGCCGGGCGTGGGGCCTCTGAGGGCGGGGTCCGCTCGGCGCGACCTGCCTCGCCTCTGAGGACACGGGCATCCTGTGGAGGCCCCTCAGGAGGCGTCCTCCTCCTCCTCCTCCTCGGAGATCACCCATAATGCACCGCAGCAGCAACATCTCCACCCACCGACGTCCTGCTGTAAGACAGGGAGCAAAGTCAGGTTGAGTTCCACGAGGAAAAACTACATGATCACTGGAGTTTGTATCAATTTCAATGTTAAAAGTTCTAAACGGCTGAAATAAGTAAATAAAAGTTTCAGTATGTTGAGGTTGAAGACCAACGTGTGTCAAAAGGTTCCATTTCCATGGTATTTATATCATTCATGTCATTAATAGAATTGAAAAAACCGCTTTACTGATTCTAAACTATTATTTCTTCTACAGTTTCGCCTTTTCACTAACTTGGCCGGTTTGGGCTTCCGTACCTCCGAGTGTCGTAACAAACGCTGTAATGTTATCAAATAGCGACGCTCTGGGAGAATAAAAGGTTGATATGCAGATTTAAACTCACTTCACATGGATGTACAGTCACCAAAACTGTGTCCAGGAGTTTCCTGTACCTGTATATTGATCCACAATCCCACCATTGTGTTTAAAAATGTACGACTATGTAAAAAGACATCCCCCGGAACGGAACCAGAGAGGAAGCCGTGAACGTTTTAACGTTATTATTACTAAGAGTCTGGGGTTCTAAGAGGGTGACGCGGTTCCTCCGGTTGTTCGTAGGTTGTAGCGGGAGAGAGCGGCCAGACTCACCTGCTTCACGCCGGGAAACACGCGACCTCTGCGGTCTCACTCCGAAGCGGAGCGTCGCTGATACGCTGACACGTTCCGCAGCCGCAGATTCACCACAGACCGATGCCAAATAAATAAACAAGCAAAAACAAATAAGACAACAAATAATAGCTTCGAGTCTGTATATTAAAATAATGTTAATAATGATTAAAGCTCGACTAAAAACATTCGACCATCAATTTTATTACTATTTTGTTCCCATCAGCAGATTCGCGAATTTTCCTCTCGAACAACTGCAAATAAATAGCGATATTCTCTTTTCATCGATTTGTTGGAGAAAAACGTATTCCTGCTTCATTTGCGAGTCAATAGATTTGACGAACTCCAGACAGTTTAAGGTTATTATTACTATAATTGTAGTTATACCATTGGTTTTGTTATTAAAGTTGTTTAGAAGGAATAGTTTGCTATGCTGGTTCCATGTGGGTATTATAGGTATAATTATAGGTCTTACCCGTGGTTTATCTCTGGAACGGTTTGCTATTAATATTCAATTTCATTCCTTTAAACTTGAACAATATTTATTGTTCTTCCTGCCGCAGTTTTATGGCTGTCCCAATTTCTACCTCTAGATGGCGCCATTGTATTGGTTTCCTTGCAAACCCCTATTTCTCATCAGAGTGAAAATACTTTAATGTAAGGGTGTCAAATGTGTTTTAGTTCAGGGGCCACATACAGCCCCTCATCTTGGTAAAATGGAACCATAAAAACCTTTAAACTTAGATATAACATGTTTTTGTTTGTTGTGGCAGAGAGTACACGTGATGTTTTTGCAAAAAAAAAAAAATCAAAAACAAGCAATCCTTATCTAAACTAACTATTATCTCAACAAAAAAAACACTTTTGATGAAACTTTCTGATGCAAAATATAAAATACAGTGAAATGTCAACAAAAAAAAAACATGGCAACATCATTGAGATCGAAGTGTTGTTCCTGTTGCTCTTTGGAAAACTTTTCCCTTTTTTTAATCAATGTTTTGTTTTTTTGTTTTTTTAATATTTACAATTTGTTTGATGGCTTTGCAGCGTTGTTTGTCATGTTTTATGGTAGTTTTACAGACAAGATAAAAAGTATTCTCTCCTCTATCATCTGGAATCCATTTCTCCAATCATCAGTATTATCAGTTTTATCACTATATATTTTATAACAATTCAGGTCGTTGTTACACACGGAGCTCTAACAAGACTCATCGTATTGCGGCAGTATTTGGATGTTTTTGACATGTTTTCATTTTTTGATACAGTGGGGATCGAAAGTTTGCCGAAAGTTTGATCGAAAGGGATCGAGTCACACACTCAGGTGCACAGTTTAATGTTCATATTGATCAAAATCAATTTGATTGTGGTAAAAATTGCATTTACAGGGACGCCGACCACCTCACAGTTAACTTTGACGGCGACGTCAACTAACGGGGCAACTAACCATGTGTTGTAGGTTGTTTTTTTTAAAGTATTTTCTTAAAAGTCTCCTCCTTCATGGATTGTGTTGCCATAGCAACCACTGAGAAAAGACAGCTCCTTGGAGTTTGCGGCAGTCCGTGTTTGTTTTATTAATCTCTTACCATTTTGCTGGGGGTTTAAAAGAAAACAAACCAAAAAAACAGCAACTTTTGTAACATTTGTAACATTATTTTTGTTTTGCAAGTTTTTTCTTTTGACCTTTTGTGTCTTTTAGTCCGTGTGTGTGTGTGAGTGTGTGAGTGTGTGTACACACACACACACACACACACACACACACACACACATATATATATATGTATATATAATATAATATATAATATAATATATATTGTTTGAATGTTTTATTTGGAGTTTGTTGTCATCTTTGGCCACGTTTTAGACTTTAGTTTAAAAAAAAAAAAAAAAAAGCTATTCTTTTCCCTGGATGTAATGTTCTTTCTTCCTTGTATTTTTTTTTAATATACTTATTTCCGTTGTTTCCGTGTTTTTTTTTGTCTTTGTGGTTGCTTTGCTGTTGACGTCACGCGCGCGCGCGCGTGCGTGCCTGCAGCGTGCAGTGACGTTGACGTCACTCTGCATCACGAGAGGAGCAGAGGAGGAGCGGTGGAGAAGATCTGGGACAGAAGCAGCAGGAGGACAAGGAGGCTCCCTGCAGAGCGGAAAGGAGCTGCGGCCGCATCAGGTACGTGTCTGTCCGGCTTCTGTGTCTCCTTCTGCGGGGGGAGGAGGAGGAGGAGGAGAGGAGGAGGAGAAGGAGGAAGGAGGAAGGTCACTGAGGAGAGACACGGAGGTGCTGCAGAGCTGAGCCAAGCTTAAAGGAACAGTCTTTTTTTTTTTTTTTTATATATATATATATTTTAACAAAGCTCCAGTCTGTCTTGATGTTATTGGGAAACTCCACACTGACATTGACGAACACAAACCAGATCATCTCCAATCACATCCTCCATCACATCCTCCATCAGGTCCTCCGTCAGGTCCTCCGTCAGGTCCTCCGTCAGCTCATGGCAGCAGCGTGAGGTCATAAACAACAGTCACACGTCTCACTGCTGCAGACTGCGCTCAACGTCATCGTAAACAACCTGTTTCCTCGTCACGTCACATCAACACTCGACTGACCCGACTGTCCAGTCCGTTTGTGTCTCTGCAGCGTTTTCTCCAGGTTTTGTGGAATCATGAGACTCATTGTGGGGGATATGTGTCTATTTCCATTGAGATTGTTGTGTGGTGGTTTATCTCTGCGTTTGATTGACGTTAATTCAGTCTGTCTGTAGTTTGTGTCTTCATGTGCCTATGATGTGTTGGGGGGGGGGGGGGGGGGGGGGCACATATGTGTGTGGTTTTGGTTGTGTGTCAGGTTTTCTGTGTATGTAACGTGCTCCATGTGTTTAAGGGCTCATATTATGCAGCTTTTCAACACTTTCACACCATCTCATTGGTCCAAGAATGTTGTATTCTAAAGTTTATTGCCCCAGATCCAACTCTTCTTTGATTTTCATCCATTTGAATATTGGACCATATGAGCTGACACGTCTCTGCAGCATTGTGTGGCGGTCGGGGACAGTACCTCTGGACTGACAGACCAGGATGGTCGGGGACAGTACCCCTGGACTGACAGACCGGGATGGTCTGTGTGAGGGTGTGTTCCAACTTACAGGGGGTTCAGACTCCTCAGCCTCCCCAGGAAGGTCTATTCCAGGGTACTGGAGAGGAGGATCCGGCCGTTAGTCGAACCTCGGGTCCAAGAGGAACAATGTGGTTTTGGTCCCAGTCGTGGAAGACTGGACCAGCTCTGTACTTTCCACCAGGTGCTCCAGGGTTCATGGGAGTTCGCCCAACCAGTCCACATGGCTTTTGTGGATCTGGAGAAAGCGTTCGACCGCATCCCTCAGGACGTCCTGTGGGGGGGGTGTCCTCCAGGGGTATGGAGTCCGGGGACCTTTGTTAAGCGCTGTCTGGTCCCTGTAAGTCCAGAGCAGGAGTTTGGTTCACCTTGCTGGCAGTAAGTTGGACCTGCTCCCAGTGCACGTTGGCCTCTAGCAGGACTGTCCTTTGTCAGCGGTTCTGTTCTGGTAGGGAGGAGCCTACCTTGGTTGTGATTGGCTAAATCCCCTGATGGAGGAGCCTACCTTGGTTGTGATTGGCTAAATCCCCTGATGGAGGAGCCTACCTTGGTTGTGATTGGCTAAATCCCCTGATGGAGGAGCCTACCTTGGTTGTGATTGGCTAAATCCCCTGATGGAGGAGCCTACCTTGGTTGTGATTGGCTAAATCCCCTGATGACACTATATAGGGTTTGAGTTCTGATTGGCTCGTTGGAGCAACACACTTTATAAAAACTGAAACCAGCCAGGACACACTTTCTTCACTTCTGGGGCGTGTGTTTGGTTCTTCATGTGTGGCTGAGGTTCTTCATGCGTTTGGTTCTTCATGTGTCTGAGGTTTTTCATGTATCTGCCTTTGGTTCTTCATGTTTGTGTTTGGTTCTTCGTGTGAGTGTGTTTGGTTCTTCATGTGTCTGAGGTTCTTCGTTTGTGTGTGTTTGGTTCCTCATGAGTCTGAAGTTCTTCATGTGTGTGTTTGGTTCTTCATGTGTGTGTGTTTGGTTCTTCATGAGTCTGAAGTTCTTCATGTGTGTGTTTGGTTCTTCATGTGTATGTGTTTGGTTCCTCATGAGTCGGAAGTTCTTCATGTGTGTGTTTGGTTCTTCATGTGTGTGTGTTTGGTTCTTCATGTGTGTGTTTGGTTCTTCATGTGTGTGTTTGGTTCTTCATGTGTGTGTGTTTGGTTCTTCATGTGTCTGAGGTTCTTCATGTGTGTGTTTGGTTCTTCATGTGTGTGTTTGGTTCTTCATGCATTTGGTTCTTCATGTGTCTGAGGTTCTTCATGTGTGTGTTTGGTTCTTCATGTGTGTGTGTGTGTGTGTGTGTGAGGTTCTTCACTGTAGTGTGTGTCCTTCAGGACTCAGCAGCTCATGCTCCCTCCCCTGTGTTTCCCTCAAGTCTTGTTTCCCTCTGAGCTCCTGGAGGATGAGGCGACTGCAGCGGCCATCTTTACCCGGAGCGTGAGGAGGCTTCCTGGTCTCCGTCTGCCTCGTCTTCCCCTCCTCACACCCCCCTCACCGCTCTGCGAGGAACCCCCCCCCCCCCTCCCCCAAACAGCTGCAGAGCTGCAGCTCCCCCCAACAGTGAGACATGGACGGATTCCGGCTGCCCCCCGTCATCGAGGAAGTCCTCGACTCATCAGGTCAGAGTCAATATCAGGTCAAGCCCTCTGCTGGTCACACTCGGTATGACAGCTGCATTGTTGAGAGGAGGCCGAATGCAGAATAAAGTAAAACCAACAATCAGACACAAACTGCAGTTTGTTTAAAGTCCACCATTGAACCACTCCGTCGTTGGCATTGCCACGGCAACCAGGAAGTAGATGATGGACAATGTTTTCTTTCAAGTCCTCAGAGAATACCAGGGGCTTATTGCCAACATGTTGCTGAACGAGTTCACAACAATGACTTTCGTCTTTTTTGGTTTGTTACTGTCAAGTCAAGGAAATACCTAATCTGTGTTTACTAAAAATAAGTAATGAAACAAATATTTATTTATTCCTTTTTTTTAAGGCTGACAAGCATTTTTACGTTTTAAGATTTCATTTTTTCCCCCCCACTTGTTTTAAGTGTTCCTGTGTTTCCTGTGTGTTTCTGTGCTTGTTTCATATTTTTTGTGTGGTTTTTTTTTCTTCTATATTTTGTGTATTTATATGCATTTCTCTTGTGTTTCTACTTGTTTTGTAACTTCCAAAATCCCACTTTTACATTTGACCTGAGATTTTGAAAGTGATTTGATGGCGTCCGGATCAGTTCACACTCTGGAATGAAAACATAAACATCAGCTGGTTTTCACATTTAAAATAATTAAACCAAAACAGTTTTGATGAAGGGTTGTTGGTGGAGACGTGTATGTTTCTTTTTTTGGGGGGGGGGTAATATCTGCATTTCCTGTGTGATGTGAAGTCGTGTGGGAGCAGAAGTGATGCAGACGAAGTGCCGCTGGGTCGCAGAGCCTCCATCACAGCTCCTCCTGTCGTCGGCACACAGGATAAAAATAGCCGAGCTGGATTCGGTCTGGTGGCTTGGCGACGCACCTGCTGATTGGCCGACCGTTTCCGGCAGGCAGGCGGCCCAATCGGCGGGTCGGTTCACTGTGTCAACACCGTCATCTTCCCTCCTGTCAGCAGCTCGTCTTAAATCAAACAAACAGAGTCAGAAACAAACGCGGCAGCAGGAGTGAAAACAAGCTGGGAGGAGGGGGGGACTCTGACGTTGTTATTTCACATTTTGTATAATGATCCCAAAAAGTGTAAACAGTCGCCGACCAACTGCTACTTCATGATTACATCATTTAGTGTTTTTCACCAAAATCCAATCCACATGGACTGGCCATCGTTTCGCAGTTTGTTTGTTTGTTTGTTTTGTTTTGTTTTTTGCTGAAATGGTCTGACAAATCATGAACAAAAGCCATGGTACAGTAACCGCAAATTTTCCGCAACGTTTTGATGTGGTTTTTTTGGGTGTGTTCTTCCACTTTTAACGAAATTTTATCCCACTTTGACTGGCCAATTTTTTTATTATTTTATTTTTGTTGCAGATTTTGGCGATTTTTGCAGAAATTGTTTACCGAATCATCAACAAAAGGCTCAGAGCACATTTTTCCGGAAGTGTTGTGTTTGTGCTCCCATTTTTTAGCAAAATCCCATCTGGATTGACCGGAAATTTTTTGAGCAATTTTTGTGGAAACATTTTTGCCAAATCATAAACAAAAGTTGTAGAACACTATTCTCGAACGTTCAGCATGTTTTGATGTTATTTTTGTGTACGTGCTCCCAAATCTATGGATCTAGCTACACAAAAAAATGGTTTCGGGTCACTGAGGATAGTAATCTTTGCGCCTTGCTTCTTAAAGAGACAGGCACACAGAAATATCTTCGTCCTCCTCACGTTCTCCCTCCTTCCTTCAGAGGACCTGAGCGAGCTGAAGGAGGAGAAGCAGCCCATCATGCTGGGCGACACGCTGACGGCGAAAGAGCGGCTGTCGCTGGAGGAGAAGGAGGAGCCGGTGGCGGAGGAGGAGAAAGGCCAGCAGCAGGAGGAGGAGAAGGAGGTGAAGGAGGAGATGTCTGAGGAAGAGGAGCTGGAGGAGCTGAGGGCTCAGGTGGGGCAGCTGCTGGAGGAGCTGGAGGAGACCCGGGAGGTTTCCCAGAGGCACGAGGAGAGCTTCATGGAGCTGCAGGGTGAGGAGGAGCAGTGGGAGGAGCAGTGGGAGGAGCAGGTGTGGCAGGAGGAGGCGCATTAACACTGACTCCTCTCGGTCCTCAGGCCTCCTGGAGGAGGAGCGTCTGGCCTCCGCGCACCAGGCCGAGAGCTTCACCCGGCAGATCCAGAGGCTGCAAGGTTCAGACCTTCTTTTAAAACAATCACACATTCACCCATTCATCCCACATTCACCCGTCCATCCGTCACACTCATCACCAGTTTACCCAACACGCGTTCAGCCAGTCGTCGCGCCTCCGTCAGACGTTCACGTGTTCACTGGCCTGTGCGTCCTCCAGCCCAGCTGCGTTCGGTGCAGGAGGAGCTGGACAGCCTGGAGGAGGAGAAGGAGAGCGAGCTGGAGGAGGCGCAGCAGGAGCTGCGCGCGGCGCAGGAGGAGGTGCTGGTGCTGCAGCAGGGGGCGGAGGAGGCGGCGGCCGAGCGCGAGAACGACATCGCCTCGCTGCAGGAGGAGCTGTGTCGCCTGAGGGCGGAGCTGCAGCGGCTGCACGCCACCACGGCCGAGTACGAGCTGGAGGTGACCACGCTGCGGGCCGAGATCCACATGAAGAGCCACAGTACTGTGGCACCAGGTAACTGTAACTAAATATGAGCAACTGTAACTAAACGGGGTAACTACTGAGTTACATGTAACCAACCCAGGGCGATATTTACAAGTCTTCACACCTGTTAAGTACATTTATAAACGGTTTGCTTAATGAGCTGCTGGTGATGCCGGTGTTGCCATGGGAACAGATGAGATGACGCACCTGAAGGAGGAGGTGACCTCTCTGACAGACGAGTGTCTCTCTCTGACTGCTGTCAACAAGCAACTCAGCAACAAAGTGGAGCAACTGCAGCAGCAACAAGACACGTGAGTGGTCAGCTCAGCTGTCCATCAAACCCAGGGCCCGCCCACAGGACCCGCCTGACAGGTTTCCCGTGTGCAGGTGTGGTGATGTGTACCTGGCAGTCAGCGCGCAGGGCGACAGTCAGCAGGACCGTCAGGTGAAGGCAGACCCTTACATCAGTCTGTCCCGGTCCGGACCTGAGATGCCGGACCAGCAGGACGAGTCCAGCAAGGAGATCCACGTCCTGAAGGGTCAGCTGAGACAAGCTGAGGAGACGTCCCAAAGAGTCCAGGTCCAGGTGAGACAGAGTCCATGTCCAGGTGAGACAGTCCTCGGAGTCCAAGTCCAGGTCCAGATGAGGCTGTCCACAAGTTTGAGGTTCTTTGGGTAGAATGTGAGTCCAGTGACGTGTGTGTGTGTGTGTGTGTGTGTGTGTGTGTGTGTGTGTGTGTGTGTGTGTGTGTGTGTGTGTGTGTGTGTGTGTGTGCGTGTGTGTCAGTGTGACGGTCTTAAAGGTGAACTCGTCGCCCTGCAGCAGCTGTATGACGGCAGCCAGCGGGAGCGGGCGGCACTGGAGGACGAGCTGCAGCGCTGCAAGGCGGAGCTGCAGAAACTGGCTGTACGGAAGGCACAGGTGAGGGGTCAAAGGTCAAATCCTCAGGCGCTGCAGCGGGGGCGGGGTC
The DNA here is from genome assembly GCF_963422515.1 of Blennius ocellaris. Taxonomy (NCBI): domain Eukaryota; kingdom Metazoa; phylum Chordata; class Actinopteri; order Blenniiformes; family Blenniidae; genus Blennius; species Blennius ocellaris. Next base: position 5,186,511 of record NC_137671.1, read on the forward strand.
AATGGAAACTAGGGGGAGAATCTCCCTCGAGCTGGTAGAAAAGCGTCAAACAACTCAAGTTTCAAGGAAACGCCAAGTTGCTAGAAATGAGCTAAATTGGAATGTGATGACTCGTCTTCCCTGAGGGTTTCTACCGTCTGCCGCGTAGAATAGAAGTCGAGAGTCGATTCTGTCCAACCAGCACTTGGGCCTCGTTTCCACTGTGCTGCATGTTTCGGTCAGTGGGATAAATTGCATTCAGACCCAACCCTTTAGTGCGGTCTCACCATAGAGGGTACAGTGAAAATGTAAGTCGGGGTTGTGAATGCCGCAGGGATGTGACCTCATTACCCAACAGTGACCGCGCAACCACTGAGCTATTCAAATATTAAAGTCTTGTTGAGAGTGAGGATCGTCACTACCAGTCGGCAGCTCCTCCTTAAACGGAGCACGTAACATTGTGCTAGGTACCTCAGCGGAGGTATCTAGAACCTGAAAGCACATGAGAAAATGCAATGGTTGGGTACGGTAAATTCGGTACCATCCATAACCTTTGTTTGGGGTTCCCATACCCTCCCATATCAGTGTCCCTTATCTATTGGTCCTCACTTTTAAAACTGAGGACCAATAGACACAATTTAACAACCCAACAGTGTGTAGACCATGAAAACGCACAATAGCTAAGACAAAGATGCGAAACTGGGATCGGTCAAGTTTTGAATGAGGTAAAGATTTCCAAAAAATGTGAAAAAACTCACCAAATTGCTTTGTTAAGAAACAGAGGTTTCAGATGAAATACAGGTCCAATCAGTATTTCTAAACTTGAATGCAGTCCAGAAAAAAACGTCTGGAATTGGATCAAAGAGCAAAGTCCATTTTAGACCTACCTCCATTTCTCTTAAGAGTTCCATTTTCACCAGAATCAACGGTGTCATTATGGAACTGGTCCAGAATGGCATTGGTACTTTATCTAGACCATCACATGACCTGTCAGACAAAGTTAAAATGTTTTGAGGCTTGGATTTTCGATGTAGTTTACATAGAAAACTTGCCCAGGTAAGTTTGGAGCACATGGAAGTCTCCCCTTTGACACCAGCTGATCTTCATGCTGTCCGTCCGTGTGCATGCCGGCTGACGGCCGCTCAGGACGTCTCATCGGTCATTGTGCTGTCTGGTTTCAGTCCCTGCAGCTTTGCTCGTGCAGTCAGTCTCGAGATCGTGTGGATGTGTCGCTTTGGGGCAGTTTGTCCTCGTCAGAGTCATCTGTCTGTTATCGCCGCTCTCGTATTCTCTACACAACTCACCTTTCTTCGGCTGTCGAGCAAACGTGTGCAGACGCCAGGACCAGAGAGTTTTCTTCCCACCTGAGAGGGCGACCATGCTCACAACAAAACTAATCCTACTTCCACTTTTACTTTGGATGTACCGACCTTGAAATGGGATTTACTGGCCCTTTGTGTTTGGATCATTCCTGTTTTTTAGGTGGTGGACATGTGTGTAACATTTGAGTCTTTACCATTTGTCTGTATCTTGTCTTTGGCTCTGACCTTTGTCTGGGAATCAGATGACCTGGACTCGCCTGAAGTTGCTTGTCTTGATTTGAAACACGCCTCATATTGCCTTGAAAATTGAAGTGGTGTCCTGACTTGGGACATGCTCGTCTGTACTGAGGACCACATTGATTTGAAACCCAAGGGTCGACTGATTTATCTTAAACCACAAGTCAACTGACCTGACTTGTCCGCTGACTTGAAACTTTTAAAAGCTTCGGTATATATTTGATTTGTTTGGTTTTACTGACGAGGGACTGACGACTTACTTACGTTGACCTCAGAATTCCACGTTTCTTTCAGTGACTTTCAACCTTTAGGACATTGTGCCACCAACTCACACACTTTGAGAAACACTTCTCTCTTTGACTTGGGATTTATCAGGCTTTTCTCAAATGGAATTGTCTTGATAATCATAACTTGGGCACACTTGTCATTACCTGGAACTTGACTTGACTCAGGTCTTGGGTCTTTATATGACTGTTGACATGAGACTTAACTTGTTTAGAATTGAACACCTTGACTCAGGACTTGAGCAGTCGACTTTCCCGCCTTGATTTGTGTTTGATCTTTCTCGGTCAGTGTTGACTTGGAATTTCCCCTTCTAGACTTGAGCAAACAGTCACTCGATTGTTCTTTCCGCTCCATCTCGTGGAGTCACTGACCTCCACTCCCGTCCTCCGTATTTGTACTTTAGCTGCTTTTCCCTGTTGCACAGCTGATGTCCTGAGTCCAACGCAAGTCTTCATGTTTTCAAAGATGCTTAAATGACAAGATGGTGAGCAACTCTAAAATCCATCTTGCTTTTAACCACTTTGAGCCTTTTCTTTTGTTCCCGCCCTTCACCTTTTCATGTTTTTGTGTTCTCGTCGTGGCTTCAGTTTCGCAAACTATCGAATTCTCTCCGATAGGCTTCGCCGCCTGACCCGCTCGTCTTTCCTCCCTCTCCCCTTTGCACACCACTTGTTTCCGTTTGCTCCTCGCTCGCCATCCGCCCTCACGCCTCCTGACTTTTATTATTCGGATTATTTTATGGTTTTATTTTCTCCTCTCTCCATCCCTCCGACACTCCTACCTTTTGTCTTCTCCCCAGAACTGCACTCGTCCGTCTGAGCCCCCTGTTCTCTCCATCCCCTTCATAGGAATGATTGTAATAGTGGCCTTGATTTGGTGCTGGTGGGAGGAGCTGGCGTCCTAGAGGGGACCAGGTATGGCCACGCCCTTCTTTCTCTACCAGACAGTTGCTTTGCTCCTGAGCATCAACGGTCCTTGTGAGACGACCCCCTTCCCCCCTCCGGTAAACGTTTCCAGAAAGACCGAGGTCCTTCAAGAAAAGTAAAAAAAAAGAACTGTAAAATGAGCTCCCCTGCCCATATTCCTCCCCCCCCGATCACTGTGCAACAATCATTTCTAAAACTTCATGACAACCCCCGACACCCTTCATTTTGGGACCTAAAAGGGATGCGACATGGAAAAGAGGTTCTGCTATCAGGTAGCACGCTGTAGATTTATTGGATTGACCATGACTCTGACCGTTGCCGTTTGTTTCGTAAATACGTGGCTGTAGTTCCCAGATGTACCCACAAGGGCCCGGAAATTGCATCAGTGGTGACATTTAGTCTTTTTTTAATCTCCCAAATAAAGAGATGTAAGATGGGAAAAAAAAACAGTAAGACGGACCAGTTAGAAGTGCAATCACACGCCAATCATTGTAAAATATTAGAATTAATATGAGAAAATATCTAATAACAGCTTATTCATTTGATGAACCTGACTTACAGACTCTTTGAACAAGTTTAGGTAAAGTGCTTTTTGGGCGAGGATGAAACTTCTGTTGGCTCTCTTAATCTAATTCTATTCTATTCTATTCTATTCTATTCTATTCTAGAAAAAAACATTTCTGTTTGTATAATCTGGCCAAATGGTCAAGATTGTAGTTATTTATTAATCATTATATAGTTTCTATATATTTCTTCACCTGCTTCTTTTTATTATGGTTTTTTTTTTGTTGTTTTGCATTTTTTTTTTTTTTCAGACCAGAAACATGAACAATCGCTTCCTATTTAACGGTTCGTTAACGGTTCCAGCGAGCGCTGGAGACGTCCTCGCTCCTCTCCGACATTTTCGTGTTTGATTACGGACTGAAAACGTTCCCCCCCCCCCCCCCCCCCTGCTCGTCTCCCAGCAGAGTGACGCCGAGGGCTGGAACCTGGCGGTGGCGGCGGTCGCCGTGGCAGCCATCGCAGTCCTGGTCGTCCCCAGTTTGACCCGGGCCTGAGGGTGACGACGCGGTGACCTCACGGCGAGCCGCCGGGATCGCCCGGCCGCGATGTCTGCTTGTCGCACCGCCCGCGACGCTCGGAACCCGAACGGCGCCGGCGAGCGGAAGGGAAAAAAAAACCGCAATAAGACGGAATCCTCAACATCCATTCGGACCCTTTGTTCTTCCTGCAGGTCAAACTTCCACCGTCACCGTCCAGAATCAAGTCGAAACAGGAAGGTTGAAAAATAACCGGAGGCCCGAAGGAAGGTTTGTTCTGACCTCCGCCTGGATTTTTACCTCAACAAACATGGCGACGTGTCTCCTGACCGGAGGCGCTGATGTAGCTGAAACATATTTAATGTGTCAATTTCTATGTTTCACATAATCGTAGCATTTTCTCATTGTAGCAAAAGTTGTATTTTTTTGGGGGGGGGTGAGATTTTTCTTTATTTCCTCTGAAATATCAGAAAATAACATGAAGACATATTTGAGTGAAAGATAAAAGGGAATTATTTAAAAAAAAATTCATCCGGCAGACTTTGTGGCAGATTTTAAACACAATACACAAACAAGTTCAGTCACTTCAGAATCCTCAAATCGACATTTTGTACGAAAAGTTATTCACATCGATTCATTTCGAGTAAAGGTGATATTTATTCGTTTTAAAATCAATATTTTGCCCTCGACTGAGGAGGGAATCCTGGTATGTAGCAGCCAAACCCTGTACTTTATTTCACTTCTGATCCAATGACATGAATTTAAAGAAGAAAACTGGATAGAATAAATGAATCTCGAGACTTTAAAGTTACGGTATGGAATATTTCTCATCCTAAAAACTCTGAAGATGACAGGAAACAGTATCCATGGCGTGATTCTGATGACGTCTACATGTTGTCTTGACATTTCAGCATCTTGTCTGTCCTGCAGATTGAATATTGAACAAAAAGCGACTCTCTACTGCCCCCTTATGCCCAACAGTTACATTACACACACTTTACATTGTGAAACTTCCCTATTTAATCCACAAACTGAAGGTTGTAGGTTTTATTTTGCATTTTTTTAACGTGGATTTCGGTGTGAAGCTGCTGAGTGTCGTCAGCAGTGAGTCGTATGCCTTATATGTTTTAGTGCTGGGAAAGAAAAAAAAAAGCAGAATCTTTTGCACTCTTAGTTGAAAACTCGTAGCAGATAAAAGTTTGTGGCGTTATTGAAGCTTCCATCTTGATGAACTCTGTATTTAACCTCCTGCTCGTTCCAACAGCTGATTTTGGTTTGTAGCATGATGACAAAAGCAGCTTTATTTTACCTTCCGACTTTTTATCTTCTATCTTCAAGATGTCGTTTATTGTCTGTTGAACCAAATGACTCCTGTGAATATCTGTAGCTGTTTTTTTTTTTTTTTTCAATGATGTTTGCTGGAGACGAATCGTCTCGGCTTATTTATGAACTGATTTCACTGTGTTTACGCCCAAACTGTTTTTCTTTGGATTTGAGAAAAACAGGAGTTTTTGCACTGCTGCTTTATTGTTACTTGATGAGTTTTTTGAATGAGTTCAGCGACACGAGTGTTTTCAAGAACATGAGAAAACTGTGGGAAATATTTTGTTAATGTTCTCGAAATTGCACATTTTAGTGATTTTTTTATTTTTTATTTATTTCTTCACGCAAAACTTGTACGACTAAGAAAAGCTGCGCTGTTAAACTTGAAAAGCCCCATTCAGACGATTATCTTTTCCCAAGTGAAAACTGTGGGAACTACGAAAATAAGAGGACCAAGAATAGAGCCCTGTGGAACACCTTCGTTGATTTGAACATTTAACAGTAAAAAAGATCTGAACAGAACTGAAGTCCTTTACAGAAAAGCTGTAAAACAGAGTAAATCTTGTGTGAATGGCGAAGTTTCAGTTTCAATCAAACCTGACAAAACAACTCCAGCATAATTTATGTTAAGACTGGACTTAATTATATCAAGTCCTAATTCACTTATTTTGTAGCTTTAAAATTTTTGATTTATGAAATATCCTTATTTTTTTTGTACATAAATGAGAATCAATCTTAAAAAAAACCTATATTTTTAATTTCTTGTTTACATTTAAGTGGAGACCAAATATTTGGTGTAGGATCAGGTTGTAAGTTCAGCTAACTGTGATTAAAAACAGACATTACAGTTTGTTTGTGACACGTGACATTTGTTTGATAAATAATGTGAAAAAGTTAACTGTGACTGAAAATGTGGCATTAATATGACAAAGAAAGCGTAAAAGAACCTGTAGGAACTCTTTATTAGACATTCTTAATGAATTAACTAATGTGATTAATAGCAGGATGTGATCATTAGTACCTTTGTGGAATTGTAGCAAGACGGGTAGCAAGAACCTACTTTACGACAAACAGACCAGCTGTAAAGATCGCTCTTTTTATATTGTATTTGTAACTATGGAGCCCAACAACAACAACAATAACAACTGATTTTGTGCTTGGAACGACATGAATAAAAATACCTGGCACATTTTGGAACACTAAATCAAATTTGATTAAATTATGGAATAATTTTTTTAAACTCCTTTACCACAGTTACATGTATGGAATCTCTAACTCGGCAGAAAAAAAACCCGAACAAAAACGTTCAGATTGTTACTTGTATGTTTAGAAAAGGATTTGTTGATAGCGACGTAGCTTCATGGGCATTTCTTATCTTCATCTTGGCTTAATGTGCCGTAATATAAAAGTGTGAATGTCAACGAATATCGTTAATGTCGGTGTAAATAGTGTGATTGTGGTAGGACCCAGCATAGAGCCCTGTGGGACTCCTTTATTACCTAATATGAGTCCACTGTGGCCACAAAGAAGCACCTGTAGCGTGGTTTTGATTCGACAGCATTGTTGAGTCTGTTATTTTAAAAACACTTTATTTGCACAGCTGATAAATAGATTAAAGAGGAGAGGACCTGAAATGGAGCCGTGGGGAACGCCTTTACTAATGTTAATGAGAGTTGCTGACACAACTGATTGAAAATAGATAACCTGAGATTTGTGAGTCGGTTATTTTCAAAACACAACGTAACAGAAATATGAGTAAAAACAGACGATGTCCCTGAGGAACACCTGACTCTATTCTATCAAAAACAAACAAAAAATGATTAAAAAATGACTTAATGTAATTAATTAATGATTAATTACTAATATTAGGTGCTTGTATTCAGTTTAGCAAATTGTATTTGATAAATTAAACTATAAATCTCAATTCTGATTTGATGGGAAAATCCTGAAGTATTTTTATATGAAATTTCGAAACTTTTAGTTGCGCCAAACCCTGACTCCAAGTTATTTATTTACTTTTTTTTTTTTGTGTGAGTCCGGACCTCCATTTTGTTCCTGTTTTAATGTTCAGAAAACTTTGTTAACGTGACAGTTTCCTGTCAGTTGTACATGTTTATGTGACTCTGACTGATTAGCTGCTTTATTTATTTATTTATTTATTCATCTATCTATCTATTTATGACTATCTTTCAGGAAGCAGCATGCTATCTCTTTCTGTATTAACTGTGAAATGCTTTCTTTTGCGTTGAAATGAGCTGCAATGTTTCAAATAATTATCAGAAAAGCAGACGTGACGTGGAAATGTGAAGATATTGAACTTCATTCATATATTATTGTAATTGTTAGGATTTATTAACAAACACTTGATAGTGGCAAACTTTAAAATGTGTTTATGTTCTCGTGTTTAAGAGAATTCCTTTGAATAACACGGAGCTTTTCTTCAATATTATCGTACGACTTTCTAACAAAAATACATGATAGCTGCGAACATGATTTTCTTTCAGAAAAAAGTAAATGTTTATATAAAGAATTGAAATATGCTTGTTTAAACTCCATTTTTAATTTGACAGATATAATAGCAAAATGTATTAATTTTAAAACAATAATCTGTCATATAAACATCCGTCATTTACTCGGATTCGAACACTGACAGTGCATATTGAAACCGATTATTTTAGTTGACTTTTTAGTTTAAAAATGAAATAAAGATAAGGAATAAAACACTATTTCACCTTAATTCAGTAGTTTGTATCCAGATACTATTATAGAAAATGTACGGTGTAATTGAGATGTAAACGTGACATTATTTTATTAAACTAAAGTCAGTGTTGCATGTCACATTTAGGGACGTAGTAACTTTGCACGAAGCCTATAGATTCAGATTTAGATTTGACGACAGCATGAACGTCGTGATTTAATTCCGCTGCTTTTCAGCTATTTTATCAGACTTTCTACTGTTTTTGTTATTATCTTGAATTCTCTTCACGTCTGTCGTTTCTGGTGGAGTTTCACTGCTGTGTGTCCAGGACAGAGTTCACTTGAGCTTATCTTAGTTGCAACTTAGTGCTTTTCTCCTTTATTGTAACTGTTCTTACCGAGCAATTAATTCTAGTTTAGATTATCGTAACTAAAGTAAAATATTTTATTTCTGCCTGGATAGTTTTTATTTATCTCACTGTAAAGTCTGTAGGCAGAAACCAACTAGCGTAGCGGCTAAGATAAACAGAATTTAGTTTTAAAGTTGAGACTCATCCCAGTATGTCGTTAATATCGAAATGTAAAACGTTTGTAGCTTCAGTTTACCAAAGTTCCACTTTTGTCATTTGTTAGCAAAATATCAGCAACTTAGCTTGTTAGTGCTACATTATTTTTGTGTTCTTACTTCAGAAAAGTTTTGCATTTACACTGCAAATTTTTAAAACTATGTATATAGCATGTATGACCACTAGAGGGTGCTGTTGGGTGTTTTTGTTGTGAAACAATAGACACAATTTTTTTCGTTAGGCTACGTTTTCAGTGGCTCCGACAGGGTTCGAATTACAACGTGGCTTTCGGGGGAGCCCTATTTTCCGATCAGACCTCTCAAGTTTGTAGAATAGGTATGCCGCATGTTTTTAGAGCTCCCCCTAAATTTTTCAAATTAGGCTTTCAGGGGAGCTCAGCTCCCCTTAGCTCCCCCGTAATTCGAACTCTGGGCTCCGAACACCTTAAACACTTAAAAACGACCAGTCCTACAAGTTCGACCAGTTGAAAAGCACCATGTAAGTAAAATAAAGTAAAATAAAAGCTTAATAAAGTGAAATAAAAATTGAAAAGAAATACTGATGGTAAATGAATGGTTGAATTGAAAGATAAGACAAGCAAGCCAATTAAAAGTTCACAAATAATTTTGTATGTTTGAAAAGTATTTCTTGATAGGCATAGCTTTAAAAAGATTAATGCAAAAATAAAAAATAAAAACTACTTAAGTGTTAACTGGAGAGCTAAAATAGTAATTGTTGCATCAGCTGTCACGTGAAGGTTTTTGCATAGCTTTGGTCATAGATGCACGGACTAGTGATTAGCATAGATGACGTAGCGTATAACTTGACGTCGCTGTCCTGGACACGCAGATCAGCCTGAAATCCTTCTGAGACTTAACAAGTCCGACTCTTTAAACTCGTCAGTTCGATGCTGTTTCTTGTCCGTGAGCTTCCGCCTTTCATGTCTTTGTGTGCTTTGATTTCCGGACGACGTCTCATTGATGTTTCTCCTCTTTGCCTCTGAACTTTGTTCCTGATGTTAACGTCTGTTTCAAATTGTATTTTTTTTCCCCTGTTGAATTGAGCTGCTACATTTTGTAAAAGAATCGACTAATAAAGAGTACTTTATCCTGACGTTCGCCGAGTGTTTGTTCGGTCAACGCTTTGATGTTGAAGCCGTCAGAATATTTGTCCAGGAAAGAGGTCAAAGGTCGACAAGTCAGGTAGATTAAAAAAAGGAGAATTATTAAGAGCGTTGGGCCTAAGTGTATTTATTGTTGACATTCACTGGTTTGTAACAGTCTGTGCTCAGATCTCACAAATATTAACTCACGTAAATGAACCCGTTTCCAAACAAGGCTGACATTTTGGTAATTTGCTATTTCCAGGTCCTCTGGTGCCCCTTTTATTATTTATGACAACAATAAACTGATTTGAATAAATGTTGAGCTGTTGGCTCAGATTTGTCATTTTCACCCCAATAAGCCTTTTAATAGCCTTACTATAGTCTTACCATCAATTCTGACCCATTTCCATCACTTTCCCAATTTTTCATATTTTTGCTTATTTTGCCTTACTTTTTTTTGGGGACCAATGACTGTAAAGTTCCCAAAATGTTTCATTTTCACCCCAATAAGCCTTTTAATAGCCTTACTATAGTCTTACCATCATTTCTGACCCATTTCCATCACTTTCCCAATTTTTCATATTTTTACTTCTTTTGCCATACGTTTGCCTTACGTTTTTTGGGGGGGGACCAATGACTGTAAAGTTCCCAAAATGTTAAATTTTCACCCCAATACGCCTTTTAATAGCCTTACTATAGTCTTACCATTATTTCTGACCCATTTCCATCACTTTCCCAATTTTTCATTTTTTTACTTCTTTTGTCATACGTGTCCCATAACAGTTTTTTTTCAGAACTATTTCCATTACCCTCCCAAATTGTTACATTTTCACCCCAATACGCCTTTTAATAGCCTTACTATAGTCTTTAAAAAGTAATGCTTATCCGAGTGTATAAATCAACTTTTTTTGGGGTTGTTTGCGCGTGATCTGATTGGCCGGCCTGAGATGACGACACTCTCGGTTTATGTGCTGCTTTTCCACACCTCCACCTCCCAGAGTCTCTCCCGGGTTTAGAGTCTCTATAAATACTCCGAGGTGTCACCGCGGCCTGCAGCCCTCGGCCCTCGGTGTGTGTGTGTGTGTGTGTGTGTGTGAGGGGGTGGGGGGTCCCGGTGTGACCCCGCCCCCCTGCCCCGCCGTGGTCCAATGCGCTGCGGCCGCCGTATCTGTGCGGGGCCACGGAGGATGGCGGCCCGCAGTAGTATATGGTCATGGCAGCGGCATTCCTGAGAGTCCTGCGGAGTGACGCCGAGCTTTTTAAACCTCCCGCAGCCCCGCAGAGCTCCACAGTCCCGCTTGCTCCGCTCTCCAGGCCGCCGCCCGCGCGCCACCGAACCCCGGGACCGAAGGGGCGAGTCCGTCCGGAGACGAAGGGAACCCTAAACCCGGAGCGTCGCCCTCTGCGCGTAAAAGACGCAGGAGAGACCGAGAGGAGCGGAGTTACTGGGTCATCCAAACTTCAACTGAGGAGTCACTCCCCCTCTGGAATCCTCCCGACTTCCGAGGAGATCACCCCCCCTCTCTGGATCTGGATCCTCCGAGTCCAGTGAGGAGTCACTCCCCCTGGATCATCCAAACTTCAGCGGAGCCATCCCCTGCTGGCGCGCCTCCCGTCTCCGCCTGTCCTCCCCTCCGTCCCTCTCCCGTCTTTGTTCCTTGCCCGTCTCTCCTTCTCTCTCCTTCTCTCCCCCCCTCCCCTCTCTCCGGACCTCCGCGGCACCATGATGAGCAGCGGCGGCTTCCTGGAGCCGCAGCTCTTCTTCCAGGGCGGCGCAGAGCTGTGCGCCGCGGAGGACGAGCTGGAGGAGGAGGAGATGCCCGCCACGGAGAAGGACCTGGCCGAGGACGCGCCCTGGAAGAAGATCCAGCAGAACACGTTCACGCGCTGGTGCAACGAGCACCTGAAGGTGCTCAACCGGCGCATCGCGGACCTGCAGAAGGACCTGAGCGACGGGCTGAAGCTGATCGGGCTGCTGGAGGTGCTGAGCCAGAAGAAGATGTACAGGAAGTACCACTCCAGGCCCAACTTCAGGCAGATGAAGCTGGAGAACGTGTCGGTGGCGCTGGAGTTCCTGGAGCGCGAGCACATCAAGCTGGTGTCCATCGGTGAGTCGCGCGCGGCCGCTGCGCTTTGGAGAGCGTTTTTTTTACGCACCGTCTTTACGCACAGTATTACACCTCATGGGGCTTTTCATTTAATTACCACAATACTTGAAAGTAGTGTGACGCACCAAACAGCTTCAGCAGTAAGAAAAATTGGCTTTTTTTGTCTCGGCATTAATAAATGACATCATCACCAAAGGAATTGAATGTAATAAGTAATAGAGTGAACTTTACTGCGAGATGTTCAGTGTGACAACACTCGCATTCTGTTTATAAAGTCAGTTTTTAGATTAAAAGCATGTCAGCGGCACGAGGAGAGTTCAGCTTTTTATTCTGACAGGAACAAGCGTTCATAAATGTGTTACTAAACAGGCCTCTCTCGCTCTCTCTCTCTCTCTCTCTCTCTCTCTCTCTCTCTCTCTCTCTCTCTCTCTCTCTCTCTCTCTCTCTCTCTCTCTCTCTCTCTCTCTCTCTGTGGTCGGATTAATGATTTCCAACATGTTTCATTTCCTGTAAATGGAAACACATGGTAATCACTCATGTTTCATCATTTCCAGATTTAAAAGAAAGTCTCTTTTTTTTCTGGCGCCGTGATTATAAATCCAGAAACCTCCCAGAGCTTCCAGAACAACTGTCCGATCATCTGCTGTTGCTTTTTAGAGGTTGTGCAGAAGATTCCAGGGATGTAGTGAAGGTCTGGAAGTCTTGTGTTTCGGTGGATTTTGGACATTTATTAAGGAATAAAGCTGTTTGGAAGCGTCACTTGAACGCCACCAGTTGGCTTCAGGAGCCTTTAAGATGTTTGTTTTCAGTTCTTCTGGATCATTCAGGTCTCTTTCTAGACTCACCGCAGAGTTTTTGAACCCAGTTTGAAAGTTTTTGGAGTAGATTTTGAGGTTAGAGAAGTCCCTCAGGGATTTACTTTCTTTCCAATATAAACCTCTTCGTCAAAATAAAAGATGGTTTTTCCTGAACAGAAATCCGAGTCAATGGAGGCTCGTTGACGTCTTTTCTAGAACGTTTCCAGAGGAGTTTCATAAACCCTCCCTGGATGTCTTTGGAGATATTCCGCCTTGTTTGGACGCTTGCTTTCTCTGCAAAACAAATATTATGTTGCCGTTTTGATAGAAAGCGTGAAGAAAGTCAAATCAGTCGTTCAGATTTTTCTACCGGCACTTTAGGTCCAATGCGACTCCAGTGTCGTGCTCATTCTGTTCATAATCATACAACAAATAAGAATATGACAACGTATTGTCTATCTCGTATGTAAGATCACAATAGTGATGCTCAAAATAAGAGGTTATGGGATTTTCAATTCCCTACGAACTCTTTAGTTCTGGATTAGCAGTTGTTGATGAGATGCTGACGTCTTTTACACCTTCAGCAGCTCCTCATTGGTCATTAGGCCGTAAACGACCTCTTAAATGTGCTTTTTTCAGTCCCTATCTACACCAGGTTGTTGAGGTTTTATGCATTCATGCATAGAGGGAGACGTTTGTACTATTTTAAGGTCAAGATGAAGTTTTCTGAGGATAGTTTTAAGGGATTTCTTTCTCTTGAATGTAGATTTAAAGGGTAGCGTTGAGATGTTGACATCGTTCAGGTCTCCTCAAAGACCTTTGAGGACACGTTGAAGATCTACAAAGGCTAATTGGAGACGTTTAGACATGTTTTCCTTTTCCAGTCGAGATGCTTCGTTAGGTCGTTAGATGTAGAAGTACTAGTTGTGAACTTTAAGCTTTACAACAAGGAGACGTGGTAAAGAAAAAAACAAAAACAGAAATCAGAATTATGCCTGAAAGAGTGAAACCAGAGTTTGTAAGGGCGTGGCATCCCTGCAGGTGGGCGTGGTCTCCAGGCCCATGTGGCGTGGCCTCCATGCCCAGGGGGCGTGGCCTGTGCAGCGGCGGCTCAGTTTGATTGATGGCAGCACAGCTGAGCTCTGCTGTTTCTCCACCGACAGCTGCTGGAAATAGAAAATAGAGCGGAAACAGAGTCAGACCGGGACCCCGTCTACCTGGGGGGGGGGGGGGGGATACTGACCCCACTCATCTTGACACACAACAACACAACTCAAACTTCGGTCCTCTGTCAAAAGTCTTCATCACTTCCAGACTTTTTTCACTTTAATGTTCCTTTTTTTTTTTTTTTCTTTCACTTTCTCGAAGTTTCTATTTGTTCTTTTCTATGCGTTCCATCTCTGGATTTCACGTTTGAGCATTTTAGTATTAACACTGAATGTAACTAGAGACCATTAGGAAGTTTTGTTTTGTGGGATTATATCTTGTCCTTCTTGATTCTTAACTGAGTTTTCTATTTCCGTCACTTTTTTCTGGATTTGCTCTTGTTTAATTTATGAACGTTTCTACAGTTTCAGTGTTCAGATGATCTGTTTGTTCCTCTTCTCTTCTGGAGCTTCTATCTTGTTGATTTATGATTTATAGTAACTTTTCTTTTATTTCCTCAATATCTCTGACTTATTTCAGTGACGATATTTCATGTTTTCTGGAATATTTTATGTATGTTTGATGATTTTCAGAATCTTGGTTTTGGAATATTTGACGTCGGTGCTTAATTTTCGATGCCAGTTTATTTTCTGGACGTTTCGATGTGAATTGGTTTTCTGGATATTATATTCTAATTTTTCTGTTTGGGGATTACTCCATTGCGACTTTGAGTATTACACTTGGATATTTCTTCCAGTGGTTCAATTTCTGTGCTCAGTTATTTTTGTGATGACCGCTCAAAACACAATGAAAGTTGTGTAAACTAGGCCCAAACTGTTTTTTTTTTTTGTTTGTTTGCTTGTGTTTCCACTTTATTTCGGTGTTGCCATGATTAGATTGCCAACTTTGATGACTTTCGAGTTGATGTGTGGTTTTGAGGAGTTCCCTTGGACGTCTGGACGGTGACCTGCCGTCGTTCTCCTCGGAGTCTCTGGGCTCTTCCAGGTTCAGTCCTCCTCGGCGTAATGGTTCCCATGTGTTGCAGCAGTCAGCACGCAGGAATGTTTCACTGAGGCCAGCACCCCCCACCCCCCACCCCCCCGACACACACACACACACACACACACACACACACACACACACTCTTGCTCTACGTTACTGCGCCATGTAGTTTCGCTTTGACTCGAGGTGAGACGTTTCCTGCGACGGTCCATGTACACGTACCACTGTTCTGGTAGCTGGTTCCCCTGCACATGCTCAGTAGATGGACAATAACAACAATGGCCTCCAGAGTGACTCTCTGTTGTTCTGGACTCGGGCCGTTTCATAGTGGACAGTCGCTGTAATGATAATGAAACAAGCCAAAGCATCAGGCCCACGTCGCGGCGTCGTTTTCAGTGCCTCTCCCGTTTCCGTGGAAACAGACATCGTCCTCAAAGAAGCTTGTTTCGCAGACGTTGTGGTGTCAGCGCGTCGGGCTTGGACGCCAGCAGAGAGTGTCAGTGTGTGTGTGGGGGGGGGGGGGGGGGGCGGGTTCCAGGTGAGGCGTCTGTGAGGCAGCAGGTCAGAGGTCAGAGGTCAGAGGGGAACCGTGGAGTCGGTGGTCTGAAAAACCTCAGCTGTCCCAGTTGCTGATTTTATTTTTTCTCGCCAGTTCTTCATCAAACTTTCGTTTCAAAATGTTAAAAAGTCAAAACAGTCTCAAAAATCAGTGTGAAAAGTTTTATAGACCCACAGTTTGGCTTCGTCTGACAGATTTAAAGTTTCACTCCTGAACAGCCTGAAGTGTTTTGACTAAAAAAATTGTACCTGTAAACCTTTTAATGTGAAAATAGCTGTGACACTCTGCTTCTCGTCCCCCCCCCCCCCCCAAACTCACACTGATGATTTACCGACAGGTTACCGAACGAACCGGGTTAAACTCCCCAGAAGCTTCAGCTGGTCGTCGTTTGTTGGCAGGGAAAAAAAAAAAAAAAAAAAGCTGATCTGAAGGAGCAGCTGCAGATAACGAGGCGAGCTAAGCTAACGGCGCTAACAGAGGTCTGACTCGGGGTTGAGAGCCTCGTCTGTCGCGGCGTCAGCTGCTCGGCGACGCAGAGGGAACGGAGGAAGGAGTCCATTCAAAACATTTCATCGGGGGGAACGATTTCATCTCGTCGGGTTTTAATTTACAGCTAATGAAATGTTTTCCTGACCCTCTCACCCCCGTCACTTGACCGGTGGCGTTTCTGCAATTGGCACTGGTTTGACGTACATCTCATCAAACATGATGTAAAAGTGGTGAAACACAAGTTTCACTGGAAGCAGACGTCCATTTTCATATTCAGTGTTAGTACGGACGAGTATTGGGGCCATAAAAGTAAAAAGTCATAATGCACTTCGAGAAAAGAGTCAAAATTTATAGATTTTTATTAAAATACAAACTGGAAATGTCTATTTTCCACTGGTTAAATCATGTCATTCTGACTGTATAGGGTTGCTTACTGAACATGTGATTTTATGCAGGTTTTCTTTGTTCAATATTAATACCTTTCATAAATAGCCATGAGCCCTCAGCAGGGATCAGTGAGGAACGGCGGACTGCAGTGTCCCTTCAAAGTCTGAATACTGAAAATAAGCCTGTTCTGAAGCAGGTCCACCAGGTCATCAAACTGCCTGCCGTGCATTTTGTGAAGCCGTCACATGAGCTTGCTATTAAGACTTTCAAAGTGCACGATTTATCTTTTTCTTTTTCTTTTTTAACCTCCTGAAGAATATTACACTTTATAACAATAACCCTTAGATGCACCCGTGGGGTCATTTTTGACCCCACGGGTTGTTATTCTTCAACATCTTTAAAATGAAACGTTGTCATATATTAATATTCCAGGTATTCCTCATAAA